>NW_022589705.1:90296348-90398661 GCF_004348235.1 Phoca vitulina | reverse complement strand
GGGGGGGGGGGGGGGGACATGGGCTTGAACGCACAGGAGAGATTTGGGTTAGAAGTCAAGAGAGAGAAGAGGGCCAAGCAGACGTGAAGGGAAAGAGCACAGGTTCAAGAGTCCGATGAGCTCGGGTCAAGACCTTGCACAAGTCACGTGACTTCTCTGAGACGCATGTATCTTCTTTGCAAAATGGGAGCAGCAATGCCCCCTTCAGAAGGTAACAGGAGGATAAAACGAGATCATGAATGTCAAGCACTCAGCACCGTGTCTGACCTCTAGGTCACTGCTATTCATATTACCAGTATTAAATGTCAAATGAGTGAGCACCGTGGGAATGCCTGAGACATCTTCACAAAGGACACAGACCCCAAGAAGCGGTTCTCACGTCCATAATCCTGCAGACAGAGCCACGGCCACCCGACTGTGGGCTTGTGGGACTCTAAGAACTGGGGTGAATGTGATTGGGAAGGGGGACCCTTAGGTACTCTGGGGCCCAGCTCTTTTTGCAATCTTGAGGATGCCCACGGATTCATTAGCATGTCGGTGACTTTCTGCCAACAAAATCTTTTGAAATGTTTTATCACTTGATTTCCCTTTAGGCTGTTTGGCTCATCATCTGGGAGAAACCATCCCAGATGTTTCAATTTAGAGTCCCTCTATGTTTGGCTGACAGCAGGGCTGGCCCACTTTTTTTTCTTGTTGTAATCATTTTATTGAGATATAATTCATATACTATAAAAGCCACCCACTTTAAGTGGACAGCCCTAGGCAACCACTACTCTACTTTCTATCTCTGTAGATTTGTCTATTCTGGAAATTTCACTTAAACAGAATCATACAATATTGGTCTTTTGTGACTGGCTTCTTTAACTTAGCATTACGTTTTCAAGGTTTATCCACATTGTAGCATGTGTCAGGACTTAATTCCTTTTTTATGACAGAATAATACTGCATTACATGGATATATCGCATTTTAGTTTATCCACTCATTCATTGATGGACATTTGGACATTTTTTCCACCCTTTAGCCATTGTGAATAATACTACTGGGAACATTCATGTACACGTTTTCATTTGGGTTCTGCTTCTCCCTTAAAAACAGATCTCCATGGAAACAAGTAAGTATTGGCAATATTAACTAGAATTGAAGACAACATACTTGAGAAAGATACAAATTTAGAGAAAGATTGAAAGATACCCAAAAACCTATATTTGCCTCCTTATTCCATTGGCTTGCACTGAGAGGCCTTCACAGAACAGCCTCTGGAACCCACCAGGGAATTTGCTGGAAAGATGTCATTTCAGACATTCATCTGGCGCATCCTATGAAGATCCATGAGATAAAATTTTCTGAAATCTTTCTCAAGTCAATGTAATAAGAACTGCAATTCTAAGTAATGGGTTTAGTTTGAGCTTATAGATGCTGAATCCTATAGCTAATCATACTTCCTTCTTGGACGTGGTCACCCTGGTGTCCGGAGACAGATTTCCAGGCCAGCTCTAGTAACTGTTCAGAGCAGAGTCTGTACTAAGCCCTCTTTGTGCAGTAGCCCATTTTGTCCTCCAACAAGCCTGTGAAACACAGGAGCTATTATGATCCCCATTCTACAGGTGAGAAAGCAGAAGTAGAGGACTTGCCCAAGATCACACGGAGCTGGGATGTAAATCTAATGTTTTTTTCTTCTCAGGTCTGGGCTGTGAACCACTATCTGCATGACTATGCATTTTTGGAAAATCCACCTCAAATCCTTTCTGAGAAATGTGGAGGAGGGGTGTAGAACTCTTTTACCTTTAACTTCTTTCATTCACTGTTTCATTTAACCCTGATCTGATTCCAGATCTGATTATCGTTCACCTACTCTGAATCTAATTAGATTGTCCTTCTGGTATTTTAAGACCATCAGGATAGGCTGATATCAAAAGCCCTTATCTGCCAATGTCTTTTCTCCATCATAGCCATGATCAGTTGCTTGAACTCATAAAGAGGGCAGGATTATTTTGTCCTCGAGGTTTTTCTGTGTGTCTAAAGCTTTCCGGCTATTTCTCCTTCTGTCCCCACCATATCGCCTTAGACCTCTCATATCAACCATCAAACATCAATATGAGAAGGTGAGTGGAATGTGGTGGCGGGACCGTTCTGCCTCAAAGCCTTGCCTGGGGGTTCCCCACTCCAGTCATCACTTCCCTGGCACAGAATCCTGTGCAGCCAGGCCTGCTGGGCGAGGTTAGGTTAGGGAGGGCATGGTGGTGGTCTCAGCAGCCATTGCAAATGAGAGCAGAACCTCTGCTCCCTGGGCCCAGAGACCCTCAATGGAGAGACCCTCTATCTCTTCCACACGTACAGTGCAGATGTAGCTGGATATGCCTTTTTAAGTAAAATGTTTCCTCTTCTTTCTGGCATTGTGGTCAGGGAGAGAGATTTTCTTTGTGGTCCAGTATGTAGCCAATTTTTGTAAATATCCATGGGCATTTGAAAGAAAACAAGTGTTTCCTGTTTAGTATCCACACATACACACTACACACATGCACAGACACATACTTTGTGCTCAACACACACACACACACACACACACACACACGTATGTCAAATCGAGTTTGTTAATTGTGTCTTCAGAATACAGCTAAGTGAAACAAAGTTTATCAAATGCAACCATAAAGTATTTTTTCAGTAGACCTGAAATAAATGATTGGAAGAAGCTGGATCTAGTTAATGAAGCATCTGTCTGCATCGGCACTGGGGTTGGTCATGAAAACAATTACTTTTTATCAAATTCAGGCTGCTAAGAGGGTTGTTTTGCCTTCACTCAGTTCTCGGTGATATGCATGGCCTTTCCTACCAGAAGGAATGGAAGGAGAGCACCTGAAGGCAGAATTCCTGCCCAGTGAGGTATTATTGTCCCTGAGCCGTAGGAATTCTGATAGAAGATCCAATTTACTCCCTACTGTTTGTTACTTCCTTGAGTGCTAAAGCAGACCTTGGCTGTGGTCTGTCCACTCACCCCCTGCTACTCTGACCTTCTTCCAAGGAATCACCCCACTCCTAATCCATTTAGCTCAGGTGCGGTTCCCGCCAGTCCTGAACACTGCAGGCTCCAGGCCACACGGCTTGGTTCCAGGGTGGGGACTTGACCAAGTCAGAACCAGAGCCACGCAATGAGGCTTTTACTGAGACCACTGCACAAGAGATGCATGCTTACCCATGTGCACTTGAACAAGGGAGAAGAAGAGGCTGAAGCTGCTGGCAGCCATCTTGCCACCAGGAGGGAGGCAGCCCATCTGATCAAGGAACCAACCCAGCGAGGGAAGCCAGGAATGCTGAGAGAAAGGCTGCAGAGTGGTATCATTTGAGCTCCTTGGCAAACCTGTATCTGAGTGGAGAACTATCCCTGCGCTCTCCAGTGACGTGAGCCAATGATTTCCTTTTTATTTAAACCAGTTTGGATTGAGTTGTCTGTCATTTGTAATGGAGAACCCTGACTGACACCGGCATCTACTGAGTGGGCCGTGAAGGAAGCAGGTTATCAACTTGCGCAAGAAACAGTTGCCTCCTCTCAAGGATCTTACAATAGAGTGAGCATAACAGATCTGAAATCATAATTAAAGTACAACTTGGCAATTGCTGTAATAAATGTAGGAACCGAGTGTCCGGGGACCCAGAAGAGGAAGCGAGTAATAACCTCGTGGTGGTCTTCCTGCAGGAGGCCCTCTGCAAGGAGCAGTTTTGGGAGTCTTGCCTGGGGGTGTTGGACCTGGGAAGAGGCACCTGGCTCTCTGGGGGGGCAGAGACCCACGAGCATTTCCCATTCCAGTGCACTTCCCATCAGTCCAGCTCTGTTCCGATCAGCCCGGGTAGGAGTTTAATTGCTTTGGATTGATTTTTGCCAGTGGTGCCTTCCAAACCCCCAGCCCAGGGACGGAGAGAGATCAGTCACGTCAGGGAGGCTCCCTACCGGCTACAGTGAAAATCAGCCAGGGGTGAAGATGATTTAAACGAATTTTTAAAAATCTGCATCCCCGAGTGTACCTAGGACGTGAGAGGGCTTTCTGACAAATGGTGACCAGAGCACTTTTTGAAAACACAGCAGTGATCGTCATAGGGGCCACCGTTGCTTACAGGCTCCACGAAATGCTGACACCGTCTGAGCCCTTTCCATATACTCCAGGATGTACCCAGCGTCGCAAACCAGGACACAGGGCCACTGTCTCCAGTTATTGATCGCTGGCACAGTGCACGGGCTGTATTAGTGACTAATTATTCGAATTATTGCCCCTCTATATAGTGTCTCCTTTTTTTTTTTTTAAGATTTTATTTGTTTATTTGACAGAGAGAGACACAGCGAGAGAGGGAACACAAGCAGGGGGAGTGGGAGAGGGAGAAGCAGGCTTCCCGCGGAGCAGGGAGCCCGATGCGGGGCTCGATCCCAGGACCCTGGGATCACGACCTGAACCCAAGGCAGACGCTTAACGACCGAGCCACCCAGGCACCCCTATACAGCGTCTTCTTTAATCTTCATGATAACCGTGAGACACATTCTGTGTTGTACCTGTTTCACAGAGCAGGGAAGAGAGATTCAGTTACCTGCCCAACTAGGAAGGGACAAAGCTGGGATTTGATCTCCGTGGGGGGTCCTGTTGCTCCCGTGGTCCCAGGAAGAGACATTTTCTGTAGCTGAGTCTTTGTATCCCTTTTTTTTTTTTTCTCAACTGTCAAGTGATGAGTGCCAGCTTCCAGGCCTCAGTCTGTCCTGGAAGAGGGAACACCCAGAGTCCTGTGTGCACTGTCATTCCCACATGTTTGCTATCGAGGTGAATGAAGCCGATGACCAGCCAAAGGCATCATCCAGTGAACGTATAGAGGGGGAACTTAGCACTGTGAGTGCTCCAAAAAGGCCAGGGAGCAATGTGTCCCTCAGTGCGGCACACAGACCCTCCTCCCCTCCCCTTCCCCCCTCCCGCCCCCCGTGAAACAGGTGTGTCTGTGTTTCAAAGCCAGCTTTGAGCCGAAGTGGAGAACAAGGCCCAGTGGATATCCTTGCCTCTCTTCCACTCAGCTGGAGATGCAAAGCTCAAATTCTGTTTAATTTTCCAAGACTTTCAGTGAACACGAGGTTGGTGGGGGGTGAGGGATGAGTTGGATTCAGGTCTTAACCCTGGAGATCTTGCCCATCAGAGACAGGGAGGTGTGTCAATAACCATAGTACAACCCAAGCTCAGTGGTGGCGTTGGGTACGTGCGTGTAGAGTGCTCTGAGAACTCAGGAGAAAGAATAATGAAGTCATCTGAGGAGTTCATTTCAGGAGAAATTGGAGGAAAATAAGGGGTCAGCTTGAACTGGTCCTCGAAGGATGAATAGGAGTTTCTGAGTAGAAGTAGGACACGGGCGTTCCAGGCAGATGAGACCAAACAGGCAAAGGCACAGAGATGCAGAAGGTGTGGTGTGTCGGGAGACGGAAATGATGCCGCCGAGCTGCGACACGGGATTTGGGGGGCGGCAGGGGGAACGTAGCTGAAAGGCAGCCCAGTTCCTTCATTCATTCCTTCACTCAGGATTTCATTCTTTCATCCAGCGAGGAGGCAGTTATTGAGTGGCTGTTACAAGTCAGGCACAGGTCAGGAGAGAAGTCAGCCAGACCCAGGAAGACCAGAATCTTCTTTTTCCAGGATGCTCCGCACAGGGGGGATTCCACCCCCACCAACTAGTTCGAGGCTTCAAGGAAGTGTCAGGCGAGCTAGAATCTCCTTTTACACCACAGCTGTTCAAGTTCAGGAGTGAGTTCCTGCTGAGAAGCAAGAAAGGCTGAAAATGCATCGTCAAGGGACTGTCTCAACAGTGGCTCCCAAAGAGGACTTGCTAAGGGGGGGGTTATCAAGGTGGGTGGGGCACAGCCCTAAACCCTGAAGCGGAAATGGGGGCAGAAGTCGGGTAGCAGGAGATCATGTTTCTCACCCACCGCGCCCCCACGCCCCCACAGACCCTGGCAACATCTGGCAGGTAGTACGGTGTTGCCCTCTGAGATTGGGCTCCGAATTCAGATTGCCAAGGGCCATATATCCACTGCACTACTTTCTGGCTGTCGCTTTCCCTCCCTCGACCTCCGTCTTCCCATATGTGAAATGGGATAATAATACCACCCAGCCCATGAAGTGCTCATCATGTTCTGGGATGCAGATGGTTACGCCGTGTAAAAGGCTCCAACCAGGGCCCAGCCGTGTGAATGTTCGGTATAAACTGCTATTGGTTGTCACTGCGCACTCTGCGAGGTACACCAAAACACTGGTGTTTGCTGGTCAGATTAAGTAGCAAACCCCAGGGGCCGTTTCTTAATGGGATCTTTTCCCTCCAAAATGGATTGACACACACCATGGGAAGCTGGTCAACACAGAAGGCAAAGCTTCTGGGTGGTGGGAGAATCTCCTACCTTGGCGCCCTGCCCAAGGTCAGGGACACCTTTCTCCAACCCAACACCATGTCTGGAGATGCCGGAGGAACAGACTTTTCCAGACAAATGTGGATGCAGCGCCTTCCCAGTATGAAAATAGATCGCCCTGGGACTGGAGTAGCTAATGAAGATGATAATTAGAATTGCTTATTAGGACCTGTCTTCTAAAGTTCATTTGTGCTTTTAATAGAATCTACAATGCATCTGCTTAGCAGGGATGACAGATCTTCCTGATTTGGTGTATTTTAAAACAAGATCTTTGCACCCTGGCTTCTCCTGATTCCCCCACCCCCAACTCTGCCATCTGCTGCTGAGATAGCTGTCCCCCACGGGAGGAGACTTGAAATTGCAACCAGCAAACTTCCTGCAGGGAGCCCCCAGGCCAGAAAGACGGCCAGTTGCCTCCCTCCGAACGCACAATCCCATACAAGCCCCCCTGCTCCTTGCACTCCAGACTGTTCTAGGCAGAAAAGTGTCCTCCCCCCCAAATTCATGTCCACCTGGAATCTCAGCATATGACCTTATCTGGACATATGATCTTTGTGGATGTAACTAGTCAAGGTGAGGTCCTATTGGATTAAGGTGAGCCCTAACCCAAAATCTGGTGTCCTTATAAGAAGACCATGTAAAGACATACAGGGAAGAAGGCCACGTGATGACAGAGGCAGAGACTGGAATCATCATGTGTCTGTAAACCAAGAAATGCCAAGGATTGCCGGCAACTACCAGAAGCTAGAAGAGGCAAGGAAGGATCCTCCCCTAGAGCCTCCAGAGGAAGTGCGGCTTTGCCAACACCTTGATTTCCAGCCTCCAGAACTGGGAGAGAATCAGTTTCTGTGTTTTCAGCCACCTGATTTGTGGCACTTTGACACGGTAGCCCAAGGAGACTACTACAGTGTCCTTCTTCCAGTGTCTCAAGCTTGCCCGGTCCTGTCTCGGCTCCGTGCCCCTGTGTGAGCTCTCACCTCTGCCTGCCCCACCCCCCTGCCCAGTTCTTCTGTCCCAACCACGTCACCCATGCTGCCCCTGCTTAAGATCTCAGGTTAGATGAGAAGCCCTCTCGGATTCCCCCAATTCGGGGGCCCACCTTCACTGGACACCCCCAGGGCCCTGCAACCACACTTTATCATAACTGGGTGTCCATGTCTGTGCTCACCACCAGACGGTGGGTTTGGGGAAGGCACCGCCATTGTGGGTCTTGTCCACTGGCCAGTCCTGGGGGCCTGGCATTGTCCCTGGCATTCAGTAGGACCTTGGGAGGATTCTGTGTGGTAGAAATTAAAGGGAGCAGCATTCCTGGCTGCCACTAGCTGTGCTGTGAGCTTCTCTTGACCTCTGCCATCACCTCCGCCTCGGGGGACAAGACAGCAGCCACCCTCTCTGACTTTGCCACCAAGGCACCATGTGGTCCCGTTCAGCTGAAGGCCTCAAGACCTGGCTCGCTGGTCAGTTGAAAATCCTGGTGAATGACACGTCACCTCCACAGGATGAGGCCCGTGTGTCTTAAGCGCGCTGGACCTCCTGCACCTCTCCTTTGTGAGGACTTTGCTCATAGATGAGTATTTAATGAATTATCTTATCTATAGCAGGTGATCAGAAAGGAAGCCTCCTGATTGCCCTGGAGTTGGGCTAGTGCCCCCGACTCCATCCCTTAAGCTCTTGGGGAGTAAGATTTATGCTCACCTTATCATCCCTTTCTCCCTTGAGCCTGGCACTGAGTTGACAAATAGAAAATGCTTAATCTGAAAATTGCTAAGCCCAGAGAAGTCAGAGGGTCCTTTCAGCCCTCTGAAGGTCTCTGGCCTGGCTCTGTGCACATCCAGACACGCCTGCGGCTCCAATCACCGAGTTCCCTACGGGGAGACCCTCATCTGTAGGCAACCCTTGTGTTTGGTGCACTAGAGAATTCCATTATTACCATGGTATAAACTTGGATTTGAAAAGACAGAACAGACACAGGAAGCTGAGTGAGGAGGGCCACTCCCCCAGCCCCACGGCGGTGGACTTTTGACCTTGTGATGCCCTTCTTTTGGAATCCCAAGGTCAGGCTCATTTCCTCCAGGCCTCCTCAGCTGCAGTGCTTGGCATGGCCGAGCCAGGGCCCTCCCGGGGCAGGGGAGCCAGCAAGATTTGGGCCCCATGAGCAGAATATGGAAATGTGCCTCAGGGCCCACCCTTCGCTTCCCTCCCTCCCCTTCTCCCTTGAAGATCCGTCGTTTTGTGAGATCCGCTAGGGTAGGGAGATTTATTCTGTACCAAGGCTGTGAGTGGGCTGAGAAGGAAGCAGAAGACAAAAGCTGCACTTGACTTTGACCAGGGGACCAAAATAGAAAGCTCAGAACATTTGGTTCCCCTGGGACCGACTCCAGGCACCGTGCGGATGGTGGAGCGACCATTGGGTCTGGGGGGCATCCATCCACTTCCTGGACCACAGGCACGGCAGGTTCTTTCACTTTTCTGTGGCTGTTTCCTGCTCCGCCAAGTGAGGGAACCACTAGCCTCCATCTCCCAGGGACAGTGTTTGTGTTGTTCATGGTAACGGCAGTCACCCTGCCCAGGGCCTTAGCTGCAACTCTGCCCTCTGGGTCAGCCTCACTCGGGGCCTTGGGAGACCCCCAGAGCATGGAGCAGGGGGTGGGCAGAAAGCAGATCAGCTGGCATGGCCCCTGGTCTGGGTGGGCTTGTGCCTGGCTCTGTGCCTTCCGCTTTGCCGTGCAGAGCCTGAGATGGGTAGAAGATTCTGGACTGTGCTCAGGAAGGCAGAGGGGGAAATGGAGACACAGTTTCACTGCGGGAAGGACAGGAGCGAACAGTGGCGACTTCACAGAAGCACAGCCAAGAGCTTCCTTCGAGGCCACCGGAGGGGAACTGTTCTGACACCCCCAAGAAATGTTTGCTTCGCCGCCATTATTCATTGCTGCGACGTCTGTTGGGCACTCCCTGAGTGCGAGGCTCTAGTCCAACAATTTCCTTGGGGTGGATCCATTTCATAGATGAGGAAACCGAGGCTCAGAGTTGAAGCAACTTGTCCAAGACCGCACAGAACAGACCTGGGGTTCCAACCCAGGATGACGGACCCCAGGGCTCCGTCCGTCACTGGTGGGTGGGCCCTGCTCGAAGTGAATACCTAACCACTGCCCCTTCTCAACTGGGCAGCCTGGAGTCACGTGACCTGGGAACCCCCGGACAAGCGTTGAGTAGTTTGGGGGATCCAGTGGACTCCTCGGCTGCCGGCCTCACTCCCGCACATCCCTCCAGAAATGGGGCCGGGAAGTGAAAACTGAATTTGGGGGCATCTGGTCTGCTTAGCTTCTCTTCCTTGTTCTTCCTTCTCTCCCACTCCATCTCGAGAAGCCCCATAATGTTGCTGGAGGCTGTGAAATGCCGAACAGGAAGCCAGGTTCCCCTTCACCAGTCCCTGCTAGCATCTTGGAATGTTCTCGTAAGTGGAAACGCCCATCTCAACAAAGCGTGGCAGCTGATTCCTGTTCCAGCCACAGCTTGGGATCAAAGCCTTATTTTAGGATTCCAGCTTCCAGCAAGCCCTCCCACTCATGCCCACTTCCTGCCCGCATCGACCCTTCCGATTTGTTTCTTTAAATCACCGCTTGCGTTTTGGACAGTCTCAAGCTTTTTCTGGCTCTGCTATTTTTTTTTTCTCACCTCTCAGGGTGAGCTCTCGACCTCCCGTGGCCTTCCCCGCGCCAACACAATTCCGGGGGCTGACTCCGGACTCGTGGTGGAAGCTCAGCGCCGGGGCTACGTGTATATATTCAGCACAGTGCTGCTCGAATTACAGGCTGCTCCCGGAGACTAGTCATTTTATGAGTCATTAGGACGTGTGGCTGGGGCTTTGCAATATCTTTTGATGAGTTCTATAATTTTTATATCGTCACCTACGATGGCGTTTTCGGTGAAGCAGAACACGGTCGTGGGGTTAGCAAATGTCACAGCCCCTGGACTGTTTCCAGCTCAGTACGAAAAGGGTCTTCTGCTCTCCATTGCAAGGCGAGAAATAGTGATTCTGATTGGGTTTCGGGAGTCGGAAGCAGGGCCGGGTCTCTGTGTCTTGCTAATCTATATCCCGAAGCCGTGGCTGGGGGTAACGTTTGAGTTCTTGCTTCTGTTCTCCTTCATGTTGGCAAATTACAGGCTTTCAGGTGAGGCTCCTTCATTTGGCGGAGGCTGTGAGAGCAGCTTTAATTAGCAAGCAGACCTGCTGGAAAAATCCAGCATTATTAAGAGCTTCGCTCCGTGTGGTGGATGCTGGGCTATGGCAGTCCCCTGCCCTCTGCCATTTCCTTCCTGCAGACACCCAACACTCACCCCACGTTACTTTGCCATTAGTCCCAAAGTCTCCAGGGCTGAGCGAGAAGGGGGTGAGAAAACTCACAAGTTCAGATTTTTCCCCATTGAGACGAGGTTGCAGAGTCTCATCTCTGTGGAAAAGCCCAGAATCTATCCAGGGTTGGGCCTGGCCTGGAAACTCATGGCTTTGATCCTCAGATCCTGCTGGGCAGATTCCCTGAGGGTTGGGTCCGTGGGCTCAACTGTGGGAAAATTAAGTCCCTTCTACTCAAAAGCAAAGACCACAGGCTTTGGAGCTAAGATAGGCTTTGTGGGTTGGGTCCCAGCTCTGCTCCTAGCTTGCTGTGTGGCTTTGATCAAATGGCTTAACTTCTCTGGTCTTCAGTTTCTTCATCTGTATAATGGGGCTCTAACTATGGTGACTCTCTCGTGAGTTGCTATGGTGTCTAATGAGCTAAAGTATGGAAGGAGGTGTGAGCTTGGCACAAGGTTGTCATATAGTCCGCTCTCAACCCCGGGTAGTGGCTCTGAGGGCTGCGCGGTGGTGATTGTCCTGTGGTCATGTTGTTTTCATTACTACCTCTATGAATCTTATTCCACAACCACATGTGCAAGAACTCTGACCAAGGCCATCCAGGAGTGGTGAGAAATTAAGACTCATTGTATCAGCGAGTCCGTCCACAACTGCCTGGGGTCACAGGTCATCCGGGAAGTTCATCCGATGACCAGAGAATGGTGGAGTCTTCCATCTACCATGGTCTCGGCTGACCTGGTCTTCGTCCAGGCCCACCTGACCCCCAGAGGTGGACAGCACTCTTGCCTGAGCCTACGTGTTTCTTTGGTGATATTAGGAGCCCCAGCGTCCAGGGTCCAGACCCACAACCTCTATGTGCCATGCCTATGTGCAGCCACTCCCCTCTTCAGCCCTGCCACCTTGTCACCGTGCCGGGAGAGACCAGACATGGGTTCCCACTATCAACAGGCCTACAGACCTCTCCTTCTAAGGCTTGGAGAATTGTCCAATCTCCTCCTTCTAGAATGTTCCATATCTCCATCCCCTGAAGCACCACCTCTTCCCCTCCCCTGGCCTAATTCCCTCCGAGCTTCCTGTCTGAGGAACAAAGGTAAAGAGGGAAGTGTGCCTTCAAGTAAGCCCTGCTTTCCTTTCACACACCAATCTCCCTGAGGCAAGGGGACTGAAGGACCTGCTTTCTCTCGGAGCAGGAGAACTGGAGAGAGCTGTACTGATGCTTTGGTCTGGTGTTTTACAGCCCTGGAGTCAATCACAAATTATCATCTCCATAGGGCATGCCATGCCATCATTCTTAGTGGATCTGTGACAAGGAAGTAAGGAAGAATTTTCTGGGCATCTTCTCTCACCGCCCCAGTCTGAACCAAAGACGTCACCTGCAGTGAACCTAGCCACCTACGTGAATAGCGGTGTGTGTGTGTGTGTGTGTGTGTGTGTGTGTGTGTGTCCTGATGCTGTGTAGCATTATTCTTTGACTTCACTCATTCACTTAGTGTGGGAGAGACAGTAGTCTGACCAGAGTTGAGTCACACGCTCATCCTGGAATCAAAGTGGGGTCAACCCCACCTGAGGCTCATGAACAGAGAGCAGAGGAAAGAGAGGTAGCCGGGGAAAAAGGGGTTGCTGTTGCCAGAAGAAAGGGGCATGAATAATGCACATCACCTGCAGATAGACACCTTGATTGCCATATCGCAAGCTGAATTAATGAAGGCACAAGCCTTCGGGGACCCAGCTCTTAAATCACCCTGCTTTGGAAGGAAAACGGACTTGGAGTCAGAAAGCCATACTTCAAGGCAAGCCTCTGTCTCGTGCTGGTTGTAGGACCTCTCTGGGTTTATTTTCCAGTCTACAGGAAGGGAAAAACTCCTTCCTAGGGTGGTTATATGATAGCACTATCCAAAAGAACTTTCTACAGTGAAAAGAGTGTTCTATATCTGCACTGTCCAGTATGACAGCCACCGGCCACATGTGGCTATTGAACACTTGAAATATGGCTAGGGTGACTAAGGCACTGAATTTTTTTATTCTATTTAATTTTAATGAATTTGAATTTGAATTTAAAGCTCACATGTGGCTAATAGGAGCCATATTGTACAGTCCAGTTATGAAGTATTCAATGGAATCATGAATGTAAAATTGCTTTGTCAAGTGTAGTAATGAATAGTCATTGCATGCCTAAATTGAAAGATCCATGAATGGGACCAGATGCTGTATGTATGTCCATATCATGCTCATGATTATTGTAACTACTGATCTCAGGGAGGCCTAAGCCCCCAAAAGAGGCTGATTTCTGGACATCTCCTTCCATATGTGAAGAGGTAATACACTGGACCTCCCAAGAACCTATACAGATTCCCAGTAAGAAATTATTGCATGGATGGATGGATGGATGGGTAGACAGACTCAGCCATTCATTGCTCTCTCGCCTACTGTGCACTTGGCATTGTCCTACCAGTTAGGGATAGAATAATGAAGATGCGTTCATGAAGGTTATACTCTAGAGAGGAGAGTCGAATGTTACACAAGAAAACAAATGACTAAAATAATATTAAGGAGCAATAGTGCTGTGGAGAAAAATAAAGTCAGGAGAAGGGACTCAGTGCCCTGCGGGTAGCTAGTTCACAAGGGTGGTTGGGGGAAGGCCTCTGGCAAAGCCAACACTGGAGAAAGTACGAGAGAAGTAAGAGATTGAGCCACGCACAGATGCGAGGGATAAGCTGAGAGAAGAGGAGCCTGGGGTGCTGGACCAACGTGTCAGGGGACATGTGAGCAGAGAGGAAGCCAGAGGAAGCCAGGGGCCTTCCAGACTGTTAGGAGCTTTGGGTTCCCTCTGAGTGACGTGGGAAGCCAGTGGAAGGTTTAGAGAAGAGGAGGGGTGGGGAATCTGGTATATGTTTAGGTTGTATTGAAAATAGATGTTCGGGAGGAAAAGCAGAAGCAGGCAAAAGATAAGGAGGCTGTCGCACTAATCCAGGCAAGAGGCGATGATGATGGAACCAGAGGGAGCAGGTGCAAAGTGGTGGGGTTCAAGATCTAGGGTAAAGGTAGAGCCAACAGAACTTACTAGTGGATTCGGGGTGCCTGGGTGGCTCTGTCGGTTGAGCGTCCAACTCTTGATTTTGGCTCAAGTCATGATCTCAGGGTAGTAAAGATCGAGCCCCACATTGGGCTCCATGCTGGGTGTGGAGGCTGCTTAAGATTCTCTCTCTCCCTCTCCCTCTGCCCCTCCTCACCCCCTGACTCTCACTCTAAAACAAACAAAAAAACAACCTTACTGGTGGATTGGACATGAGGTAGGAGAAAGCAGAGAAGTCAAGGATACTTCAGAGATGTAAGCTTGAGGAGCTGGAAGGAAGACGAGCAGGAATGAGCTGAGAAAGTTTGGGGTGAGAGCAAATTGGGAGTTCAGTTTGGGGCATGTCATGCTTGAGATGTCTGTGAATCATCCAAGAGTTTGGAATTCAAGAGAGTGGTCTGGGCTGGTCATATAAATGTGGGACTCATCAGCATAGGGATGCTATTTAAAGCCATGATACCAGGCAGGTGTATACGGAGAGAGAAGAGAGGAGGCCTGTGGATTGAGCTCTGGGCCCTCCAACATTTGGAGGTCAGAAGGAGAAAGAGGATCCGGCAAAAGGCTATTGAAA
Organism: Phoca vitulina; assembly: GCF_004348235.1. NCBI lineage: Eukaryota > Metazoa > Chordata > Mammalia > Carnivora > Phocidae > Phoca > Phoca vitulina. The sequence goes on along the minus strand of NW_022589705.1, from coordinate 90,384,241 downwards.
AGGAGCACAAGCTTGTGAGCTACGAAGAAACCAGCAGAGCCCGGGGTCCCAGAAGCAAGGTGTGTCAAGGAAGAGAGAGTGATTAACTATTAGATGCCGCTGAGAGGTTAAGTAAGATGAAGCTGGAAAATTGACCATTGGGTTTAACAGCGTGAAGGTCATTGGTAACCTTGGACTGTTCAGAGGACTGTTGGCATGAATTGCCAGCTGGCTGACTAGATGAGTGGATGGAAGGTTAACCTGACTAATGCGGCCGACTGCAGCACCCCCTCACCTGTCCCAGCGATTAAGCAGATGTTGCCTGATGCCTTGGATGCCAGAACCAAAAGCAGTCAAGACCAATCTTGTCCATTTTCCCAATTTTCCGGGGTTAGCCCAGAAATGTCGGTGTGACCCCTGCCCGTTAGAAGATGAGAATCTTGGCATCTTCTGCTTTGATTAGACTCCTTTTGATTACCCATAAGACTCTCAGTTGAATTGTTCCTCTTTGGGGGGCTTGAGAAGGGAGAGAGAGGGAAGACACTGAGCAAAAAGCTAGCTCTGGGAGTCTGGATTCACTTGGTTTTTGTATTTGCATTTGCCATTCTGCTGCTTTGCCAAACATCCCTGCCTTTTGCAGAGAGCAGATTTGCAGAGCCATCTTCCTCTGCAAGCAGGCATCCCTAGTGATTCTCCTCCACTTTAAAGCCAAGTGAGAAAAGCTTTGAGATATGCTTGTAAGCTGTAGTTGGAGAGCTAGAGAATTTATGGAAAGTGCTATTTATCTTTTTATGGGTTTATTTGCTTATCATTCATTGGGAAGCAGGGAGGTCTGGAGCCCAGTCAATCAGCCTGTCTTGCATTGTCCTTAAGTTTTTGGTTTTGTTTTGTTTTGTTTCGTTTTAAATAAAAAGGCCCATTTTCCATGAAGCAGTCTCTCCCTTCTCCTAATATTGAAAATCAGGTAATTTGGGAAGCATGAGTCTCGGACCGGGCTTTCTACCCAAGGGGCTGTGGAGTCAGCTGTCCCAGGCTCATGACAGCCAAGGATTAACCTCTCGAGAATGTGGTGAGCCTCACATGGGTAGCTTGAAATTGATGATGGTGAGAGTATTTATACCGAGGCGATGGGCAGCCACTACAAATCAGGGCTCCTCCCCACCTCCAGAGCTGACTGTTAAACATTTATCAGCACGTCACTTCCTGTGGCCCTCGACCCTATCCCTCTGGGATCCATCTGAAGGGCAGTCTCGGGAATTTCCTGCCTCCCTGGAAGGCAAGAGCTCCAGCCCAGGCCTGACTGTCCCACGAACAGAGAGGCTCAAGAAGATATGTTGCCCACAAACTTTCACAGTGGATGTGCCCTGCTTCAAGCCCTGCGAGGCGACAATTTGAGGGGGGAGAGCTGTCCCTCCTGGGAACAGGGAGATGGAAAGCCGTTTGGCTGAGAAGAGGAGGAAGAGGGGCACCCAGTGGGGTTGTGATCGTCACAGATGTCAGGATCTCCCCTCATTAGGGCACCTCCGAGGCTAGCAGCAAAGGCAAGAAAGAGGCGAGGAGGCAGCTTGACGCAGTCCTCGGTCTTATCAGTTCTCTGTCCCCAGTCCGATCTGCGCATCCCCACCTCTGTTGTCACCTGTCTGATTTCTGATCTCGTGAGAGCTGTGTTTATTACCTGCACGGATGGAGCCAGCAGCCAGGATGGCATCAGCAACTGTGGCTGCTGTGGGCTTGTTATAAAGCAAGCTGGGGAGGGAGCCCTAGGCAGGTGGCTAAACCTGCTCTTGGCAACAAAGCCAAGAACAGAGAGTTGGGAGGACACGCCTTGGGTGTGCAGGCCGGAGCCAGGGCGTACGATCGCCGCTTCCTTGCAGGACTTTGCAGGGGAGGCTGACATGGTGTGGTAGAGTAAGATGTGGGGGTCTGCAGGTGAACTGTGTGGGTTCAAGTCTTGTTCTGCCACTTACTAACTCCGTGACCTTGAGCACATTTCTTACCCTCTCTGTATACCTTACAGTCTACCCATTCATAAAATAAGATTGTAATAATGATGATGATGTCCCAACAAATTGTGTGCTTGTGAGGATTAATGAGTCATCTATGTAACACATTTAGAACAATGCCTGTCACATAGAGCTTAATAAATGTCAGCTGTTATCATTCCCTTCCAGGCCTTTTTTCTAGTAGGCGGGTCTGGATTTGGAAAAACCCTGTCTACCAATTAGGATACTGCAGAGCCATTTACTCTGAAATCAGAACTAAAGAAAATAAATGGGTCTTTGGGCAAGTTGAAACCAACTTGTATTAGTCAGACGTGCTTGAGTTTCAGGTGAGAGAAACTCAACTTGAACTGTCTTAAGCAACATCCCCCCCTCCCCGCCCACCACCACCACCACCACCAAATGCATTAGCTATGGCTCAGGTAATTGAAAATACTGGGGTGGATCCTTCAGGCATGGCTGGATCCAGGAGCTGAAGCAGTGTCACCTAAACTCTTTCATAGTTTCCTCCCACCATCAATCTTGTGGCTCTGCTTCCTTTTGTTCCCTTTGCATATTGTCCCCATTCTCTCCAATTGAGGTAGCTTTCTTCCCTGTAGCTAGGAAGATGGCCTCCATTATCATCCTTACATTAGGGATCTCCAAGGAATGGAAAGCACATTTTCTAGGAGCTCCAGAAAAAGTCCCAGGGAGGGCTCTGATGGGCTTACCTTTAATCACATGCCAATCCCTGAGCCAATCACAATAGCCAGAAGGGTGGAGTCTATGATAGACCTAAGCCATGGGTCAATCGCTGGACTGAAAGATAAGCAGATGGAGCCAGCTCACCTAGCCCAGCCCATGAGATGGGGAAGAGGTGGTTCTCCAAAGGCAGAGTCATGGTCAGAGGAAAGGCTCCAAAGGCCTCTAAAGCTTGGGTTCAAATCCTGGCTCCTTCACTCCCTAGCCAAGTCCCCTAGGACAAGTTTATTTCTCCTCTCGGTGTGCTTCAGTTTCCATGTCTATAATATGGGGATAATAATACCTACTTTATGAGGCTCCTGGGAACAAAAAATTTGACCAGTATAACTGAGAACAATACATGGCACTTAAGAAATAAACGCTCAATAAAGCCTATCGTCTTATCTGATATTCGCAGTTATCATGAATATCCTACAAACACTTTCATTAATTAACAAACATTTTAGTGGCTGCTCCATGCCAGGCCGTGTGCCAGGTCCCAGATGTCTTGCTGGACCCTACGGCCCATGGGGAGAGATAGGCATTAAGCGAATGATTACACAGTAATTGAGGGGGAGGGATGGATTTCTTATACAAAGTAGCAAAGTGGAAAGATAAGAAGGCTGCACTTGAAGTCAGACCAGCCCACAGACGGGCTTCAAGCTCCAGCACTGGCACAAATGGGCTCTGTCACTGAGGACAGTGCATTAGCTCTTTGTCAGCCTCAGCATTCTCCTCTCTAAAATGCAGCAACAATTTCTGGTGGATTCTGACTCCAACTGCCTAATACCTCAAGGTCTTTATCACCCCCAGATCTGGGCTCATCGATTCAGCCCTAGATTTCTCAGCCTAGGCACTATTGACTTTTTGAGGTCAGATAATTCCTTGTTAGGGCTCTTCTATGTACCATAAGATGATGAGCAGCATCCCCAGCCTCTACCCACCAGATACCTCTAGTTGTGACAACCAACCAAAAAAATGTCCCCAGACATTGCCAAATGACCCCTGGGAGCAAAGCCCTCCCAACCCACCAACCCCTACTTGAGGACCACTGCTCTAGAAGAATTTCTGTGCATAACTCTTTGGTCTAAGACTCCCCTCCCCAAGCCTCAGTCTCCCCATCTGTCAAATGAATGCCTTGGCCCAGAAGATGGATAGCCATAGACCTCCCCAAAGCAAAGTTTTTCCCAACTCCAGATTTTATGGTGAAATCCAGCCAAGTTCTACCAGCAGAAGGCAAGGAGGACAAGGAGCTCAGGAGGAGAAAGGCCATTTGAGCATCAGCTGGACTGTTACAGAGCCCTCCAGACACTCATGTGTATCCCCCTCTGTAGCCCCTTCCCTTGCTCTGGGCCTTCTCTCTGGCTGAATTGCCTGTTGGCCACCACACTTACCCAGGTGCTGGGGAGACACCTTTCCCTCCTGCATCCCAGAGAGAATAGGAGAGTCAGTTGAATGTTAATGAACTTACTGGCAAATTCGTGATGTTATTGAGCTGGTTCCTGGTGCCTGAAATGACCTCATCCCCACCAGAGTGGCCTCTTGGCCCTGGCTTCATGTTTCTGAGGGACCTTGTCCTGGTTTTCTTGAAAGGTAATCTTCTTGCGGCTCAACCTTGCTAAGAAAATGAAGAGCCTCTCCTCTTCCTTTAAATGCCCACGCGTACCTGCCAAGAGCAGGAAGGACCCCTGTCACAGGTGTGATACCACCTTGGCACCTGGGCTCTGGAATCAGAAGGTCTCCTTTCAAACCCCACCTGGGTCAGTAGCTGACTGGCGACCGCAGGCAGGTCACTGGTTCTCAGAGTTTCCATTTTCTCATCTATGTAACAAATAACGGAGAAAATACCCCATTCTTGTGTGTCTGTTGTTGGAATTAAGTGAATTAATATATGTAAAGCTCCTAACACATAAGAAATACTCAGTACAAAATCATTTATCAATAGTTTATGTAGATTATGATTGAGAAGTCAAGTGGGATTATTTATATCCGGTGCTGTTCAGTGCTACTTATAAGACTAAATAATTCTAAGATGTTATCAACATTATAAATATCACTCTGCCGGCTTTCCAGAGGAAAAGAGCCAGATATGATCTGTCAGTATCACAGTCCATCAGCATCAGACAATGCCTGCACTGGCTTCAGGGTCAGAAACAGCCTGGATCTCTCACTGGAACAATCATTCAGAAAGTGGACTTATTGGCTCAAATTCACTCAAAGCCTCGCTCCAAAAAAATCCATGCCACAGAGCTGGGCCCCAGAACCACCCCAGAGAGGACCCACAGGGTTCCCAAATGGATGATGAGAATATAATCTGATGTGTGGGACTGTAGAGGAATACAGACCCTCCCCCACGGAGTGGACGTCTCTAAGATACACTCAGGCTCTTCACGTCATCATGGATACAGTGACCACAATGGAATGGGCCCCAGGTGGGAGCCATCACATGAAGTACATTGTGTACATTATCTCCTGAATCTTTACAACTTTCTAACCCCTTGTTATAAACAATGAAGAGGCTCAGAAAGATTCAATTCCATGCGGAGGACCGCAAAGCAAGTCACAGTGGAGATGGGTTTCTACCCTGGACTTCTCAGACACCTGACCTCTGCAGGCAAGCACAGAGAAGTGCCTAGGCCAGCTTTAGGATGAGGCTCTGTCACATGCTCAGGGAGATTCAGGGAGTGGGGGAAACTGATACGACAAAAGGGAGGTACCCCATAAAATTCTGAGCTGATAGGAGAACTGCAAGGGCTTCTACGCCAGACATGTGCTAAATGCGTCACGTACACTTTCCCATTTAGTGCTTGCAACAGCTCTCCGAGACAGAGTCTCTGTGGACACCCATTCTGTAGCTATGAAAGCCAAGGCCTGCAGGGGCCCAGTGGCTTTGCCCGGGAAATGTCTGTAATAATTAGTGGAGCTAGGGTTTGAACCCACACAGTCTGTCTCCAGAGTTGTTCTCCTTCCCATGGCTGCATGACAAACCATCCCAAATTTAGTGATGTAAGACACTAATAATTGTATTTTGCCCAGGAGTTTTGTGGGTCAGGAAACCCAACAGGGCTGGGATAGCTTCTTTCTGTTCCACGATTCTATGGGCTCAGCTGAGGCTGACTCAGATAGCTGGGAGCTTGACCTGCTGGGCCAGAGGGTCCGTTTCCAAGATGGCGTCTTCAGTAGTCTAAAGAAGTGGGCTGATTTGACTGAAAGGCTGGGCTCTGCTGGGAATGATGATTAGAGCACCTGCTTGTGGTCTCTCTGTGTCACCTGGGCATCTTAGAGCATGGCAGCTGGGTTCCAAGAGGGAGTTTTCCAAGAGAAACAACTGGAAGCTTCAGGCCTTTCAGGACCTAACTTAGAAGTCACATGGCATCTCTCCTTCTGTATGTCACCGGTTACGGCAGTCATAAGCAGACCAGATTCAAGGGAATGGGACATGATTTATACTGGACTCTAGCTAGTGCTGGGCAACAGTGAGACAAATCCTAACTCTTGAGCAGCTCCCAGTCTAGTGCAGGGGAAGCAGTGGTTTGGAAGAATTATACCACAGCCGGTCCTGTGCTCTCAAGGCCTCTGTGTCATGCCATGGGCATGAAACTATCCTCAGAGCATGTGATAACTGTCTAACAGCACTGTCCCATTAGCCACCAACGCTGTGTTCTCTTGGAGTTACTTTTGACCAATCCTCCACATGTTGCGCTCAACCAGGTTAAGCTGAACGTTCCCAAGAGTGAATTCTCCTGTGATAAGCAGGGTGTTTCCCGTCATACCAGAAAATCCAGCACAGTGGCTGGGCAGATAGCTTCCCAGCAAACTACTTCCCAATGCTTGTCACGACTGGTGAGTGTAGAAACAGGTGGCAGCATATACAACTGGCATGTGAAACGCTCACAGAACCAGGAGGCAGAACCCCTTTTGAAGGCTATAGAAATCATCCGAGGATCTTAAGGCTCAAGAAAGACTAGAAGGCAGGATATCAGCCTTTTGCCATCAATACCATGGCGACTATTTGCCACCTGGCTTTGGTCTTCCATTGTTCGTGTATTCCTTCCTCTATAAGTGTTTATTGACTGCTGATTATGTGCTAGGCATTGTCCTAAGCCCTAAGTTGCTGAGGCCACAGGTGTTGGTAGCAGCTTCCTCTCCCCCACTAGACACATTATGAGCTCCTCCAGGGCAAAAACTAATCTCTGCTCCTCCTGTGTGTCCCTTGGGGTCTAGTGAGAGCTGCCATTGGAGCTGGCACTCTACACGTGCCTCTTGAGTCATTAAGGCTGAACCTCAAATTTTACTGTGACTCTGAGGGTCATTTTGAATAATTATGGCTAGAGCATATTTAAATGTAAAATTTCAAGTTCTTCTAGAAAAAAAAGAAGCCCATTTGAAATCTCTGAAGGGCAGCTTGGTGAGACAGTTCTGAATTTGAATTAAAACTCCTGTGTGTTTGCCTCTCACCTGGGGCAAGTTGTTTGTTTTCCCTAAGCCTCAGTTTCCTTGTCTGTAGCAGGGGGGACTGGCCTTTTTGGGAGCTGTTAGGGTGTGAAATGATGCCTCGAAAACACCTTGCTCAGGGTTGGGCACACAGCTGGTTTTGGTAAACGAGGACCTACTGTTATAGACCTAATACTTCTGCCAGGTCAGAGCTTTGGATACACGGATAAGGTGATGCAAAGTGACACACCAATTCTGAGGGGTCAGGGTAATAACAAAGTGCCATTTAGAGTTCAGCTTCTCAAAGTACCATCCATCAAAACCTTGCTCTTCCAAAAACCTCCCTTCATCTTCCTGCACTCGGGAGGGCAAGTTGGAATGATTGCAAAAATAAAAGCAATTATAGAACACTTTAAAAAATTAGTTGGCACTTACTGAGCACCTGATCTTCCGGAGGCTGCTCTGAGAACTTTACATGGGTTATTTTCACTGAAGTCTCATGACAGCCCTGCCAGGGGGGTGCTGCTATCATTCCCCTTCTACAGCTGAAGAAACCAAAGCACAGAAAGGCAAAGAGATTTGTCAAAGGTCATTTGGGGAACAAGTGGGGGCTGGAATTCAAGCCCAGACATTTCTGTACAAAGCTGCTCCTTGACATTATTGGTAACTCCAGCAGTGGTTACTTTTTTTTTTTTTTTTAAGATTTATTTATTTATTTTAGAGAGGGAGGGAGTGTGAGCAGGAGGAGGGGCAGAGAAAAAGAAACTCAAGCAGACTCCCTGTTGAGCTCAGAGCCCAACGCAGGGCTCAGTCTCATGACCCTGAGATCATGACCTGAGCCAAAATCAAGAGTCAGATGCTTAACTGACTGAGCCACCCAGGCGCCCCTCTAGCAGTGGTTCTTAAGCACTTTTGTCGAGGGGCACAGGGCTCCTTAGGACTCTGAGGGAAGTGACGACCCATCCCCAGGACAATAAATAAAGGGCTTGGCTGTGCCTGGATCATCTGCCCCAAAGCTGTGCCCTTTCCAAAGAGGCAACTCAGAGACAGCATCTTCACATGCCCCCCATCTTTTACCCCCAGGATGGAATCCGGTATAACTTACTTAAAAAATGTACATGCACACAATGTTGGTTACAGTTTCAAAGGATTCAAGACCACTCTCCCTCCCCAGCCTTCAAGCTTGCTCATCCCCCTCTCATGCACACAGACAAGAATCCTAGTTAGGAACCAGAAAAATAGTTCTAATAGAGACAGTTAAGGGTCCCACTGTAACTCTGAGCTATAATTCTGAAATTAGTACATCACTGATTTGTATACCACCCACTGGAAATCACGTGCTTTCCTTAAGTCATGAAACATTCCCCTGACCTTCCTGTTTATGATTAGCCCTTCTTCATCTCAGGTCCCCAGTCCCAGTCTGTTCCGCACATCCCCATTTCACAGATAAAGAAACTGAGCCTTAAAGAGATATCATTCGCCCAGGGTTTCATAGCCTGTAAATAACGAAGCCCAAAGAGAACCCAACACCCAAACATCCCTTTCTGTTGTGCCACTGAATTAAAGAATGAAATTAGCCTTTAATACTGTATGTATAACAGCATTGTGAACTATATGGCTTTTGTTTGAATATATATACTGTCAAGTTCGCCACATTGGGGATATTTGTCTCTGGAGTCCTAGACGCCCAGAATGGAGTGCATTTTTGGAGGTCTTTTAGAGAAGTGAGTCTTAACTCCATGTGCGTGGCGATCAGCTGGGGCTCTCATTAAAATGCAAATTCTGATTCAGTAGCTCTGGAGGTAGGGCCAAGATTCTGTATTTCTAGCAAATTCCAGGTGAAGCCCATGCTGTTGGTCCAGATATCTGCACTGTGTGTAGCCAGAGGCTAGACCAACCTCTTGCCTTTCCCTAAACAGTTTCCATAACTGAGCAGGAAGTGTTGTTATCTGAGAACCTGCAAAGGAGTAGTGTGGTTCAGAGCCTGAACAATGGCGGTGGAAGACATCTGCCCCAGGGGGTGGGGCAGAGGGGACCTTAGCCACTGAGACTGAGCACCATTTCACATGCAGCATCAATCTGTGCTCACTGAGGGAGTGGGCCAGAGAGGGCAGGATATTACTGTGCACAGGAAAATGCCTGGCAGGGAGCTATTATCCATTGGTATCCAGTCATTATGAGCATCTTTTCCAAAAACACTTCAACAAGATATCAAGAATCAACAAAAATAACATTACCTCCAAGTTCTCCTTTATTAATCTGGAAATGATCACCGAGCACTTGCTTGGGTTAACCCAGGTGTCCAGCCTGGGGAAGGGTGCCCCTTACTGACTTCCTGTTGCACACCTCTCCCAGCCAGTCTGGCTTCCTGCCAGGTTCTCCAAAGCTCCCAGTGCCTGCCCCTGGACCTTTGCACCTGCTGAGCTCATTGTGTAGAACGCTCGTCCCCCTTCTCTCCATCTGGTTGACTCCTGCTGTTGTTTGGGATCCCTCTTGAGTATCCCTGCTTCTACAGCGAAATAGTCTCCAACTCTAACAGTCTCAGCCAGGTCCTCCAAAGACTGTCACTCTGCCCCTTATTTTCCTTCATAGCATTCATCAAAATGATAAGCATGTATCTGTGCACATGATTTTTGGTTTAATGCCTGTCTTTTGCACTAAAATGTTGTTAGCTTTTTGTCTCTTCACTGCTCTATCCCCAGAACCCAGCATTTTGCCATGGAAGGTATTCAAGTATCTTCTCTCAAAACCCACCCTCTCTCAGCCATTCTGTGTGTGCACACATGTGTGCATGTGTTGTGTGTGTGTGTGTGTAGGGTTTCTTAACTTCAGAACCATGACATTTGGGACCAGATAATTCTTTGTCATGGGGGACTGTCCTGTGCATTGTAGGATGTCTAGCAGCATCTCTGGCCAGCATCCCTGTACTGACCGGATATCAGTAACACAGTCCCCAAGTCATGGCAATCAATAGTCCCCACAGTCCCAAATGTCCTCTAGGGGACAAAATCACCTTTGACTGAGAACCACTGGTTACATACGTATGTATTACACACACACATATGTTTAAGTGTGTATATATATGTATACATAGACATATATACACATACATGCACCCACATGGTATATACATATTATCGACTTGAACACATGTATATGTTTACTTGTTTATTATACACACTTTTTTTTTGTTTACTGCTGTATTTCCAACACTTAGAACAATACCTAGTTCCTAGTAGGTGCTCATAAAAACTTACAAAATGAATTGCAATATGAACCACCACCACCACCGCTCCCCAGATGGGATTGTGAGGATTAAATGAGATCATTTATGTACTGCAATTAGCATAGCGCTTGGTATTAGTAAATGACCAATAAATGCTAATTCTCCTTTCCCCACCTTCTCTCCCCTTCCCCTTACCTGTCAAAGACTCCTTTTATTATTTGACTCCTCATGGACCCCAGGTTTTGAAAGATTTTTTTTTTTCCTAAACTGATTAAATAACCTGTTCTTCTCCCGCGTGCCATGGAGCAAAAACATGGCTGGCTCTGCAGAAGTATGAGCCTCCCTGTGAGGAATCCGTCACTGCATTCAGTAGGAATACCCTGATCCAAGGTATATCATGGGTCACCACCGCTTGATCCCAGATATTCATACAATGTTGTCAATAACCAGTGAGAGCTCTGATTGGTCTAAGCGAGCTAGTGTGACCATGGAGCTGATGGAATTCCAGCCCTAAACAAAGAAACTTGACATTTTTAGTTTGTCTGCCTGCGCCGGGTTATCGGGAGTAAAATAATAATTTCCATTAAGCGTTTTTTAAATTCTTGAAAAAAGACTCACAGCCCTCCCTGTGATTCCTGTCGCCCAAGGACTGCCCCAAGGAATCCCAGCTTGAGAGCCATGGGCCTTGTGGTGGTGGTGGGTCTTGCTGCCATGCTCTTGCAGAAACCGGAGGAAACATTTTTCAGGGTGCACCTACTTGATCACTTTCCTTCCCTGCTCCCAGTAATGAGCTTTCGGGCCTAATTATAATGAAATGTGCTGTTTCCCCACCTTCTTGGTGTCCATAATGATCTTTATCATTAGGATGGATTAGTCTCTCCAGCCCCGCGCTCACTCTCATTACAGTTTCCTCGTGGTGTGGGTATGTGGATGCGTGAGTCGGATGGCTGTGTGGGTGGGAATAGTTAAGGGGACCTCCACAGACATGGGAATAAAGAAAAAAGAGAAAGCAACAAGAGAAAAGTGACAAGGAATGAAAATGGCACCGAATGAACCTCTTCCCTGACGGCCTCTCTGGGTGATCATGGAGAACAGGGAAGTACAACACAGCTGCATTTGTCCTTCCTCATAGCTGTGGCTTTAATGAGAAGAGGAAATTAACTGATCTGGGGACATTCCTGTCATCTTGCAGCACATGAGCACCTTTGTGAGGTTTCTGGTGAACTCGCCTTGCCCAGGGAAGTGCTTTGCAAGGCTCCCTGCCCGGAAGGCTCCAGCACAAAAGCTTCAGCCCAGACTTGCTCCATGACTCTTTCTTCTTGCATGTCAGCTGGTGTCTCCAGCACTGGGACCCCAAGGCTGGAGAGTCTCCACATTGGCCCCCTCTCCTTCCTGCACCCTCTGTGCATGAGCGTTAACCTCAAAGGCCCGGGGGGAAGGAGAAGGAAAGTGAGGGACCCCAGAAGTCAGGTAGGAGGTGCCAATCAGTCCCCCAATGCTAATTATCTTCAAAGCACTTTCGAGTTGTTACTGAATGAGTCACTGTCAATACACACCCTAGAAGGGGGTGAGACCCCACTTAACCTGTTGAATATGGCTTTATGCATTACTGATTAGTTCAGTCTTAACAGAAAAATGGCCACGTCTCTGACCCCTACGACAGAAATCACTGGGTTACAGTGGAAAGAGCATGACGTATTAGTCAGGATAGGATCAGTTATGCCACAGTGACAAATGATGCCAGAATCTCCATAGCTTTCAAACAAGGCTTTATTTCTCACTTATACTCATGTCCAGCACAGCCAGGTTGTCTTCACTCCAGGACCCAGGTTGGCGGAGCAGCCTCTATCTGAGACGCTGGCAGGAAAAAGAGAAAGGGGCAAACACGTGCCAACTCTGAAAGCTTTTGCTCAGAGGTGACCCATCAATTCTGTTCACATTTCATTGACCAGAGAAAGTCCCAAGGTCAAAGCCTCCATCGTCAGGAAGAAAACATAATAATCCTCCCCCAGGGAGGAGTCGTGAATATTTCTGAAAAATAGTAGTCTACTTCAGTAGGCTTACAGTTTATAATTACAAAAACAAGCAAACAAAAAAATTGAGCAATTATGATATATTCTCTTAATGGAATAGCATAAAACTGAAATGGGTGCACTATCGCTATACATAACGACATGGGGGAGTCTTAGAATTATAATGTTAAATGAAAAAAGCACGTCACAGAAGACTACATACATATATAGTGCTACCGTTTTTGAAAAGCTAAAAAAAAAAAAGTGGGACTAAACAATATGTTGTTAAGGATACGTATTGATTCAAGAAAATCTTTTTTAAAGAAAGGATTGATAATCCCCAAACCCTCCCATAGCACCGACCCCTGATGGGGAAGGCAAGGATTTAGAACAAGGGGGAAGCAAATAGTTAACATTCCAGTGATGCTGATTCACAGATGTTTACTTCATTATTAGGATTCACAACCTGCATGTATATTGCATATTTTTTTCAATTTTTTTATTGTGGTAAAATACACATAACATGAAAGTCACCATCATAGCCATTTCCATCATCCTCTCCAGACCTCTTTTCATCTTGCAAAACTGAAACTCCATCCCCATGAAACCCTAACTCCCCTCCCCCAGCCCCTGGTAACCACCTATGTATATTATTGTCTGTGTATGAAATATGACATAGGAGTTGATTTTGAAGGGAAGAACAGGGTCTCTGGAAATAGAGCTGGGTTCAAATCCCAGCTCTAGGATTTGCTGACCTTTTGACCTCAGGGCCTGCCTAATCCTGTCTACTGAGTGGGAATGATAAAAGCTGCCTCCCAGGATGTGTGGAAGGGTGATAGGTAACAAGTAGAGAGCATTTAGCACAAGGCTAGACATATAGTTGATGCTTTAAAAAAAAAGGGTAGATACTACATTGTAAGTGGCGATTGATTAATTAAGTGTCGAATAAAGAATTGGCCCCGGGGGCCATGCCCTTTCATAGCACTTAAATGGGCCAAGGCTGGCTTGGGTCTGTCCCCTGGGAGTGAATGAGTGCTGCAGAGGAGCTGGGAGGTCAGGGCCCTGGGGTCAGAGCAGGGTAACCCCAGAGAGTCTCCAGCTCAGAGCGGAGAGAAGTGGTGCTTCCAGGGGAAGTGGGACCAGATGTAATGTGTAGGATGAATCCGGGAGTCTGACACCAGCCGAGGGATAGCCTGGGCCACGTGGCGTGGGTTGGCTTAGGGGAGCCAGGTCCAGAGAGAGGCAGAAAATGATACAAAGCATTACTGGGGTCTGTTTAAAGGAGTCCGTGTGGTCACCAATCCATTAGGATAATAGAATCACGTAGGATCTTTTAGTGAGCTGCCCTTCTGGTTGGAGAATCCCTGAAGGGTAGAGGGTGTCCCTGTCCTCACCCCTGTCACCACTGTCCTCCCCAGGGGTCATGTGCAGATGGTTCCTGGCCATGCCAGGGACTTCCTGGGTCTCTGCCTGAGCACATGCTATGGCCACAAAGCATGCTTGACCCACCCACCAGGAGCAGGGTCCGAAGTGCCCGAGAGATAACACCTCAGGAGCGACCTCGGGCCACGGCATCCAGAAATTGGGGTGTAAGAATGGCAGCTTCTTCACCCTTCCATGGAGACAATGCTGGGTGTGTTCTATACGGTCTCTTGGAGGGTCGCAAAGGACTGACCCCGTTGTCACAGCATTAGCCCATCCCTTCCTCCCTTCTTGCTACCTGGGACCAAATCCCAAAGAAACTTCTGGTACCCACATTCTTGCCTCAGGGTCTGCTTTGGAGGGAAAGCCCAAACTGAGATGGCTTCCAGGTCTGGTTTTTGTACAGAGTGACTTGGCACTTATTGTCTCCCCGGACAGAATTGCTATCCTATTAGAGACAGCTCTGACTCTGGAAAAGTCTGTACTCCCATCCTCCCCCTGCCCATGGGCCAAATCCAGCCCTTTCACTCCCCTCTGTACAGCCCACTGAACAAGAATATTTTTAAATGGTTGAAAAAAATCAAAAGAAGAATAATATTTCATAAGTGAAATTTATATGAAATTTAAATGTCACTGTCCATAAATAAAGTTTTATTAGAACATAGCCATGCCCATTCATTTGCATATTGTCTAAGGCTACTTTTGCCCCATAGTGTGAGTTGAGTAGTTGGGATAGAGACCATAGAGTCCGTATGGCCTCAAATATTTACTGTCTGGCCCTTTACATGTTAAGACTGAGGTTTGTCGACCTCAGTCTTAACATGACAAATATGGCGACTATCAGACTGTCGGTAGTAATATCAGTGAAAAGCACCTTGTAGGTGAAAGCCAAACTCTAGAATCAGAATCCAGTTTGAGGTACTTGGGGAAGCTTGCCCTGGAAACCTGTGGGGCTTCTCAGAACTTGCCAAACAATCACCTTTCCTTTTCTAGCTCCACAAGTTTGGGTTTGGGGTAAGGGAGCCCAGCTTGGTCAGCTGGAATGCTCCACTCTGGAAACAGGCTGATCTGGGCAATTGAAATTTCTCTTTAATGGAAGATTGAGCAGGAAGTCCTTTCTGTATGGCCCCTAGGGAAAGATCTTCCAGTTGTCTGTGAAGCCTATTCTTCCTGATGCCTAGTTCTCCTGATGGAGAAGTCTGTCTTGCAAATGTCATTGAAGTCCTCCATTACTCAAGGATAGGGCTCAGTCCCACAGTCAGAGTGGCCATCAGTCCCCACAAATAGGACATTGTGCCACAGAAAGTGAAGGACAAAGGAAATGAATCTGCCAAACCCGTGACATCCCCTAAAAGCTGAAATGTTTTTCTCTTTCAAAAATTTTTCCTTTTTTTTCTTCCTACATAAATAGAAACATCTCTTCCATTAAAAACATCCTCTTTTCTATTACTTGCTCTGAATTACCACTGTGGTTGTGACCCACAGTGACCCAGACCCTGTACCATCCATGATCCGAGAGTTGGACTTTACTCATTATCAGGTAAAAATACAAAGACATCCAGTAAAACATAACTTGCAGCCAAACATCTGTATCCTTAGTACCTATAAAAGCTAAAGCTTTAAAAATTCCTGATATCAAATTGAAATCTTTTTCCCTCTGCCGCCTTCTAAAAATACAGGGAAGGGTAATTTTTAAAAGCATCGTATAGATGAGGATTCTGTGAATCAGAGTCATCTTGGGGGCTCTTTCAATATAGAAACTTCCAGACCCCACAGCAGACCCACCTGTGGGTCTCCAGATGCAGCCCAGGAATCTGTATTTTATCTAGCTTCACAGTGCTTCTGATGCATGTGTGGTTTTGAAAACCACCAGTTTAAAATTGTATGTACCTACATGGGAAAATGTCCATGGAATATTGTTGAATTTAACCTAATTAATTAATTAATTAATTAATTAATTTTAAAAGGCAAGATAGCCTGTGTAGTGCTATTTGATTTCTGGGAAAATTCTATATTGTCATCTGTTTGAGGAAAAAATGGCCAATAAAAGTAACAGCAAGGGAAGTGTGATTTTTTATAGGTGATTTATCCTTTTCCCTTTTTCACTTCTCTGATGAGTAGATACTTCTTTTAAAGTAAGAAAGCAATCCCTAAAGTAATTTCCTGGTTAGGGTGGGACGGAAAGAAGCATCCTGGGATTTGCAGTAATTGAGGTCTAACTGGGTGAGGTTTTATGATGTCTCCTGCTCTTGGATCTGGCCCTGCTTGTGGGTGTGATCAGAAGCTACTGGGGAGTGTGAAGAGAGTTTGGTGTTCGCTCTTGACTTTGCCCTCTGGCTTCCCCGTGAAGGGTCTGCGAGCCCTGCAGACACCCAGAAGTAAGTGCTCTCTCAAGGTGGCAGCCGCGTGGTGGCCCTGCTATCATCTGTGCTTCCTCGGTGCTCTCATTCATGGCCTAAATGGAGTCTCGAGATCCCCTGGGAGCCCAGGTGAGCGCCTGCCACAAGCCCTAAATCCTCCCAAAAGTCCAGGGAGAAAACACTCCTGGCAGAAGAGAGTTCAATCCCTGCCTAGGGCTTGCCTGTGGGTCATCTCTGATGACCCAGTATCTGGATGCCCTCCTTGCACCCTCATTATGGCCAGAGAGTCCTCTGTCTTTTAGAGGCATCTCTCTCTCCCTCTCCTCCCATGCCCACTCCATATCCTGCAATCCCTGGATTGTTCGAAGGCTAGCTTCCCCCACAACATTTCCAGCATCCTACCCTCCCCTGACAGCCCACAGGAGCCTACCTGCAGGCTTTTCCTATAGGCTCTGTGAGCGACAGAGTGGAAAGGGAGGTTCCAGAGGGTTGCAGGGACCCCCAGGATGTGTCTCCAAAGCAGGCTTTTGAACTACCTTTGGTCTCTGCATCATTGCCCACCATCCGTGTCCATGCTGAGGGTTAGATTTGTCCAGCCTCCTCAGGGAGGGGTAGATGAGCCTAGGAAGCTCCTGCCATTAGGCGGTGGGGTCTCCTGCAGGCCTGGCCATCTGATGGCCAGGGCCTAGGGCAAATTATCAGACTCATCTTGTATCCCCAGCACCCACACAGAAGGTTCCAGGAAGGAAGAAAGGGAGGGAGGGAGGAAGAGGAACGAAGGCATCATCAATCTGCCAAGATCATCCTTCATTCATGCATCTTTTCCACAAGTATTTATGAGCACCTACTACGTGCCAGACACTATACTATGTGCTAGGATGTAATAATGAACAAAGTTAGACTTATTCCCTACCTTGTGAGGCTGACAGTCTACAGGAGGAAGTCACCACAAGCAAATAATCCTTTTAAAAAATAGAGAGAGAAATGGCCCCCATGATAAAAGCTATACAGAGAGGTTAGAGACCTTTTGATCTGGCAGGAGGATGGGTTGGGGGCTTCCCCTTGGAAGCAAGCCCTCACTGGGCATGGGAGGGTGCAGAGCACCTCCAAAGACCTCCACCCTCCCTTCCCCCCTTCCCCTAACTTTCCCTGACCCCACTCCTTCTCCTCGTGCTTCTCCGACAGTAGACGGCAGCGGCGGGCTGGGAAAAGACAGAATTGGAAAAACTGTTTCTGACCACATTGCACCTGGAGCTTTTATGCCACTTGGCCTAAGACCCCTGTACCTGGAGGCCAGAGAGGGTCGGAGCTCCAAGTGGGGGCAGAACTTATGCCCAAGTTTAAGGTGCCAGAGCTGTCTGAAAAGTCCCTTTCCCAAGGGAGGAACCCTCTGAATGTAAAAATCTCGCCCCAGCTTGGGAGCAGACAGCCTTGCTTACTGAGGTGTCTCAAAAGTTGTGCAAATGACAAGCTCATTTTCAGCTGAAAAGAAGACACATCTGAAATATTGATGAGGCAGCCGGAGCCCAGATCCAGCCCCAGCTATGAAGGGAGGTGCTAAATAGTTGATGAAGAGTATAATTAATCAGCAGTTATGGTCCTCTGGCTGCAGGTTTCAAGCTAACTGTTCCCCAGGCACCCTTCTCTGACCCGCCAGAGCACGGGGTGCTGCCACTCAGAGCATCAGCAGTGCGTGAGTCAAATCGTAAACTTCCTGCCTTCCCTCTCCCCCAACTCTCCCTCCCCAGCCCACAGCCTTCACTGCGGCCCCTCCTGCGACAGCACCAGTCACTGGCTTGGCAAACACTGTTCCCTCTTCTCAGGAATGCTTTCTCCTCCTCCATCACCCGAGCCACTCCCGCTCCCGGACTTGCCTCTTACTGCCTGAGCGATGCCAGGAAAGTTTCTTAATCGCTTTATGCCTCGGTTTGCTCATCTGTGAAATGGGGAAGTTTTCACAGTCACCACTGTGTAGGGTCCCTGGGAAGACTGGACGCATCCACGGTGTTGAGGGTGGAGAGCATTGCATGGCATGTAATATTGCTCTGTAGACGTCAGCTACTACATGCCCTGCCCAGCTCAGCTCCAGTGTCGTGAGCCTTCTTGGCCTCCCAGATGTCCCACTGCAGCCCACGCTCGCATAACTGCACTGTCTCTTACTTGCTGCTGTGTGGCCCTTGCTAGACTCTGAGCTTCTCGAAGACAGGGTTGGCACCGTTCATCTCTGTATTTCCAGGGGCTGGAATGGGGTACCCAGTAGGTGCTGCATGAGTGCATGAGTGAGTGAATCTGTGCACAGATGTCTCCAGGATCTGAGAAATATTCCACATCTGTGACTTGGGCTGAAGAGGGCAACTCTCTGGCCCTGTTGGGGGTGAGGCGGGTTTGCTTGTCCAGCCAGCTTTCCCACTCCGTGGAGCAGAGACCGCCCTCTGCCCCAGGGTGCCTTCCCCATTAGGCACAGGGTCTAGGCCGGTAAATGCCACGAGGCAGCCCACTCTGTTGCCATCGCTTGGGCCGAGTTTTGGAAAGGGAGTCTCCTGATCCATCTCCCCACCTTCCAGAGTAGGGTTCTGTAAGCGGTCCCTGCGGCATGGGCCCTTTCTCCTTCCTCTCCCTACCTTCCTGGTGGCCTCTGCCAGCATCCGGGCCTTTCTCCCTATACTGGGATGGTGGGCGGCCCCAGAATCTCGGGAGCAGCCATGGAGCTGTCTTCGGTTTTTTCCAGCATTGGTCCCCACGCTCCCACCCCCAGTTTTCCCCTGCCATGCCTTGCATGCTGGGCACACGCTCCGGGCTCTGGGCAGCTCCGCTAGCCAGGAAGTGCAGACTGCCCTTGATTAGTATAAGCAACTCGCTTTCCTTGGCTGGGTCTGGAGGTGTCGCTGCCAAATTAGCAAAGCCACCAGATCAGCAGGCCCTCTCGTTAACACTGACCCCATCCCCGTGGCAGCTGCTGAAGCCCCCACAGTCCATCCCTCAGCAGTCTCCCTCTGGAGCACCCCAGGGCTCTGGGAGCTGGGGATGACAGCCAGGAAGGGCCATGCCATGCCCTTGTCATCAGCTGATGTATAACCCAGCCAGAGGCTCGTCTTCCTGGGGGGCAGGGCTTTGGCTGGTGGGCCTCCCAAAGTTCACTGCAGGCCTCGGGTCCCAAGTCTTTCTAGCCCCTCATCATATAGTAACTCTGCACCAAGTACTCCAAGACATGGTGCCCGGTGTCAGAAAGCTGTCCTTTCCCGGGTCCGGGCCACCCTGCTCCCTGGCCTGGACCACTGCCACAGGCCCTGTCACAGTCAACCCTAGGAGTCTCATTAGGTCAGCTCAGAGCACGTGCGGCCAGAGAATAAGAGAAAGTAGGGGAAAAAGAGGGGCAGCTGCTTTGGTTTACACAGTCCAAAGGGCTTCTCAGAGGAGATGGCATTTGAGCTAACACTTGAATGACAAGAAAACATTGGCCTAGCAATGATCTGGAGGGAGGGAATCAAGGGACAGCAAGTACAAATGAGAAAGAAGCCAGCTTCTTTCTACAAGAGGAAGGAGGCCAGCGTTCAAGGAACGTGGTAAAGTATTGGGGGGCTTAGCAATGAGGCACCAGGGAAAAACTAATGGGGTGAATGAATGAATGAGTGTATGCTATCAGCACTGAAAGCTGGGAGAGACCACTGGGACCTGGGTAGTCAGGGAAGCTTTCTAGAAGACACAGGGCTTTGCTTTCACTTCTCCGTCACAGAAGCAGATCCTGTGCGGTGGGAGAGAAGGGGGAGACCCTCAGAGGGTAGTAGGTGGCTTCAGACAGGCTCCACATTGCTCACCCACGACAGAACCTTCCGCTGTTATGTCACAGGTCACAGTTAATGGCCAGGTGCCAAGCACCTGACATATTGAAATTTCTGACCGGCACAACAACCCTACCATGAGATACTCTAGTTGTCTCCATTTTTTTTAAATGTATTTATTTGACAGAGAGAGCACAAGCAGGGGGAGCAGCAGAGGGAGAGGGAGAGGCAGACTCCCCACTGAGCAGGGAGCCCGATGCAGGGCTCGATCCCAGGACCCTGGGATCATGACCTGAGCCGAAGGCAGCTGCTCATCCGACTGCCCTAGTTGTCTCCATTTTACAGTGAAGAAACTGAGGCACAGAGAGGTGAAATCAGTTGATGGAGCCAGGTGTTGAACCCAGGTGGTCTGAGCCCATGCATGGCCCTAGTTATTGTGGAGTTTGCCTTTGTTCTTAATTAGACAGCCAAGGGACCCACTGTGCTGCATGACAGCAGCCAATTTCCCTGCCAAAAGCCATGCATGTGTCCCTGAAAAACCTGTTCCCAGGTGCTCAGGAGCTCTTACCCCCAACGCCTACTGTTTGGGAGCCCCAACTGGCTCTCCAGAGGACACTTCTGCAGTAGACATCTGTCACTCATTTGGTCCACATGGCATGCAAACTTCCTTTCTGTGCTTGAAGAAGCCCCAAGTACTTTACGGAAGAATCTGCTCTGCTCCATCAAGTTGAAAATACTGGCTATTTGTCTTGCCAGCCTCCCTTGCAGCTCAGGATTTGACATGTACCTAGTTTCCACCAATCAGATGGTTCTAGTTCACCCTTAGAACTGGAAGCCAGTGATCCAAAGAAGGGGCAAGAAATGCAAATTGTTCGGTTCAGTTTCCCAAGATTCTGGTGGCAGCACCCATGGGGCCATCATGGATAGTGGCAGTAGGCAAGATAGAGTGTCTGTGCCCAACATTAGAGCCTGGCCAGCTTGATTTGGGCCATTAATCCTGGTTTCACACACTCCAAGGTTGCCTCTTCCACCCTCCAGATGTGTGAGCTGGCCAGACAAACGCTCCTTTTCTGCTTGAATTAGCGATAACCAGTTTCTGTTGCTTGCAACCAATAGCTCTAACAGGCACACTGTCATTAGGTCACATCGGGTCAGCCACGAATGGAATTCTGATGGTGGGAGGCAAGCTCGGGCTGTACCAAGCAGATCCAGGGACAACCTCAAAACTCCCAGAGGTGGGACAGGGAGCTTTTCATTAATGAGGCCAAGAGGGGGCCTTTGGGAGGCACTCCTGAGTATCTGAGACTGCCCAGCTTCCTGTGGCCCCACCCAATGACATTTTCTTGTGATCTGGACTCTAGACAGAGAAAAGCAGGAACTTAACCTTGAAAGTTATGTAGTGTGGTGGGAAAATAAAGGTTTACAAAGAGACGTGGGTTTGGGTCCCGGCCCTTCCACTTACTGGCACTCCCTTAACCCCTCTGGACCTCCGCTTGCTCCTATGTAAAAGAGGGTTTAGCAGTTTAAATGCTTTCGTCTGTAAGAACTCAACATCCCAATCCAACTGGCATAAAAAAAATAAAGATGTTTATGAAGTCATGACACTGCACTTGAAGATGTAGGTCAACTTGATCCAAAGCTCCGTCTCCATTCTTGGTGATTTCTCTTGGCTCTGCCCTTCTCTGGGTTCAGCCCCCCCCCTCAGCTGGATGTCAGCGGGCTGCTTAACTTCTGATGCCACATCTGCTCACAATAACATCAGAGAAAGACAAGGCATTGCTCCTATCATCCAGAGAATCGGGACAAACTTCCCTGACCGCGAATAGCAAACCATTCCACCCCTCTCATTGGTCCAAACTGGGTCACGTGCCCATTCTCCAACCAATAGCTGTCACCAAGGGAAGGCCACATGCTGATTGGCTTAGGCCTGAACTCCTGAACCAATCACTGGCAAGAGTTATCAGAATATCATGATTGGCCCAGGCGGCGGTTCTCAGACTTTCGTTCTCAGGACCCCGCCCCGGTACACGTTTAAAACGTAGGGAGGTCTCCTCCAAGCTATTGTTTCTATGGATTCTACTTATCCATGTCACCAGGTAGAAATTAAAACTGAAAAAGATTAAATATTTATTCATTTTAAAAATAACAATAAACCCATTACATGTGTTAATATAAATAACATATTTTATGAATAATAACTATACTTTCCAAAGCAAAAAAAAAAGTTACTGAAACTTTGCAAATTCTCTTTAAAATCTGGCTCCACAGAAGACAGCAGGTTTCTCATACCTGTGCTGCTTCTGCACTCAGGCTGTTGCAATATGTTGTGTGGGTTGTAGTTTATGAAGATAGTCCAGCCTCATGCAGATATGTGGTTTGGGAAGTGGAGGCCTCACAGACTTCTGGGAAGGGTCCGAGGGACCCCAGTAGTCCCCAGAACACACTGTGACAACCACTTGCTTAAACTAACCAGGGCTCCTCCCTGGAGCTGGCCAGGGTCATATCATACAAACTGCATGGCAGCTTCACCTTGGGGGCCGCAAAGGTGTTGAGAAGACACCTACGATGTCCAGTCCATGGCGATGTGAATCGCTCCTACTCCATTGGGTTGTTAAGAGAGAACTAGAGGAGATTACGTATGTAAACACTTGACACGGGGCTTAATAAATGGTACCCAGGAGTGAGGCAGGACTTCAGGTGAGCACAGGTAAAAGCAAGAATCCATCACTCACATGAGTTGACCTCTCAGTCCCCTTCCCCAGGGTCGTCCACCCACATACATCCCTTTATGCCATTCTTGCTACATCTCTGAAAGCAAAGTCACGCCATAATTGCTACAGGAAGGAAAATGGGGCTGTTATTCGACAGAGGGTTAGAATCCATTGAAGCCATCTAACTTGAACACTTGAGTTTTCCTGAGCAGAATGAGAGGCAGAAGCTGGAGCTGGCACAAGTCAGGGATCAGGGTGAGCCTCAGGTTTGCTGATGGTCCCTCACAAGGGCAGAACTGGGCCCTTTCTCAGGAGTGCCCATGCAGCTAGAGTAAGATGCAGTCCAGGGCCCGGAAGCCAAAGCAAAGAATCCCGTGTCAGCACTGGTCAGCAGGTTGGAGCTGGGGACAGGAAGCTGAAAACCAGATGGCGTCAGGAAGTCAGAGCAGGACAAGGGAGAGCAGACAAGGCCTTGGTGATTTGGTAAAAGGAGCAAGACATTTCAGGCCAAAGTCAGAACCTCTCGCTTGCAGGGAACAGCGCGCATGCATGCAGCTGGGCAAGCCACTTATATGACTAAGTCCCTTGCATAGAAGGGAAAAGGAAAGCGACGGTGTTATAGGCTGGCCATGACACAGCTTGCAGAGTGATCCCAGTGTCAAAAGACCCGAAGAGGGTAGGGACTGGTACCCCAGCACTGAGTGCACTGCACCTACTGACTACTCCATGACTATTGGTTGGACGAATGACCCTGTATCCTTGCCCCTAAGAACCATCAAAATATCCCAGAACTTCCAATGCTTCCGCATCCTGATGACATCTCTCAGACTCCCCCTTGCTCCTAGGAGTGATACAAAAAGCCTTCAGCTGACAACGAGTTTGGATTTGGGGCTGAGAACACCTGCTTCCCTCCGAAGGCAGTGAAAGGAGCCCTGCTCTGCAGATGAGGAGGTGCTGGTTCTATCCCCAGCCCCTCACTAGGTTGATGTGTCATTTACAGCTTGTCAGTTTCCTTCTTGGAGACTCAGGTCTCCCAACTCCGGGTGGACAGCGTCATCAGAGGGGCCCCTGAGAATGTGTGCTGAATGAGGGGCTCAGGATCCCAACAACAAGGAACATGCAATGTTCCACTAGGTAAGGTTTGCAGGTGGGACCAGGGAGGCAGCTTGCCAGCTGAGGGTCAGGGCACCTGGAGACGTGGGACTGTGGCTACCCCTGGTGATGTGTCCCCTCTCGGCCCTGGTAGCCCTTTTGTAGAGTCCCTTGACCTCGGCGAGCCTCCAGATGAGTGCCGGCCTCTGACCTGATATAGGTCAAAGCCTTCCGCCTGGGTTTTGGGGTACCTGCTGCCAGTAGCTGAGGCCTGGGAACTTGGGTCTGGGCCATGAGGAATGATTTGCAGGAAAGAAGTCATTTTCAGTCCTGGGCTCAATCTCCTTTTTCCAAATGTGAGGTTGGGGAGGCAAAGAGGAAGGGAATGAATGGTTATCAAGCACCTGTGATATGTCAAGCCTCTGTTAGTCTCTTGAACTACAAACATGACTTTCTTTCCATAGGGTAAGTGTCAGTGTCCCAAGAAATTTGAGAGAGAGGTGCAGTATCTTGACCAGGATCACAAACACAGGCTTTGAGTCTCCCCTCTCCTCTGCATCCCTCTCCCCTCTTCTCCCTGCTCGCCACTCCTCCCTCACCTCCTCTCTTGTCTCCTTCCTTCCCCCATCCCCTCTCTTTCCCACCCCTCCTCTTCCTCTGGGTCCCTGGAAGGTAACCAAGACTCCACAACTCCTCTGCACCCTCGGGGGATATGAGCAGCCGTCTTAAGAAGCAATGTCCTCATTTCACTCTCCCTTTGTGACCCTGGACTTCCGCCCCGGCCATTTAGCGTGGCAGGTTATATACCGCCTTCTCCCCTCTGCCAACAAAAGCCAGCCGTAATCCTGCCTTCCTGCCCGCCCCCTCCATCCTCCAAAGTAATGTCCTTTCTCCCTCATTCTTCTTCCACTGCTCCAGGCCTGTGGCTGCTTTCACAGCAGGCCCATGGGATCCGGGCCAAGTTTGCCAGGAAGGACTGGGATGACTGGGGAGGCGGAGCCTGCTGACCTGCACGCCCCTGGGGCTCTCGGGTGTTTGCTCGCCCCAGCAGCTGCACCCCGGTGTGGGGTCTGCAAAGATGTGGTGGCCACTGAGAGGATGGAGTCTTCTGCACCCCACCCCAGAACCGCTTCTTAGGGGGCCATCATCACCCACCCTGGAGCTCTGCTTTGAGCTCCCCGGGGAGAGATCCTGCACTTCGCAGATGCTCACGGGGGGAGCTGAGAGCCCCAGCTGTGCAGTCAGCTCTGCCACTTGGCATGAGTTGAAGCCAGTGGGTGCCTCCACTTCACCATCTGCAAAATGGGTACAAGAGTAGTAACTACCTCAGAGGGTCATTGGGAGGGTTGCATGCCTGGGAAGAGCTTAGGCACGGAGTGTGGCTCCTAGGGAGGGCCTAGCAGGTGGGTACAGCTACTACTGTGCCGAGGTCTGTCTGGCTAGTTCCGTTGTCTGGAAATGGGAAGTCATTGGAAGGAGAGGGTTGCTGGCATGGTTAGTCCAGGGAAGAAAGTCTCCTTACCCAGAGAGCCACGATTCCGGGGTTAGAGACAATGCCCGATGGGGTACGCTGCGCAAACTGTCCACAAATTTACTCACTGAACAAATGATGAGCATCTGCTCTGTGCCAGGCACTGTTCGAAGGGTCAGGATTCAGTGGTGACAAGACACAGATGGCCTGTGTCCTCAACAGGCTTATTGTATGGTAGAGAAAGACAATCAAGGAGCATTGAACAAATGATCTTGAGGTGCATACATGCTATGAGGGAAAGAAAGTGTGGTAATCAGTTTGGGGCCAAACTGAAGGGAGGGGCTGCGTCAGGTGGGGAGGGGGGGCAAGCCCCTCTTGAGAGCTGGCATCTGACTGAGACCTGAACAGGGAGAAGGACCTGGGCATAGATGGGACAGGGCAAGAGCCCTCTAGGCAGGAGGTGCAGCACGTGCCAAGGCCCTGAGGTGGGAAGCAGCTTGGCTTAGTCATAAGAGAATGAGGCCTGTGGAGGTTTGTGAATGAAGTCAAAGCAGGGAAGGATGGGGTTTAGGGGGGACCAGGCAGGGGATAGACCATGCCATTTATGCAACAGTCG
Organism: Phoca vitulina; assembly: GCF_004348235.1. NCBI lineage: Eukaryota > Metazoa > Chordata > Mammalia > Carnivora > Phocidae > Phoca > Phoca vitulina. The sequence continues at coordinate 90,358,419 of NW_022589705.1, read as the reverse complement.
AGAGTTCCAAGTTTGTCCAAAGGACAACCGGAAATCAGTGGAAAGTTCTAGGCAGGGGGTCACATGGTCCGATGGGCTATAAGTCTGGCTTTTGGGTGGGGTCTGGATAGAAAAGGAGCAAGATGAAAAAAAGTAAAAAAATAAAAAGAAAGAAAGAAAAGGAGCAAGATGGTGGCAGGGAGGCCACAGAGAGGCTTTTGCCGTGGTCCCAGATAGAGAGGGCGGTGGCTCGGCCCAGGACTGCAGCAGGTGGCATGGCAAGAAGCCATTGGATTCAAGATACATTTGGAGGTGAAGCCAGGAGGACCTGCTAGTGGGTGGGTCCATCCAGGTCACACCCCAAGAACAGCCACAGTGGGAGAAGCTCCCTGGCAGCCCAGTGTCCAAGATCAAGCCTCAAAGGACTGTTAAAATTGTGTCCCCGTACCTGCCTCTCTGGGCTGTCTCATCACAGCTGAGAGTCAGCGCCAATATATTCGAGGGGATGAGAGTGACACGCTGAGTTATGGGGACGTGGCCCTGAACCAGTGAGTCCCCATCTTTGGAGTGCTGGGAGGGTCTCCAGCGGTGGCAGGCTCTCTCCACTGATGAAACCCATAAAGACAATTCATGCAGGTGGATATCATATGCATACAGCAAGGCACTCATCTACCGAGCAGGTTAGGGACACATGGCCCTGGCAAAGCGTGAAGCACCTGGAAAGCCTGTCCTAACAGACTTACAGCATGCCCCTAACATCACTGCCTACTCGAAGAAGCTGTGGGCAAACAAGGACTGAGGACCTGCTTTGATGGACGTAAGTCTCTATCGGCTAGGAAACCCGAGGTTCAGAGAACTGCAATTTTTATCTTCCACATTATTTCCAAGGGGATCCGAATACGCAGCTAGAGCCAGAAAATACAGGTCCTTTCAAAAGCCAGCTTTATAGACATTCTGGAAAATGGCATCATTAAGCCCAGGTGAATGTGGTGAAAGTTCTTACAGAAAACTCAGTGAAAAGGCGGGGGGGGCAGCGGGCGCGCCCACGGGGAATGAAGGGTGTGGGCAGGTCAGCCTGGGAACTCAGCGAAATGTCCTGTTCATTGTTGTTGGTTTGGAAATCAAAGCGATTAACCTCGTAGACACATACATTGTAAATAATCCCTTATTTGCTCCTTCCCTCCCCTCTCCTTTTTTCCTACCATGGTCTCTTGGGTCGCCCACTAGGAGGCCAGGTATAGGAGGTGCAAGGAAAAGAAAAAAATAAATAAATGCTAATAACCCCTCCATGCCTGTGAATTCAAACACAGGATCCAGACCAAGCTTTGCAAGGAAAGAGGCCAGGAAGCTAAGTTTTGTTTGGCGGCCCTGGGGCTGCTTGGGCATTGACCACCAGTGCAGATTTCCTTTTCGTCCCAGCCCTTCAGGCCTTGGTAGCCGGGTGGGCACCCTTTCTCTCTGCCGAAGGCGGGGTGGGTGGGTGGCCTCCTCTTTCAGCTACCGGGAGCAGACTTCACCCTGGGCGCTCGGGGGATCAGAGTTCAGGACTGCTCTTCCCCGGCGCATTCCCCAGATGGGCAGAGGGAGGATGAAAGCGGAAGGCTGAGTCCTGCTTTATTGTCCTTTGTGGCTAAAGATAGAGATGTACCAGGGTGACGTGTGAATCAATTTGCTGGGCTGAGAAATAAGCTCACCGCCCTCTCCACCATCCCTGGGTTCAGGCTTGGTAAAAAGTTGCTTTGTTTGAAAATCAATTTTGAAACATTACACCGGAAACAAAATGTAAGTTAAAAACTCACGATCCCATTAATCTAATATTAGGAGGTAACATTTCTTGAATGCTTACTCTGTGGCAGACGCTGTGCTAAATGCTTTACAGGTACTTAACCCAATGAGGGAGGCAGCATTATCATTCCATTTTACAGATGGGGAAACTCAAGTCCTGGGGGTGTTAAGCAATCTGCTAAAGGTCATACAGGTAGGGCAGGATTCTTGTCTTAATCTCCCCTCTTTTCCAGTGCCTGGCATCCAGTGAACGCATATGCTAGTGGAGGGCTGGCGGGTCAGCTGGTTGGTTAGTTGGGTGATGAGCTCATTGGACTGGTTAAGCAGCAAGATTGTGAGGGGCCCAGCCTTGAGTCAGCAGACCCAGGTTCCAGCCTCAATGCAGCCACTTCTGAGCTGTGCGGCCTTGTGGAAATGACTTCCCCCCTCCATGGGTCCTCAGAAGAGGGACAGGGGAATTGCCTTCTACGGTCTGCGTTTTGGACTGAGGAGATAAATGCATCTAAAAGCCTGGTGCATGGTAGGTTCTTAATCATGGTTGCCGTGATGCAGAGTTCCAGCTGGGAGGACAGCTTTGCAACCCGGTTCCAAAAACAAGGGCCACGTGGACGTGGGTTTGCAGGATTCGGGAAGTCTGCACCCACTTGAGGCAACAGCATGGACAGGTCTGTCGAGTCTCTGCTCGGGTCTCTCCAGATGCAAATGAAGTTCTTTTCCACCCAGCCCGAGATGTGGGCATCTTCCTGCGGGTGCCACCGTCTCCAAAGGTTCCTCTTCCCCACGGGGCAGAAAATGCACTTTGAGCAGAAAAATCCCTGCTGGCTCGTCTTATTGCCACCTGCAAAATGGGACCAAGTAGCAAGGGCCCTGCATTGCAGCTAGAAAGGTCCCGTGGGCCTGTGTCCAGGAAATCCTCCAAGGGTTTGCTAACCAAATATTAACAGTAAGGATAAACCAAATACTTCATGCAAATGCTTAGTAAGAAAATGACACACCACGTGAATCCAGCTTGCCATTAACTACCCAGGGGAATGTGGATATGAACAGTGGACAATTTAATGGGATATGACTGCCCTTGAAGTATATGGGTTTTTTGGTTTTGTTTTTTTTCTATTTCTTACTCTCTCTTCCCTGAGCAGGCTGCCTTTCCTAATCACTTCGCTAAAAGTGGATGTTAAAATTTGTTTTCATTCCTTGACTTAGTTGGCAGTGGGGGGACAGGAGTGGGACATGCAGGCACGTGCCATGTAGTAAGGGATAGTTAGCTTCAGAAGTGAGCTGTGAATAAAAACAGACATGTGGACCAACGGAACGGAATTGAGAGTCCAGAAATAAACCCGTGCACATACAGTTAACTAATATTTGACAAGGGAGCCAAGGATACTCAATGGGGAAAGATGGTCTCTTCGATAACTGATACTGGGAAAAGTGAATATTCACATGGAAAAGAATGATACTGGACTCCTATCTTAACACCACTCACAAAAATTAACTCAAAATGGGTTAAGGATGCAAATGTAAGACCAGAAATCATAAAACCCCTAGAAGAAAACATAGGGGGGATGCTCCGTGATGTTGGTCTTGGAGATGATTTTTTTCGGTATGATACCAAAAGCACAAGTAAGAAAAGCAAAAATCAACACATGGGACTAAATCAAACTCAACTAAAATGCTTCTGCACAGCAAAAGAAACCGCCAACAAAATGAACCTACATCAAAAACTAATGATATACTGTATGGTGACTAACATAACATAATAAAATAAAATTTTAAAAAAAATGAAAAGGCGACCTACACAGTGGGAGAAAACATTTGCAAACCATATAGCCGATAAGGGGCTAAGATCCAAAATATGTAAGGAACTCAGACAATTCAATATAAAAAAATCCATTTTAGAAATGGGCAGAGGAACTAAATAGACATTTTTCCAAAGAAGACATACAAGTGACCAAGTACATGAAGAGGTGCTCAAGATCACTCCTCATCAGGGAAATGGAAATCAACACCACACATTCTTACTTCACACTTGTGAGAAAGGCTAGTATCAAAAAGACAAGAAATAACAAATGTTGGTGAGCATGTGGAGAAAAGGGAATCCTCATGCACTGCTTGGTGGGATTGCAAACTGGTGCAGCCACTCTGGAAAATAGTATGGAGGTTCCTCAAAAAAATTCAGTATAAAATTACCATATGATCCAGCAATTGCACTTCTGGGTATTTATCGAAATACCAAATATCGAAATAACAAAAACACTAACTGAAAAAGAGACCTGCACACCCGTGTTCACTGCAGCATTATTTGCAAGAACCAAGACATGAAAACAACCTAAGTGTCCATCAACAGTTGAGTGAATAAGAAAAATGTGATACACACACACACACACACACACACACACACACCGTGGAATATTACGCAGCCATAAAAAATAATGAAATTCTGACATTTGCCACAACATGGAAGACATTATGCTAAATGAAATAAGCCTTCAAAGAAAAACAAATACCCTATGGTATCACTCATATGTGGAATCTGAAAAAAAGTCAGACTCACAGGAATAGAGAGTAGAATGGTGGGTACCAAGGGCTGAGGCGTGGAGGAAATGGGGAGCTATTGGTTAAAGGGTACAAACTTCCAATTATAAGAGGAATAAGTTCTGAGGATCTAATGCACAGCATGATGGCGGTCATTAACAATATCGTATTCTATCCGTGCAGTTGCTGAGCCAGTAGATTTTCCATGTTCTCACCACCACCACCACCACCACAAAATGGTAATTAAGTGAAGTGAAGGATGTGTTAGCTGACCTTAGCATGGTAAACATTTCACAATATATACATGTTTCAGATCATCACATGGTACACCTTAACCTCACACAGTGCTATATGCGAATTTTATTGCAATAAAGCTGGGGGTGGGGGGAGAAAGAAGTGAGCTATGGCGTAGCTGGTGACCTGGGAGAGGTAGCCTCATGCCGCCCAGGTGTCCCGAATTCATATTGTAGTGTCCAGCTATTTTGACATCTGCGCATAGAATGAAAACGTTTAAACGGGCATGCTTGCTTCTATGTGTTTTTCAATGTTGCGAAACAGAACAACTGATTTTTTTTAAAAGTGCGAATGATCAGCTGAAACAGGCAAGTTAATTCTTAAAATTAAAAATCATGGTTTTCAGTCTTACTAGTGATGTCATATTTTTCTAGAGGACAACCTGGTGACCCTAGATTGAGGTTAGGTGGCAATGAAATAATCCCAGGCTGCCCTGGGTTACAGAATCACTGGATATGCCTCCCTCTTCTGAAGATCTGAGGGGAGGGAGCGTCTCTGAAGCAGAGTAGATGTAGGTCAGATTGAAATATTCAACTTGACAGTCTCCCTACTGATGGGTCAACACTCTTCCCTCCCCTTGTCCCCCAGTGCTGGGATTTACCAAGGCCAAGATGAGTAAAATGAAACCCCTCCCCTGGAGGGCATCCTGTCCATGGAGGAAGAATGACCTCTAGGAAATGCCCTAAGACTTTTCCGCTCAGAGTATGGCACTCAACAGTGTGTGATCCCTGGAAACCAACAGCTTATGCATCTCCTGGGAGCTTGTCCTTGGAAAAGCAGAACCTCAGACCCCACCCCAGAATCTGCATTTTCACAAGGTCCCCAGGAGATGCATATGCCCAGTAAAGACTGAGAAGCACTGTGGGGTGATGCCCTAATACCCTACCAGGACCAACTGAGTTTGAAAAAACGTGCTGGGTACAAAGAAGAAGGTATTTGGGGCATCTGGGTGGCTCAGTCGGTTCAGTGTCTGCCTTCAGTTCAGGTCATGATCTCGGGGTCCTGGGATCGAGCCCCACACCAGGCTCCCTGCTCAGCGGGGAGTCTGCTTCTCCCTCTCCTCTGCCTGCCGCTCCCCCTGCTTGTGCTCTGTCTCTCTCTCTCTCAAAAAAAAAAAAAAAAAAAAAATTCTTTAAAAAGAAAGAAGGCGTGATTACTCTGCCCGGGCATGTCCTGAGTGCTTCCAGAAAGAAGTGTCCTCTGAGCTGGGTTGAAAGGGATAGAGGAAGGGGTTGAAAGGAGGCATTTCCAGACACTTCGCTCAGCTGTTTCTCACCTGAACTGGGGGGCACCATTCCCGTACCCCCACATCTCCCCAGAGCCCACGTGCCCCCCTACAGAACATCTCTGGTGCCATTTTCACCGGTGCCATGGACTGAACTTGGCTCCATCAACCTGGGCCGGGCCTCTGTGTGAAATGTCCCAGCTGCTGCCTTACTCTACCAGCATCCCGCTGGGCACCTTACCTGCTTATTTCATTCGTTCTTAAAGACAGCTCTCTCAGAAGATTCTGGAGAGACGGAGTAGCAGAAGGGCTAAGCTAGCATGTCCGCTTGAGCTAGACTGCCTAGGTTCAAATCCTACCTCGTTACCTACTGGGAGCATCCTTAGAAAAGCTAGAGCTCATTTGCTGGCCGGTACCTTGAAGTTTCCTCTTCTAGAAAATGAAACTCATAATAGTAGGTACTTCATAGGGTTGCTGTGAGGATTACATACATCACATACAGTTGGGTACCTTGGCACATGGTAAGTTCTTGAGGTGATGGTTGTTATTACTCTTATTATCCCCACTGAACAGATGAGGAGACCAAGGCTCTAAGAATTTAAAAGTGACTTCTCCAGGGTCACAGTTCTATCCCACTACCTTTGCAAGCATCCCCCCCATGGGTTCTGCCCTCTGTCTCCCACTTAGCTTGACTTGGAGACTCCTTACACTCTGCCCCACCCCAATCTCCTCCAACATCAGGCCCTCACATTCCAGCCAGTTTCCCTCCCAAGTAACAGAAAACATCTCATTGCAGATTTGTGCCTCTGAGCCTGTTACTGCCACCACACCTTTGCCTGGGCTCCTTCCTCTGCCCAGAATCCCACCTCCCCATCTCTGCCTTTCCTGATTGCACCTTCCAAAACAGGGGCTAAGGAACACCTGCGCCTCTGTGGAGGTCCCTGGCTGGAGGAGCCCCTTCCTCCGCATTCCCCTCCCTCCTCGGCGGGCCACACTGGAGGGCAGGGGCTGTGTTTCACACATCCTTGTTTTCTCCCACTTTTCTAACGCAGTGCTCAGTATGCAGTCAGTGCTTCTTAAACGCATGGTGAACAAATACCTGGCCCTAGCCCCATTCTGGCCAGTTAGCTCCTGGTTTCCAGGAGGGCTCTGGGTTGTCCATGGCTTGTGGATCTCTCTCTCTCTGCTTGACCCCTTCTAACATTCATTTCCGACCCTGAATCACAGGTGGCTGCCACAGTGTGTCCTTTCCCCTTAGCTCCACCAAGGGAGTGCTCCAGGCCTTTCATGATTACAGAAAAGGACTTGGTGCACATGACCAACATGGGTGACCCTTTGTCTCAGGATCCTGTTCCTGGCCTGGGGGCTCTTGGTGTCTCATGACTCTGCTCAGGGATTCCCGACCTCACATTTGAGGCTGAATAACTCTTTGTGCATCTTGTGCACTGTAGGATGCCTAGCAGCATCCCCGGCCGGCCTCTACCCACTAGATGCCAGAAGCAGCCTCCCTCCCCAACTGTGACAACCAAAAATGTCTCCACACAAATGTCCCTTGGGGGGAAAACTACCCTCAGGTTGAGAAACATTGCTGACCAGGATGAGAGAGGGGTGACTTCAGCACAGGCAGCAAAAGAGAGGCCTTTGAAATCCCCAAGCCCATGTGTGGGGAGGTCACACAGACAAGGAAAGGTGTCTGAGCATGATGAATGAGACGGAGTGTACCTAGCTCCCGCCAGTCACTGCCGGGTGGAAATGTGGTCCAGCTTTGACCAGATCTCGAGACTCTGCAAAAGAAACCAGAAATCCCGTCTTTTATGTGAAATCCCCTGATTTTTAAACGTTGGCAGCTAATGTGAATTTTTTTTAAGACGCTGTGGGAAAAAACAAAATATGTCTGTGAGCCAAATGTGGGCTGCTGGCTGCCAGTTTTGCCAAATTTCCTGTAGACGGAGCTTCCATTCTAGAAGCTTGAGGTGGCTCACGCCACCCCTGAGCCTGCAGGTCCCTACTCTCTCTGCCATGCTGTGTGTCTTAGGCACCGTGCACCAGCCCCACGCTAGGTCTCTGGACCACACACACTCCCTGCAGCCCACATTGGCCACTCCACCCCCTCTGAAGTCCAGTTTCAAGAAGTTGGAGGGTTCTAGATTCCTGAGGGAGAGAGAATATGGGAAGTACTCCATAAAGGGGCTTGAGAAGCCTGAGGTCTCACCTGACACTGGCATTGTTGTGCTGTGTGACCTTAGCAATCACTCCCCACTCTCTGGGCTTCAGTTGCCCCCCTGTCCAATGTTTGTAGAATGAAGAAAGAGAAGGGGGGTTGAATGAATGCTCTCTGTTCTTGGGACTTGAATGAGCATTTCCCCTTGGCAGTGCGGAGCCCCAACTGGCTTGCCCAGTGCCCGGGGGGCATCTTTGTCCTCACGCTGACCTAGGCAGGGACAAAATGGCTGTACCTCCCAGCTCAGGCATCCTGCATCTCAGAGCAGAGAGCTGGGTCGTCTCTGATTGGCTTTCTGCTCTGTGCAATTAGCTTATTGCTGCTGGACACTGCTCCAAGGGTGGAACCACCCTCCTGTCCCTGGGAGGGGTCAGACCGTTGGCCCCTGCTGGTGCTGATGGCAAAGCTCTGGGTTAATGACAAGGGCCCCCCTGCCAGAAGGTACTCAGATCTACAGGATGGCTCAGGTGGGCAAGTCCACCCCTGGCCTATCTGTAATCCCTAGAACAGCTTCCCAGCCAGCTCTGTGGCTTCGAGGAGCTTTGGCTATAGGCTTGTCCGGCCTCCTAATTGTATCAATGGGAGGGAGACCCAGGGAGGGTAAAGGGTCTGCCCAAGGTCATCCAGCCAGTGGAACAAACACCAGCATCTCCTGCCCCGTCTGATCTGCCACATCGGGAGCTCCCGGGAGTGGGCACTAGTGAGGTGTATGAGACAGACCGACAGACAGACAGATGGACTCAGGATAAGCACTGACTTTGCCTGTCCTTAACTGTGGCCTAAGACTAGTGGTTGTAAACTCCATGCCTGGAGCACTTACATGAGTGAGGGAGCCTGGGGTAAGACAGTAGGGAGCAGTGGGGATGAAGCGGGGAGGGGGAATGGGGGGGCACACTGTTACCATATGGGGTGGAATAGAGGTTCACTATTACCAGACTTCCTGATTTTTCCGAAGTAAAGCTAAATGTCTCAGTTTTGGGGTGTAAATTACCCTCATTTTAAAATGTTGGCAACTCGGGATGCCTGGTTGGCTCAGTGGGTTAAGCGTCTGCCTTCAGCTCAGGTCATGATCCCGTGGTCCTAGGATCGAGCCCTACATCGGGCTCCCTGCTCAGCGGGGAGTCTGCTTCTCCCTCTCCCTCTGCCTGCCGCTCCCCCGCTTGTGCTCTCTCTCTCTGTCAAATAAATAAAATAAAATAAAATGTTGGCAACTGGTGTTTTAAATGTTTTTTAGAGTGCTAGGAAAAGAAAATACATTCCTAGGCCACATTAGACTCTAGAGCCACCAGTGTGCAATCTCTGCTCCTTTCTCTTACCCTCAGCTTACTCTGCTTTAAAATGGGTATAATAACAGTCTCCCTTTCTTACAGGGAAATTGCAGGATTAAATGCAACGGCGCCTCTAGAGGGTCCATCATACCCGGGCCCCATAGTAAATGGAACCTATTGTTATTTACTAGGACATGGGACACTTTTCTTAGGTGAAATGGGAAGGGACTGGAGTGATAGAAGGGGCATATTAAGTTTGGCACAGGGCAGCTGGGAAGCCCTGAGCTAGAACTCGGGAACTTTTCATGAATCCACAAAATTGATTATGCGCTTGCTGTGTGCCTGGCACTGTGGGCATATTTCAATTTCAAGACCTGTCCCTTCCTTGAATGTGCAGGGGAGGTGGGAAGAAGCCCATGCAGCAGCTCATGGGCTTGTCCTCAACCCCAGGAATACCTGTGAATCCCTCCACTGGGCCCCTGATCTGGGAGAAACGTTCCACTTTCAAAGCTCAGGTCTTTGAAAACAAAAAAGAATGCAGCTTCTTTCACAGCTTAGCAAAACACATTTTTACTTGTTTGCTTTGTTGAGAAAGTTCAGGGGAAGATGCCAGTCTTTCCTATGTATCTGCCTCCTGAAACCAGTTCCAAAGATATTTAAAGGGCAGTTCTGGGAAAAGAAGAATTTAGAACAAATTCTGATTAGTCCCATTGGGACTAGAGGCCATTGCAGATTTCTGCCCAGAGAACCCGAGACCAGGGCCTAAAGTTACTTCTTGATGTCCAGAGTGAAGAACGTTCTGCGTTCCTCCCTGGGCTTGGCCCACACCGGAGAAGCTTGGGGCAAAGTCAGGCCTGTTCCCGGGCTTGCTGGGGGCACTTACAGCCACAGAAACCCCAAATCTTCTTGCGTGCTGGTAATGGAGGCCAGGCCTGCTCTGCGTTCAGAGTTGGAGAAGCCAGGAGTTGCTCGGGCTGACGTGTTTGGGTTCTGGTGGGCGGGCGGGCAGGCAGGCGGACAAGCAGGTAAAGCAGCCTCAGGCGTGTGCGGACAAGCCTCCTGGAGCCCAGGCAGGTGGCCTCCTGACAAGGGAGGGCCCTGGAGTCTGGGTGCAAAATCCATCAGGGTGGGGGAGGGGTGGTTATGTAATTATGACGCCACAGTCACCGAGAAAGTGACCTTGCTATGCTCCACCGCCTCGTTCCTCCCCCCTCAGAAGGACATGAAGATCTAGCAGCCATTCCTCTGGGCACGGCAGTGGCCCTCAAGTTTATCATCATCAGGGTCATCTGGAAGGCTGTTTAGACACGGACTATCAGGCCCCACCCTTGAGCTTGTGACTCAAGAGGTCGGGGTGGGGTAGAGAATTTGCATTTCTCATAAATGCTCAGGGACGGTGCTGATGCAGCTGGTCCAGGGGTCACACTTGGAGAATCACTGCTCTAGGACTGAGTGAAATCAGTCTGCCCAAGCCCCTGACTTGCTGTGTACACCGGGCAAATGTCTGAGCTTCTCTGGGCTTCAGTTTTTCTTAGGAGAAGCCAGCTTTGTCTTTGAACAACTATCCCTCAGTGCTGGGATGCCTAATTCCTCTTCTTCGGTGGCATAGAGATACTGACGTGAAAGGCCCAGCCTTTGCACAGGGCTCTTACCCCATGGTTCAAACTTGCTTTTAGCCACCGGGAGGCTAAGTCGCTCTAGGAGAGATGGGCACTTTAAGCCTTAAAGGGGCAGGACAGGCCAACATCTCTGGCCTCAGCACCTGCCCTGCATGCGAGAATCTTGAAGTGGTTCACTAGGCTTGTCTTTGGGATCCTTGGGGAGGTGGGTGGCAGAGGCCCATCCTAGCCCCAGTGAATAAGGCATCTGTGGCATAGAGACTGGCCAGTAGTCCTCCTTTCTCATCTTAACATCCAAGTGGAGTGTCAGCTTCCTACACGCTGGGGTCCTGTTGCCTCTTCCCACGGCATGTAGGACAGGAGTGGACTCGGGGCAGACACCGAGTGCGAACTGACCAAATAAAATAAACAAGCACAAGAGCAAATGGCTTCTTTACTAAACCGGCCCCAGAGCCCAGCTGTCTTCCATCTGCCCTCTGCAGCTCCATGGGCTTTCCCATCTAGGGTCTCCTTTGCTCTTCACAGAACAGTCTAGGGGAATTGGCAAGTATTCTTACCCCCATTTCACAGGTGGGGAAACTGAGGCCCCCAGTGGCCTGACTTGCTCAGTATAGGGCAGCTGCAGCAAGAAAGGTGCAGAACTCCATGCCACAGCCCCTCACAAGAGCCCCTCCCCGGTCCAATCAGTTTTACCTCCCACGTCCCTGGATGGGTGCCATGGACATGCAGTGGGGAGAGGGATGGTGTCACCGCAGGGGCCCACGGCAGGCTCGATCACACAGGGTCACCTCCGGAGCCCAGTGTTGTGCCTGGCACCTGGTTGGTGGTGCATAATCAGTACTTGTTGAGTCAATGGATGGATAAAGGAAGACAGGCTTGGTTGAAGTACTAGGTCTAAATTGACCAGCCATGTGATCTTAGACAAATCCTTTTTCCCCTCTAAGCCTTGGATTCTTCAACTGTGAAACAACAACAATAATAATAATAACAGTAACAGAATAAAAGTTATGAGAGCAGACTCTCTAGAGCCAGAATTGCCTGCGTCTGAATCCTGCCTCCACCATATAGTACTGTGTGACTTCAGGCAACCTACTAACCCTCTCTGTTTCTTGGTTTCCTCACTGATAAAGTGAGGATAAGGAGAGTATTTATATAGTTTTGTGGGGATTGAACTGAGCTAATATGAGTAAAGTGCTTTATCCAATATTACTAATAACCCTTAACAATGAGGGTTCTATCTCTGTGCATTGGTAAATTAAATAACATTTAAGTAACAAGGTATTTACCCAAAGGATACAAACATAGTGATTTGAAGGGGCACCTGCACCCCAATGTTTATAGCAGCAATGTCCACAATAATAGCTAAACTATGGAAAGAGCCCAGATGTCCATCAACAGATGAATGGATAAAGAAGATGTGATCTATATATACAATGGAATATTACTCAGCCATCAAAAAATGAAATCTTACCATTTGCAATAACGTGGCAACGTTGGAACTAGAGGGTATTATGCTAAGCAAAATAAGTCAATCAGAAAGACAATTACATGGTTTCACTGATATGTGGAATTTAAAAAACAAAACAGAGGATCATAGGGGAAGGGAGGGAAAAATAAAATAAGACGAAATCAGAGGGAGACAAACCATAAGAGACTCTTAATCATAGGGAACAAACTGAGGGTTGCTAGAGGGGAGGAAGGTTGGGGGGGATGGGGTAACTGGGGGATGGACATTGAGGAGGGCACTTGATGTAATGAACACTGGGTGTTATATGCAACTGATGAATCACTAAACTCTACCTCTGAAACTAATAATACACGATATGTTAATTAATTGAATTTAAATTTTTAAAAAACCAATCCATGTAAGTAACAAGTACCTAGCAGAAGAGTTCCCGGCACAAAGGCAGAAGTGCTCAATAAACAGTACATGTTATTCTTATCTCAGGCACTGACTGGCCCATGGCCCTCTGTGCCTCTTGAGTCACACATAGGAAGTGGAGACACAGGGTCTGAAAATTGCGGGTACCAGCCCTGGTGGAAGCCAGCCCCATTCCCAGGAGCCACCAACCCCTGGTTCAAACTTGCTGTTGAACCAGTTGGAGGTGAAGTACTGCTAGTGGCCACCGGGGGCAGCAGAGGACCCACCCTACCCAGCTAGCTACCTTGCCAGAGCATTCCCTGAGTCCTGTCTTAAGGTGAGAAAGATCAGTCTATTCCACCGGGCCCACAGGCAGGCATTTTCTCTAACTCTGACATGGGAGGCATTTCCCCAGATAACACCCCTCACTTCTGAGGTTTAGACTCCCAACCCTGCATTCACCAGCCACATCATCTTGAGTAAGACCCTTTGTCTCCATAAACCTCAGTTTTCTCATCTGGGACATGGAGATAGGGTGGCTTGGAGGGTTGAATGAGCTAGAAAGAGCAGTCCCTGGGGCAAAGTGAGTGCTCAGCGGATAACACGTGTTGCCAAAGTAGCCTCATGGCTATAAGCATGGAGTGTGCAGCCACACTACATAAGCTTGAGCTCTGCTTGCCTCACTCACTGGCTGTGCGCCTTTGGATAAGTGACTTGCCTTCTCTGTGTCTGTCTTCTTATCTGTAAATGGGGATGATAATAATGTGGATAGTATACTTGTAATTCTTAGGGTTGTTGGGAGGGATAAATGGATGTGTAAAGTTCTTAGAACACATAGAGTAAGTGCTATGTCAATGTTCGCCGGTATTATTATTGTAAGTCATGATATTTTGATGTTATTGTTTTTATTCTGAATAAGCTGCAACATTTTAACTTCCTGCAGAAGCCTCCTTCCTTGACATCAACTCCCCAGAAAGAGGCTTAGGGTAGATGGGGGGAGATGTGGTCCCTGGATGAGGGCTTTTTCCTTTTGTCGCAGTTGAGAATCTAGCTTGGGACCCGAGTCAGTCCGACAGGCAGGACGTGGAGGCCAGCTGCACTCTGTAAAAATGCTTCAATGCCCGGCTTTGCCCGAGGACTGAGCTAAGCCTTGGCCTCCAGGGCAGGCCCTTTGGAAGCCTCCAGAGGGGATCAGGATCTTTGCCAGGTCTTTTGGGGCCCCAGGAAGATCGTCAAAGGGTACCAGTGAGCCCATGACAGGCGCACAAAAGTGTCCAGCCAGGAAGGCCTCACCAGGCCAGATGGCAGGATGGATCTGGGGTAAAATCCTCTGTCCCCATAGGGCAAAGGTCTAAATAGGTTTGGAGGAAAATCCTGTCTAATCCTCTTGCTGCACCTGTGCCCCTGAGTCCTACTGGGATGGCCAAGGGAAGACCAGCACCATCCCTGCTGGTGGCCTTGGTCACAAAGGCATCCCAGGGCCTGCCAAAGGCCTTCCAAGTCACAAATCTGCAGATCTCCATGGAGATAGCAGGTATTGCCCGTCTGACTTAGAAGCAATGGGCACATCCCTCCGGCCTCCTCCAGCAATGTCCCCCAAGCCCGTTTTTCGAGGGTTTACCCTGTGCCAGGCAACACTCAGAGCTCTACATGTGTGTTTTGTCATTGAAACCCCCCACCACAGCCCTCCGAGGTAGTAGCCACAATCCTCTCCATCTTACAGATGAAGAACCTGAGGCTTCCAGAGGCAAAATCATTTGTCCGAGATCATACACTAGTGTGTGCCAGAGCCAGGATTTGAGTCCTGTGTCCCTAGCCTCCTGCGGTGGGGAGCCTCCAACATGGCCCCCAGTGATCCCTGCCTCCCGGTATTCACACCTTCCTATAACCCCTCCCATCGAGTGAGGGCAGGACCTAGTGACTCACTTCTGATGAACAGGAAAAAGGTGATGGATGTCATTTCTGAGATCAGGTTACAAAGAGACTGTGGCGTCCATCTTGCACATAGGCTGTCCTGCTCTTTCTCAGAGCCTTGTCCGGGAAGCAAGCTGCCATTTTGTGAGTAGATTTCTAGCTCTATTATGGCAAGGAATTGAGGGCAGCCTCCGGCCAACAGCCAACGGGGAGCTGAGGATTTCAGTCCAACAGCCCAGGAGGAACTGAATCTTGCCAGAGCCACATGAGTGAGCTCGGAAGTCGATCTTTCCCAAAGAAGAGCCTTGAGTTGACTGTAACCCCAGGAGACACCTTGATGGCAGCCTGTTGGAGACCTTGAGCCCCAGGCCCCCAGCCCAGCCATGCCTGGATTCCTGAGCCACAGAAACCAAGAGATAATAAACGCTGGACGTTCTAAGCTGCTAAGTTTTGGGGGGTGATTTGTTATGCAGCAATAGATAACGAATACACTTGCTGTCACGCCAGTGAAACACACAAAACATACACACACAGCCACCATAAGAAGGACAGGAAAGACCAACTCAGCCATGCCGGACAGAACTAGAAAAATGCTTTCACCTCCACTAACCCGGCCCTTCATTTTGCCTTTGCCAGTGAGGGGCTTAGACTGAAAGGCCCTTTCCCACAGTCACACACAAGCTAATGGGGACCTGGCATTGCTACCAGGGTCTCCAGACTCCCGGGAAGTGTCGCAGGAGTTCCCGAAGGTGATACAGACAAAACTGTGCAGATTCCTAGGAATCTAGAGTTGCTCCTTTGACTTAGTTTCAGATGTTTGGAGAGCCTACGGTAATGTTGGCTGGAAGATCTTAGTAAAATCTCTTCTATGAATACTAAAAGCATAGCCAAGAAAAAAAAATACCTGAAAAATGCCAGTGGGTTCAAATATTCCACTTTGAGCACATATCAAATATAGCGGGGTCCTTTAATACAGTGTTTCAGGGTTTTGTCAAATTATCTTTTCATTTTCTCCAGGATTCTAAAGGAAGTTTCCCTGGAAGCCAAGGGATACTGTGAATGGGAACTGCACTGATCCCTAGCATCCTTGTCCCCAGCGTCCTTTGTGTTTTCTTGGTGATACCCTGTTGGCATCCTGAGTTCAGGGTCATGGGGACACTGTCTGGCCTCAGAGCTCAGGACCAGAGCATCCTCCCACCCTCTGGCTGACTGCCATCCCCCTACCCAATTTCCCACTCTGCCATTGCTCCTTAATTAGTTGTCTGGAGGAATGGATGGGGACAGTTACCTGCTGCCTTGCCCAACCCCCCAAATCCTCCCTTCCTGCTGCCTTGCAGAGGCCAGACACAACGTACCCTGGAGAAGGACAGAATGAGCCAAATCTCAGGCCCAGCTGTCTCCAACATCAATTCCCAGCATCCCCAGAAAGGCTGGGAAGATCTTCTGGGAGGAGAACCAGCTACATAATTTGCAGATCCCAATGCAAAATGAAAGTGTGAAGCTCCTACTTCAAAAATAATTAAGAATTTCAAGGCGATGACAGCAGAGCATTAACCCAAGAGCAGGGCCCTCCTACCCAGGTTGCACGCTCAGAAGCTGGCCCTGTCTTGGAGCCTCCAATCAAACCACCCTGAGTTATCATTCCTGGAGGGCCTGCCCAAGTGCTCGGGGCAGAAAATGGGTTGTCATGGCTCCGGGATCTCCTGTTGCCGAACTGAGCAGAAGTATCTCCTGGGTCCAGGGTATCCTCGTAATGAGAAACATACCACAAGGAAGAAATACCTCCCACCCAAGGCGGATGGTTTTTTCTGGAAGGCTGCAGGCTGCCGCTGCTCTCAGAGGTTTGCCTGCTAGCAGAGCTGGGAGCAGGGACTGAGGCCAACACTGACTGGTGGAGGCCTGGGCAGTTTGAGAACCCCCAGAAAGTGATGGAAGGTGGGTCCAGCTGCCATCTGAAGTCCTGGTCCTGAGAGTGGGGAACACTCTCTCTCTCTCTCTCTCTCACACACACACACTCACACTCACACTCACATACATGCACATGCATGCACACACACCACCAGGCCAAAACTGTGCTGAGTAAGGACAGTGGCAGAAATCCCCCAGGGCTGCGGGCTTGAGAAATGGCTTGGATTATTGAAATGTAGGCAGAGAGCATGCGCAGACTTCCGAGAGGTTGCAGGGGGACCAATAAGATGTAGCAGTGAAGTGAGCACTGGTGGCCAATGGGCTAGATAGAAACTTCTAGACCTGTTTATTGTTCTTTCTCCTTCCTCTTCTTTGCCCTCTCCCCTTTCTTCTTCGTGTTAAAGAGTTGTCAACATTTTGAACTTAGATTACACCTAAAAATCCATATTCCTAGTAGCTCTTAAAAAAAACCAAAAACCCTCTGCTGACACTAGAGCCACATTCCTGCATGACAGCCATCTACTCCTTCTTATTTGCCACAGTCCTCACCACTCCCTAAAGTCTCCCTAACACCAAATCCAAGAGGCAAGTGCTACATATTCATGCTTGTGTTGCTGTTTTCTTGTCATGGAATTCAGAGACAATTGCATGTCTCTATCAAAAGTGGGAAGATAGACTAAGAGCTCCATGTACCTCAAGAAATGTGGGAAAGAGCATGTTTCTTGGTGGAAGCACCTTCTTACCTGCTTATTATGCAAAGCGTGTCTAAGCCAAAGAATACAACCTAAATGCCCTTAAGAAGCAAACCCACGGTGAGCCCAGTACTGCCCACCTCACTCATTTATGTCCTCAGTTGGGTCCCTGAAGACATCGGGAACAGACACTCCCGTACCGGGTGTCTCCAGAATGCAAGGGCATTCCCAGCTTCTCCCCCCAGGCTGGCTCAGGGCAATCTTTCTTTTGTTCTCTTGTACTTATTATCCCAGAAAAGGCAAGAGAATTGAGGGATTTCCAGCATCTCCTATCACTTGGTGTGAGCTCAGCTTCCTCCCCTTAGCATGGTGTGGGTGTTTAACCATGTGGGTGGTTTTCTTCCCTGGTTGGTGTTACTGGTCAGCTTTCCTTTGGTGTTACTGGTCAGCTTTCCACTGGGCAGTTGGGGTTTCAGACAGGGGTAAGGGGTCTGGGGCAGCCCTGCGGCCCTCTACAACTGGGCCAGTTTCCCCATTATTGGGAGGGTGAGGAAGATGCGGGGGGTGGAAGCTGGCAAGGCCATCATGGATGGTGGCCAGACCCCAGTGCTTTCGAAGAGGCAGGGCTCCTCGCCCGCAGATAGGAAAGTCACCCGTGAACAGTTTGAGATGCTTGGGGCTAGGTGGAGGGAAGTCGGTTGTTTCCCACAGCTTGGTGGAGAGCCGTATGCCAGTGACCCAGACATTCCCAGAGCTCAGGCCTGGGCCCCATGGGAACCAGGGGTTAAAGAGCCAGGCCTGGGTGTGTGCTGCCTGGAAGGGGAGGCTGGGGACATCCCTGAGATGGTGTGAGTTCTCACCTGGCTATGTTGCTTCAGCTCCCTGTGTCTTAGGAGGGAAACCAGACCTGCTTCCTGGGGCTGAGGGGAGGTAATTAGTCCTTCTAAAGAGCATCATAATCCCAGATCAAAGGGGGCTTGGGGCTGCAAATTCATTTTACGGTGAGCACCGCCAGCCACGGGAGCACCCACTGCAGCGGGCAGGTTTGGGTTTGCAGACCCAAGGTGCCACCTCACACCGGGCTTGGCTGGCTAACTAACTGGCCCCCCACCCACTCCCGGGATCCAGGTCCTGGCCTTCCCTGGGAATCACCTCCCCTGACACATGGCTGTGGCAGAGGGGCATTCAGAAGCATCTCTGATGATAGAAGGGGTGGAAATTACTGATGCCTCATTTTATAGATGGGGAAACTGAGGCTCAAGGAAGTGAGATGCAGACATAGGGCCCCCCACCAGATCACAGTCTCCTTAGGGATGTGGGACCATGTCGGTTCCCCGCCCCTCGCCAACCGCCCCCCCCCCCACACCCCGCACAGTGAATGTGCTCAGTATGATACTTAAAGAACGCCTGGTCACATAGTACAGAGGAGCATAGGAAATGTCCCAGGGCTACCACCCCTTTCCCGGGCCATTCTTTCTGCCCTCTCCTGGCCAGTTTTGGGGACTTCAGCTCTTCAGCAGCGCTGTCACAAGGGTGTCAGAAGAGTGGAGACATATGCAAATTGGGGTACCTGGCGGCCGTCCCCCCAGATGCACTCACTTGGGGCTTTCAAAGACCTGGGTGCCAGGCCTGTCCCTTCCGATCCCTGCGCCACTAGCCATCTTTCTGACCCGCAGTCTCTCCAGAAAAGACCATGCTGGGGATGCGCCGAGCGTCCCGGAAGGGGGCCACGAAGCTCTCCCCGAGGCCGTGGGGCGAGTCCGGGCGCCGCCGAGGGGCCGGGGGCGGGGCTGGGGGCGGGGCCGGAGGCGGGGCGGGGCGAGCGGCCGGCCCTCGCCAGCCCGGAAGGAGCGGGAGGAGGAGCCGCGGGAGTGAGAGTCGTTCCCACGTGAGAGGCCGGCGGCCGAATTCCTCGCGTGCGGCGGCCGCGGACGGCCCGGCGGCGGCCGGACGGAGAGCCCTGGTCCGGCGCGCGCGGGCGGCCGGCGGGCGGCGGGGGCGGCGCTCGGCTGCGCCCCGATGCGGCGGCGGCCCCGGAGGCTGTGAGCCCGGCGCCCGTCGTCGGAGCCCCCCGCGCCGCCGCGGCATCGCCCCCCGGGCACGCGGCATGCGGGCGGCCGACTCGGGCACCTGGGAGCGCGTCCGCCAGCTCGCGGCGCACGGCGAGCCGGCGCCTTCCTGCGGGGCGGGGGCCGGGCCGGCGCGCCCCCGGGGGCCCGCAGCCTGCGAGCCCGGTGCGGACGCGGGGGGGCCGGCCGATCGGCCCCGCGCCGGGGCGCCCTCCGTTCGAGCGGATGGCGACTGCAGCCAGCCGGGTAGGTGCGCGCTGGGCGGGGAGGGCGGCGCGGCCGCAGGCCCGGGGAGTCGCCGGGGCCGGGCACGCGGGGGCGCTCCCGGCCGGGATCGCCGAGGGCTGGTGGCAAAGTTCTCGCCGCGCGCCGCGGCCCCGGCGCGGGGAGGGGTGCAGGGGGAGTCGCGCGGGACGCGGAGTTAGTTCTTCAGCTTGCGGGTGGGGGTTTTGGCGCTCGCCGCTTTCCGGCTGAGCCGCCCCGGGCCCCCCCCTCCCCCCGAGCGAGCTGCAGGGGGAGGTCAAGGCCACGTCTGCCGGAGTTGTGAGATCCTGGGGCTCCCGGAGACCTCGCTCTGGGCCGGACCCCGCCACTGTCCTGGGAAGCGTGGGAAAGGGGCCAGCCCGGCACGAAGTTGGGGGCGGCCCCTCTCCGGCCGCACCTGTAACCCACCCGGCAGCCCCTAAAGTGCCAGGAGAGCCCTGCTTTACTGCTGCCCCTTTGAGCGGAACGTGATGGCTCGCATTTGCTAGGAGCAGAAAGAAATCGAGGCGGTGGAGACACAATGCGAGGGTCTGATTGTGTATCATTGGCTAATCTGCCCCAAGCTGAGGACCGCGTTTTAACGTTAAAAAATTCCGGGTGGGTGCGCCCATTCCATTCTGTTGGGGTTGGTCTCCGTCTCAGCTGCCCCCGCAAGTTATGTCTTGGGGGGGTGCCCAGAGGACCCCCTGGATCCCCTAGACTCTAAAGTAGGAAGAAATTTAGACGGAAGATGGACGGCTTCCAAGAAGTGTCTGTCATCATCAGTTGGAAGTTGGAATACTTTTTCCAGGAAAAATGGGGGAGGGGGGAGTATAACATGGTTATTCATTATTTCTTGAATACCTATTGTGTTCCCGTAATTTACATGGCATATGTCCTTAAAATTTTATCACAACTCTGGGAGGGAAGCTGTGTTATCTTCATGAAGATAAGGACAGAAAATGCCAGAGTTTCAGCAACTTGCCCAAGGTCCCACCATTTCAAATATTTTCTGTTGGTTGACACCGGAATGCTTCTCCCAGACAGCAGGCTTAACCAGCTGGGAAACACCAGGCTTATTTACCTAATAATTATTTCTTTCCTATGAGAAAAAGCCAGCAGCAAGGTCCCCTAATTCCGGGCTGCCTGTATTGGTCTCCCAAGGAGACGGAATCCTGAGGATCACAGGCGTAGCCTCCGGAGCTGGCACCACAGACCAGTCAGCTGTGATGAGCTGCCGCTGGTGTCCTGGAGCCACTGAAGTCTTGGGTCTCCAGGAAAAGGGACACTGAGCCCTGGAAGGAGTCTTGAGTCCCTGGACCCTTGGCCCTGGGGCTGGGCCTGCTGGAGACCATCCCACCTCCTCCCCAGCTGCACAGAGCAGTTAGAGTCCAAGACAGCTTGGTGTAAAACAGAGCACAGATGTAAAGAACAAGCAAATAGGAGAGCTTGGGCAAGTTGCTTAATCTTTTTGAGACTCAGTGTACCCATCCAGAAAGTGCTGATAATAACTGGTGTCAACTAATATTTTGATCATTCTAAAGCTAGCGTCTGCAGATCACCTTGCCTCATTCATAGTTGATGTTTCATAAAAGTTAGTTATCAGCGTCACTGGTGGGGCATCTGTCAGGCCCCCCGTTGACTCAGTGTCCCATTAGGATGTGATGCTATCCGTTCCATCTCCGCCCTCCTGAACCGTGTCAAGATGAGATTTGTCTTGTCTGTAAAGTACTTCAGTGATCCCAGGCTGACTGTCGTGCTAGTGGGGGGTTGTTATTATATAAACGTGGAGGAGATGGTTGGGTGGAGAGGGATCTGTTTACTTTGTGTCTACATAGACTCCATTTGTGTATTCATAATAACAATATCCTAATGACATGGTGTAGCTGAGAAACGCCTGTCTCCAAGGTCTTGGGGGTGGTTGTTATTCCGATGGCCCTCGGGGTGTTCCTTTAGGTCAGAGAGCGATGGAAATCTCCTCATTTACAGTTGGCAACCCTGGCATGAATCAAGATCAAGCCAGCGGCTAAACCAATAAAGTTTTGAGTTCTCTCTCCTCTACCCACCCACCCTACACCCCCTTCTGCTCTCTGGTTCTTAAAGATCAAATGCAGTTTCTGAGAACTTTGGCTGGGCATTGATGTGAGCCTGACTTGGACATGGATTCTCAAACCTTTGGCTGTTATTAGGCGTTTTCCTCTGGGCGGCAAAGGAGAGCTCTTCTGGCTTAGCACCACAAGCTGAAATTATTGTTGAAATAAACATTTCAGCCAGGCTGTGAGGTGACCCATCCCAGGATCTCAGCACGTCGGTCTCCAGCTGAATGTGATGTTCAGTTGAAGGAGCCGAACAGTGAGTGCCCTGTTGGTTGACCGAGTTTGGGAATTTGGCACTTTCAGAGGTGTGGGGAAGGGGGAAGGGGGGGGGGGGACGCTGGCTTGGCAGGATGGAAGCCTGGACACTTCGATGTGGCTCATGGAGGGTATCCTGAGATCAGCAGGGTGACGGGCTCTGCTGGTGACCACTGTGGCCCCCAGGGTGGGGCCCCTTCCAGGGAAGGTGACCATTCTTTGTGCACAGGCTAAGGACCCAAGCCGGAGATGCAGAAATTAAACACGTGCTTAGTCTGCCCCTGGTTCTGCCTCAAATCTGTGTGACCTTGCGATACTCGGTAACTCAGTTTCCCTATTGGCTCGTCACAGGAATTAACTCCATCTGAGGGGAGGTCATCCAGAACCCCCCCCCAGAGTGAAGCAGGTGCTCCCTGAGGCTTCTTAGGGGGGACACGTGAACGAGTCCTTCTTTGGTTGTCCATTCATTCGGTCCCATTTCTTGAGCCACTACTCCTGCCAGGCACCGTGGTAGCTGCCAGGGATCTAGAGTGGCAAAGGGGACAGCTGCAGCCCCTGTTTCCATGGAGCTTCTTATCTGTGGGAGGAGATTTCCAGCCAGCAAGTACACACAGGATGTGTCAGGAGATGGCAAGTGCTCCGCAGAAAAGTAAAGCCAGGTGAGGGGTTAGCGTGATGGGAGCGGGTGCTGGTCAGTCTTGGGGTAGCTGGGCCGGAGAGAACGCAGTGAGCTGCACAGGTGCTGAGTTCCTAAGACAAGAGGGTGTTGCTGATCAGCTAAAGCCACCAAGTTACTGTTTTTAAAAGTTGTTGGTCCGTTCGTGTCTTTGGAGTCTGGGCACTATCTCCGGCCCCATCCGAAGCCTACCCAGGTTTGTGGGCCCAGTTCAGATGCCATGCCTCCTTAAGCTTTTCTCCTAACCTCAGGTTATAAAGTCACAGGACCTAATGGAGCCTCTTTCGGCCTCTACCTTTTTTCTTAGTCATAGGCGTTCTTATCTCCTCGAGCCCCTCCTCCTCACACAAAGCCCCCTGGCCCAGGGCACCAGGCCCTTGTGGATCTGTGTACTGGTTCCCAGTGCTGTACTGTACCCTCCCAGGGGCCAGGCGTGGTGGGAACCAGGTGGGATGCTTTGTCTTAATCAGTCCTCCAGTGATCCCAGGGGGGAGGAGCCATTGCCAGTCCCCTGCACAGGTAAGGAAACGGGTGCTTAGGAAAGTTTAGTAACTTGCCCGAGATCACACAGCCGGGGCGTATCACAGCCATGACTTGACTGTGGGGTCCCAGATTGTAGACCTCACAGCTCTGTGGAAAGACCTTGTATCAATCTCTAAAACGTAGACCCACATTATGTTTCAGGTCCGTTTTCTCTTTAAATTTTTATCTTTGTAAAAAGAGGGGGCGGGGGTTGTCCTCTCCTTGACATTCCTTGTTTTAAGCAACTCAAGCATTTGCTTATCTCTGTCTTTAGCAGTTTCAGCAATAGGTTGGCCTCGCGTTATCCCCTTCTGGAAAGGGTTTCTGCGGGGTTGAGAGTGAGATTAAATCTCCCCGTTGGAACTGGGAACACTCTTAGAAAGCCAGCCACTAGGAACACCAGGGTTTCGTGTGGGCGTCCTTGGCCACCTGAAGTGGGACAGAGACAGGTGGGGCTTGGCCGTCCTGGCCAGCCAGGAGTGGAAGTCACCGCTCTCGAAAACAATTCCGATCGGTTTCCCCTGGGAGCTCTCCTGTGGCCCAGCACCTCACCCTGTGTGACTGCTCAGTGAGAGGGGTTGAATTTTCCTTCCGCCACAGAGTACAGGGCACCAGCCTTGGAATCAAACACACCCAGCTTTGATCCGCCAGCTCTTCTGCTTACGAGCTGTATGTCCCCACGCAAGTTATTTAACGTCCCAGTCCTCAGTTTACCCATCTATAAAATGGGATCATATTACCCACTGCAGAGTTGTTGGACAGGAATCTGTGTGGTTAGCATCCTTCATACTCATGGAGCCCAATGCTCCCAGTGCCATAAGAGGGAGGAGGATTCCCATTTCTCCAGAGTCCAAAGAAATTGATTGTGTATGTGTGTGTGTAAAATTTTTAAAAATTTTTTTTGAAGTTTGAGCTCTTGGGGTTTGACGAGATTGGCTGATTCTGAAGGACTGGTGGCTGCTTATCTGGCCTTCTGAGTAATCAGGAAATTTCCATAGTAGGCATTATGCATGCCTTGCGTCCTTTGTAATACTCCCATTGGGTTAACTGGAGGATTTGCTAGGACCCTCCAGCCATCCTGAAGGAAGAGTTTACTTCCATTTTAATCATTTAAAGAGTCACTTGAGTGCATGGTTCAAGGAAAACAACAAACACGAGCCAGGACCTAGCCCCCTCTCCCCCATACCACGGCCAGTTGACAAAAGGGGAAAACCAGGTACATTGGTGTTGACACGGGTTTTAGCCCCAGCAGATAAGCACAGCCGACATATCATTAAAGCCGGCCACAGCGGGGATACCGTGTTTGCCGTGAGTCACTAAGGGCTATAAACACTCCAGAGAGGGTGGCAAGCCATGTTTACAAGGTGTGTGCGTGTGTGTGTGCGTGTGCGTGCCTGTGTGTGTCGTTATTTTTTTACGAATTTACTCTCCGCAAATGCATTTCACGTTGAGCGTGTCGGAGGAGCACCTGTCCAGGAGGGGGAGAGGCACGAATGACTCCCATTCAAAAGGACCACCCCTTCTGTGCCCCCTGGGGCAGCCACCGTGAAGGTGGGGACGTCGCGCTTTCTCTGGTCTGCTGTTGGGACGCCTTCAGGAGAAGCCAGCTGGAAGACACGGGTTGTGGCGATTCCTCAGAGCCCCTGATGAGTGGCGTTAGCCCAAGAGGTGCTGGCGCAGCCCCGAATTTGGAAGAAATGACCAGCCAGAAAGGTATGACAGACACGTGGGCGAGTCCTGCCCCGAGCTGGGTGCCGCCAAGCCCCGGGACTATGGCCAAGGGGAGCTGGTGGTTTCGGGGGGGCGCCCCTCCACGGGCACCCTCCTTCTGTGTGCCGGGCTTTGGGGACCGCTTGTGGGGGGCGTTGGGAACGCCCACCACCTGGTAGACGACCTGCAGGTGCCGACAGCCTCCTCTTTTGTTGCTGCCTGGATCTGGACGCTGGCGCCGGCTCCCAGCTAGTTGGGGCTGTAACTTTATCACAGGCATGGAGTGTGTTCAGCACCTTTTAATTGTACAGAAGCTTCAGAAAGCTCTCCCCGGGGGCCCGGAGAGACATAAAAACAGCAGCTGCGGGTTCCTGTCTGCCTCCTTCCCGTACCCGCTCGGCTCTGCCTCGCCAGTGCACGGCTAACTTTGAAGTCCTGTGTACCCAGGCAGGGAAGAAGGTGTATTTCTGTTGGGGCCTTTTCGTGAGGAAGAAGCGTTGATCGAGGGCCGCCCCCGGAGCCGGGCGCTTTGTTACCTGCGTCCTGCTGGTCGTCTCCCACCCCTGTAAGGCAGCTGGCATCCTCCCCTTAAAGGTGACACGGTTGAGGCGTGAAGCAGTTACAGAGATGGTAGTCAGTGGCTGTTCCAGGATGCCATGCGGTCTGCCCCAGGACCATTGCTTCTCCCTCTGGTCTCCTTCATCAGCTGACGATTCTCTGAGGGCCACCGGGGCACCGGGCGGAGACTGCGACGCTGGGCATCCTGGGACTCTCTCCCTGGCATCTTTGACATGCTGGTTTCCAATCAGCCCGAGGCAGCTGGGAGTGAGGGCCCCTGGGGCCCAGAGCTGCTCAGTTGGCTCCAGGAGACTACCCCACCCCTCTGCCCCAGCCAGAATCCAAAGAAGCCAGGCGGCCCCTGACAGGAGGTCCAACCCAGGCAGAGTCCTGACAGGAAACCCTCAACAGGGATGGAGTCAATTCGCTCTCGCCACACAGTGAGGACGCAGGCCCAGAGCAAGGAAAGGGCCCATCCTCCAAGCTGTCATGGGGTTTCCAGGGCCAGATGTGGAAACTCAGGTATCTTGGCAAAGCTGGGGATTTCCCTCTTGACCCCCTTCCCTAATTCCTCCTGACTCGTTAAAGGGGGTTTCACACTGGGGATCACAGTGGTCCGGGGTGCGTGCCAGTATCCGGATCCTCGGGCTCCACCCCTGTTCTGCTTGTAGGTCCGGGGAGGGGCCTGGGAATCTGTATTTGTATTGAGCACCCTGGGTGAGTTTGATGCAAGGGTTCCATGGACCTTACTTCGAGAACCTCTTTGCCCCTTGCCTTTCTGGGATTGGGTTAATTTTAGAGTAAGAAGACTCGGAGGCTGCGGTACTCTGGATTACCCCCTGCATCCTGACATAATCCTTAGCAGCATCCTTTCCCTTCCCACAGGCGTCCCGAAGTGGACAATAGGTTAGATATATGGACAGCCTAAGTAACTCTCGCTTTTTCCTTTTCTAGCACAAGCCCCCCTCCCACCCCCTGCCTGTGCACACACATTCTCCGAATCTATTAGAAAGAGAGGCATATGCTTGTCCGTCTTGTGCCCTCTCAAGATTGTCCAGGGATGAGAAAGCAACCAGAGGAAGGCTCTGTCTTTGCTCAGATCCCCCCACCTCACTCCCCACACCGCCACCAGCATGCCTGGGCCTTTCACTCAGCCACTGTTCCTTCTTCCCTGAGCACCTTGGAGGAGTCGGGCACTGGGCAGCACTGAGCAGACAGAAGGGGACCACACTCTTGGCCTGTGGTTCATCCAGATTTAGACTTGCTACCAAGCCCGCTGCTGGGGTCTGCTCTTCCAGCCTACCCCCCACCCACAGCCCAGCTCTCCCACCCTCCTCGCCTACCAGGATCCTTTTTGTTGTTGGCCCGATTGTTGTGCACACGGCAGACGTATTCTGTGGTGCTTCCTGGCATCTCTCACCGTGACCACAGTACAGAGGACAGCTGTGGGCAGTGGGGAGGGGTTTCTAGCACTTTAGATCCTGTAGGACTTTGAAGGCTCGCTTGGGGTGGGAAGCCAAGGGGCCTGACTAATGAGGAGGGGAAGGTTCTGCTTGTAGCCCTCCCCTGCATAAGGCATCCCCAGCAAAGAGCTGAGTCCCAGGTTCAGTGGACTCAAATGCAGATTGTGAGGCTCCCCTCCAAGATTGCCTCAGTGGGTCCAGCGTGGAGTTCAGACCCTGCACTTTTTTTTTCTTTTTTTTTTTTTGCAGTAAAACCTACGTAACACAGAATTGACCATTTTAACCATTTTTAGGTGTGCAGTTCAGTGGCATTAAATATATATCGACAATGTATGCAACCATCACCACCATCCGTCTCCAGCACTTTTTCATCATCCCGAACTATGACTGTCCCCACTAAGTGATAGTTCCCCACTCCCCACCCCAGCCCCCAGTAACCCGCCATGCTCCCATATGTCTACGCATTGGCCTAATGTAGGGACTGGATGCAGTAACCGCAGGACCCTGCATTCCTCACGGACTGTCCATCCCTGTCCCCACGCTGCGGGTCCTGGAACCACAGGCGGAGATCCCCTGTCCCCGGGGCTTTATCTCTAGCGTTCTTTTGATTTTTTCCTGGAAAGCATGACCACCTCACACGTGTGCTGGGAAGGTCTAGGGAAGGAATAAATTCAGTTACCTTTTCTCTGTGATTCAGTCCAGTCTGTTGTTAATACCTCTGCCATTGTGATGCGTTGACCATACCTTTTTGTGCGTGGTTGGTTTTGTTTGGTGTCGCTTTCTTCGAAGGGGAATTGCTTGGGCTTTTATGAGTTTGTTTTCCATAGCATATTTGTGATTACTAAGCTAACTACTAAGGACTCCTCATTGCCTAGGGAATTTAGTGCCGGCGGCCAAACAGGAGGAAGAAGAACCATCGTCTTGGGTTCTGGGGCAGACATGGATGCTGCCCCTGCCAACCTGGACTGCCTCCTCCCACCAGCAGGTGCAGGGGCAGCATCCATGTCTGCTGGGATGCTCCGCCCGTGGTTCCCTCTCTAAGTGTGGGCTAGGAATGTCACTCTTGGTGGAGTCTTTTCTTTCTCTTGCACCCTGGGAAAGACGGGGGAGGAAGGCCCTTTATAGAGAAAGGGAAACAGAGGCAGACATAATGTGATCTTTCCAGGCCAGAGCTGTCTGACAAACTTTGCAAAGATGGCAACATTCTAGATCTCGCCTGTCCCATATGGAAGTCACTGGATTGTAGCTAGTATGACAACAGAACTGAATTTCACATTTTATTTCATTGTAAAAGGCTCCCTGCAGCTAGTGGCTACCGTAGTGGGTGGCGCAGCTGGTCCTGAGTCAGGGCAGGAGCCTGCAGATGTTTCTGTGGCCCATCACAGCTCGCGAAGGCTGCAGACTGTGTATTTGCACCGTGGTGCTTTGAGGCAGCTGTGCTTCTCCTCGTGGCCCCTGGACTACCTGCGTCAGAATCACTCGGAGCTTATTGTGGTCTTTAAGTTCCCGGTCCAGCAGACCTGGACAGTCAAAAACATCTGGGGATGGGCCCACAAATCTGCATTTTAAACAAGTCCCCTCTGCCGCCTCGTGATTCTGACCCTCTCTGAAGGGTGAGGACCAGGGCCTCCAGCATCTTCCATCTTTACTTCCGTGGGTCTTCCCAGCCCCCAGTGACCCACCGGTGCCCACATGCTTTTGCCCCATACTCACCCCCCCCCCGCCGTAACCCCATGCTCCAGGCCAGCGATTCTCAAGATGGGGTGCCAAGACCGGCAACATCAGCCTCGCCTGAGAACTTGTTAGTGATGCACATTCTCAGCCCAGCCCAGACCTGCTGAATCAGAAACTGGGGGTGGGCCCAGCAGTCTGGGTCTTAACCAGCCACCTAAGGGGATGCTGATGAAGGCCAGTCACTGAGCAAGACTGCTCTAGGAAGCTCCTACTTTAAATTATCCCCCCAAATCCCCTCTTCCGTCCTCCCCTCCCTCTTCCTGCCCCTTCCACCTCCCCTGTCCCCTGGCCTGTTCTCTCACTAGCTGCCCAGAGCTGCCAAGACCCTTCCAAGCCCAGGGACTGCAGGGGGTGTGGCTGCATGATGCGTCTGCCTTTCACAAAGGTCTTTGGGGATCCTGGCCTTCCCAAGGGGTGGCGCTAATGGGGATGTCATGAGGAGGCAAGCAGAGCAAAAACAGCATCCCCATCCCCCCAGGATCCCAGGTGGTGGCCGCCCGCTCGTCCCGGGCCAGAATCTCAGAAGAGCAGAGGGCCAGATGGGCGCATTTCCCTGGGACCCCCCTTGGGGACGGGGGCTCCGGTGCTCCCCTCCCAGTGTCCATTGACTCAGAGGAAGTTGGCGCAGCTCACAGCTGGGCTCAGCAGACAGCACTTGTGTGTGTCACATCTTCCCAGTGTGCAGGGAAAGCAAGGGAGGTGGAGGCCGGAATGTTCTAGCTGGCCATGCTGCTTACCCACTGTGGGACCTTCCTTCTGCAGGTCACTCGCCTTTCAGCCTCAGTTTCTGTGTTCCACGAAATGAGATTCCTGCACCACCAGCAGTCTTGTTCCCTCTGGGATGCTGGTGAGGGCAGACCTGTGCCTCAGGTAACCCACTCATTCTGGGTTGCCAGAACTTTCCAGGTTTCGGCACTGAAAGTCCCACACCGTGGGAAAGCCCTCGGTCCCAGCGAACCGGGACGGTCAGTACCCTGTCCATACCCCCGTGGCTTCTTGACACTCAGCTGTGTGAGCCCCGCTCAGCAGTTGCTGCCGTATGGCACACGATGCCCCACCCCCACCCCAGCAGCTAAGGCATCACCTGCCTGGCCTCTGACCCCTCTACCTTCGCTGATCTTCTGGCCCTGCTCTCTGCCCGCTCATTCATGTCTCCGGGCAACAGCTGATGCTCGGACTGACCCACACCTCGGATTCCAGCTGAGCACCTTTTAAAAATCACACCTGCTCATTTTTTTCACACTCAGTTACTCCCTGGATAGATACTCCCGTGACTGGGTGCCCGGGGCTGACAAGCTGAGCCGAACCATTTCTACCCTCAGGGTGCCTGCACTCTGGAGGAGGGTTTTTCTGTCTAGAACCCTTACCTTGAACCGGAAGGACAGCCTCCCTCAACCTCTCCCCGGGCCAGGGTTCCCGATTCATCCACCTGGGAGGTGTAGAGTACCTGCGCTGGCCTGGGCTTAGTGCTGGGGACCACGAACATTCGACAGCCACTGCTCAGCATCTCACTGTCCCGGGAGCCAGCCGGCTCGCCGCTCGCACCCCTTGCCTTCTCCTCCTTACTTCTGTTACCTCTCCACCCCATATTGACTCCAAATTCCACCCTGTCCTGGGCCCCTGGCCCTTCTGCAAAGCCTTTCTTGTTCATTCCACCCCCTCTGTGCTTAGCCCTTGCGTTGCCATGGACCTTTGTCACGCGGAGCACAGAGTAGCTGTGACTGGGGCCCATGGGAGCATTCTTGAGTGTTACCTGCGGCACTCCTCCGAACTGTAACCTTTGAGGGGGCAGGGACCATAGGGCACCCACACATCTGTCTCCTTCTGTGTTCATCTAGAGCACAGAGCCAGGCTCCAGGAAATGCTCCAATTGGGAGGAAACACGCTCCATGAATGTTTGAGCTGGCAGGACCTTAGGAGAAATTTAATCTGGCCCTCATATTGACACACCTTTGGATGAGCCTCACCTGGCAGGTAGGGCAGCACCTGGAGAACACCTGCAGCCCCACCAGTCACTGTCCGGGTTTTCAGGGGTCCTATCCCTCTTTTCTTCTGGAATTTGGAGGCAGCTGAAAGATCGAGGCAGGAAGAGGACAGGTGAAGAATGTGACTTGGGTTGTGCTCCGTGGGCACCTGACTTCGTTCTCAGCCTGGGTCTGAGGTGTAAGATGATGAGTCCGTTTGCTTCTCCAGCAGTCCTCGTCCTCTGTCACCTGGTCAGTGCGTCTCTATAAACAAGTGTTTCGGTTTGTGTTGCAGGCTCCAGAATCGTTGAGCGTGGTAGAGCCCCTGACGTTCCTTTCTTCTTTGTTCTGCCAATATTTGTGGTGCACCTGCCTGGATCAGAATCCTTAAGTAGCAGGGATATGATCGTAGATAAAACACAGACCCACCCCAAACACAGTCCTCCCTGCTTGCTTCAGGTCAAGGGTGTTCTCAGAGAATTAGACACTGAAAACTGTGTTTTTAGTGTCCTTGAAAATTTCCTAAAATGCCTTTCTGCTTCCCCACTTGGGTTAGCAGGGCAAATAGGGCCCGGATGACTCCTTTTTTGGAATTGGGCTTCTGCAGACCCTTAGGGTTCTTCTAACTCAGAACCTGAGCCCCTTGGCCTCACAGCTCTCCCTGCTTGGGTTAAAGAAAGTAAGAATCCGTTGCATTGCTGAGTCTTGTCATCGTTTGCTTCTTTGTCCTCAAAGATAAGCCAAAGTTCTAGTTAGCTGAGCACTTGAGCTAGCTGGGACCTGGTTAGAAGAGGTAAGGTTGTCTTCTCTTCCTCCCTCTTCCCTCCCCCCCACACACTATCTTTCTCAAATAAACAAATAAAACTAAAAAAAAGAAGAAGAAGAGGTTTGCTTGTGTGTTTGAGCAGCTGCTGGGGTGTTTGAAATGACCCGCAGCTCCTCTTCCCTCTCCATGCCAGGCTCCTGGGGTAGGCGTCAGGGACTTCCCCGTGTGTCCGTGTGTGACCACCTCTCCAAGGTGACTGGGCCTCTGTCTGCGGCCAACGCTGGTGACCTCTGGGGCAGAGCCCCGCCCTACTGCTGTCCCTGAGCCAGCTCTGCCTTCTTACTTCCTGGGCTGACTCACTGGTCCTGTTCCCTGGGTCCTTTTTGGAGACTTGCTGTTTGCCAGGTAGCTGAACCAGTGTTCTGAGCAGTTGTGTGCTTAGAGGGACTCATGCTTCTCCTCCATCTCCCCCCCGCCATGTCACCTTAAACACACCCTTGGAGGTCTGATGTTACTATGTACACTCAGGTGAAAACCATGCAGGGGAACCTGACCGAGGGACTCCTGCTTGGCAGGATTGTCTACATCAAACAACCCAAATAAATTAGGTGCATTAATCACCCCATTTTACAGATGAAGTCACTGAGGCACTGGGAAGTAAAGAAACTTGTCACAGGCCAGACAGGAAGCCAAGAAAATAAGATTCAGCCCAAGTTCCAGCTGGAGTCCGACTGGAGCCCACAGTAGCCATTACTCTCCTGTCCCCACTGCCATGCACTCCGCAGTGTCCCTTGTACCCGTCCTCAGCTGGGGCATGGCAGGTTCTGAAGTGAGCAGAAACAGAGGGACTTGATCCGTTGAAAGGCCAGGCACACCCCTTCTGTCCAGGCCCCAGCCCTGGTAGGGAGCTCCCCGTGGCTGCCTCCCCGGGCTTGGGAGGGCCCTTATGAAGTGGGAGGGTCATGGGGCAGCTCAGCAAACTCTAGTCGGAGACTTAGGTGTGGGTGAACTGTGCACAGGCATCCCTCACAGCAGGTTCCCTCCCCGGGCTGTGGGTTTCCTGCTGCTCTTGGCTGTAACCTCCTAAAGAGAACAGATTGCAGGAGGGTTCAGTGCCCGTTCACCCTAGGAGGTAGGGAGGCGTGATCATCGTCATTCAGAGTGGCATGTGAGGCTCAGAGAGATCCAGGCTTACTGCTCAAAAACTGTTAATGGAAAAACTTTGTATTGTTTGCACTTCTTACTTTCCTACCACCAGCCCAGAGAGCCATGTAGTTGCAGGGCCTGTTGAGTTACAAATAAGAGAAACACAGCTGAAACCAACTCATAGAAAGGAAAATCAAAAGCTCCACATAACTGAGATAGTCAGAGATTAATCTATAGCTTCAGGCATAGCTGCATCCAGGTGCTCAAATGATGTCATCTCCCCCAATCTCCTTTCATATGTTTGGGCGTTGTCCTTTTTGGTGGCAAAAATGACCCCTCACAAATCTAAGTCACACTTACCTTTCTAGGATTCCAGTGCAGAAAGTCTTTCACTCTCAATATTTCCAGAAATCCCAGGACTGATTATCATTGGCTTAGCTGTAATCATGTGACAGCTCTGAACCAATCACCTGGTCCAGGTCTGCACCCTGCCCTGGAATCAGTTGGGGTGGGACTTGTGAGCCCCCAGTGACACTCTCAAGTGGGGTGTTAGCCAGAGGAAAGTCAGGGAGGATGGACTGGGAATGGAAGCCCAGAGGCAAATGCGAGACCTGAGCGCTGCAGAGTATGAGCTGATTCCTTCAGCAGGTGTGTGTGTGTGCCCCTCGCTAGGTGTCATGAGGTTGAAAGGAAAGCCTTGGATGCGGACCTTGTCAGTGAAGGATGTTGCAGGTTTTCTTGAGCAGCTACTATGGGCCTGGTGCTGTTTTACACCCGGGTGGAGGAGCTCAGTTTTCTCTTCTATTAATCATTCATTCTTTCTCCTCTTTCTCTCTAAGGACCAGCTCTTAGCTTCCTTCTCAGTCTCCTGGTCATATGCAATTAGGACCCCTCCTTTTTTCTTCCTTCCATCCCTCTGTGTATACCTCTTTTGTCACACCTGTCCCAGATGGGCTTTTAGAAGGACCCCCGCCTCTGTTGGCTTCCTGAGCAGGGGCCTGGGTGGGGTCGATTTGTGTGCCTGCTCCCTGGTGGACCCGCATAAATGCATGATGCGATGTTCCCCTTGCCAGCCTCTCGCCACATCCCGGATGTTACTGAGCACACTGAGGTCAGTGGCAGCAGCTGGTCCCTGGGCACTCCAGATGGCATCTGGCTTCTCTCAGCCTCTCCATTGGGAGTCAGATTTTCCATACTGCGTGTGGAGCTTGGCCATCTCCCTGGAAAGCACTGATTGATTCCCCTTAGAGATGACCTGAATCCATACCCAGCAGACAGATGCTACCTTCTTACAGCAAGGCAGGGAGTGGGCAGCCCAGGTAAGAATTTAGAGAAAGGGATGGTTAGCTTGCCTCTGTGCCTGGCATTGTTTAGGGTGTAGGGGCTGGTTCCACATTTCCTTGGTGTCTGCCCTGTGGAGGAGCGTGAGTGAGCTCCCCCACTAAAACAAGTACCCAGACCCAGGGCTCTGAATATGGGGACATCGGAGGCGTGTACCAAGTGCTCGGGGCCATGAAGCCAGACTGCCTGTGTGCAGGTCGTTCCAACAGTGGGGACCTTGAGCAAGCTTCTTAATCCCTCTGAGCCTCGGTTTCTTCATCTGTAAACTGGGGAGGCTATCCCTACCTAGTAGAGGTTTCATGGAGATTAAATGAGATGATTTATGCACAGTGTTTAGCATGGGCCTTGCACATAGTAGGTGCTTGGTAAACATCATTTGTGTTAGTTTTATACTAAAATGGATGCTGGAGATAAACAGGCTCGCCAGACAGACGCCCCCATAGCACAAGGTCAGGATCAGTGATCAGTGGGAGATAAAGTCCTTGGGGCAGGATAAGCTCTTGTCAAGGGAGAGTTTTTGGAGGTAGCATCTGCTAGGCTTTGTTTTCCCACTTGGAGGCAGGTGTCTGGCAGCAGTTTGTCAGAGACTGATGAATTGTGGGAAGCCCCTGCGAGGGGCTCTTGGGGAAGCTTCTTGATCTTTCTGAGCCTCAGGTTCTTCATCCTGTAATGGAAATGATGAAACCCACCTTGCACAGCCTGGTATACAGTAGGGACTTAATAAGTAAAGCCATTGCTTTATTAATAAGCCATCTCAGATGGGTTGCAAATAATAAAATGTTTATTAAGCGTGGGCTTGGCGTGGGCAGTATCAGAAGCATCTTCCCACAGGGTCGGGTGAGTGTACGTGAGCGTGTACGCACGTGAGCGTGTATGCCCACCGGGCACTCTTCTGCCCGTTGGGACTTTGAGAGGCTTCGCCATGACTGAGCTTTGAGCCTTGTCTACGGCATACGGTCAGATCAGGGCACTGAGCTGAGCAGTGATGATGGGAGGTGCATGGGGAGCCCAGGCCAGGCATGAACCCCATGGTCAAAGGGAATGTGAGTTGGCCTTGGGGAAGTCCTGGGGCTTGATGCCAGGTTCCAATGACAGTCGCTGAGCCTTCGCCCAGCCCCACATCCTGCAGGGAGGGCCCTGCCCCTGCTTGCAGCGTGTCCCACCCAGGGATGCTCTAGTGCTTCAGGTGTGAGAAGGTGCCTACTGGAAGGAGCTCCGGTCAGAGCAGGGCTTGTTGTAAGGACACAGCAGGCAACCTCGAGAAGTCCAAGGCCGGCCACGTGGGGTCCAGACATGAACGCTGGGAGCCTGGGGCAGTGCCCTCTCCATCCCACCTCCCTCCTCGTTCCACCCAAGGATTCTCCCCCGCTGCCTTCCCCAGCCTTACTCCTCTGTCGGGGTTCCCTTCTTGCAATCCCTTAAATGCCTGGGAAAGAGAGGAGCTGATTGGCCCCTGCCTAACCAATAGTTTGGCAGACCCTGGATCAGGTGACTCTCCTGGCCCAATCAGCTGCATCCGGACAGGTGGGCGGGCTCCCTGATCTGTGGAGCTGCTTCCTTCCAGATTGTGGGGAAGTAGTTAACTTAGAGAATTTGGGGCAAGGACGACAAATTGACTCATCCTGTCCAGTCCTCCTGAGCTGAAATGCCCTCCGGGATTGGGAACTCACTTCCTTTCCAGGCAGCCGCTGTGAGTTTTGATCAGTTTTAAGCTTTCACCTCTATATGGAGCCCAGCACTGATACAATTGTAGCACCCACCCGTTGGCCCATGTCCTACCGTGTGAACATCTTATACACTAAATCCGTTTCGTTGACACAAGAGCCCCTCTGACACGAGAAGACAGCTGCCGTGGCACAGGATCCCATACACCTTTCTGCACCTCAGCTTCGTTTCCCCCGGTGTCTGTCTTCCCGGTCAGGACAGAGCAGATTGTGCTGGGGGCAGGGGGCAGACAGGACGCCTTGCCTTGATTTGACCAGCCACACGTCTCTTATTCCCAGTGTTCCCCACACTGAGCTGTGTGTTCCCGGCTCTCCTGATGTTTGTTTAAGAGGACTCAGCAGGAGCCTGAAGACGTCAGTGGCAATCCCCGGGAGCAAGGCGGGGGCGGGGGGGTGACGGGCGGGGGGAGAGAGGCAGCTAGAGACTCCACGGGATGCTGTCAGGACGGCAGCCTAGGCCAGAGCTGTGGGGTTAGGCCACCATTCTTTCCCCTTTTCTGCAGCCTTCCCTGCACCACCCACCCCCTTGCTGACAGCCCCTAGTTTCGAAAGGAACCGAAACACATCCAGTGACAAGTGCATGTATTTTGTGGCCCATAAGCACCATCCGTGGCCAAATAAAGAGCCCCTTGGCA
Source organism: Phoca vitulina (assembly GCF_004348235.1). NCBI lineage: Eukaryota > Metazoa > Chordata > Mammalia > Carnivora > Phocidae > Phoca > Phoca vitulina. The sequence goes on along the minus strand of NW_022589705.1, from coordinate 90,322,219 downwards.
AGAGGTCCTGTGAACATTTTCATGCAGCCAAGAGATTACAAAAAAGAGGAAGACAAAGGTGGAGCAGAAAAACAGTACGTTACTTGCAGACCAGTTGACAAAGGAGATTGAATGTCTGCCGGGAAATGTTTGAGTCAGCTGCCTGCCTTCCAGGCCAGGCCAGCCCAGGTTAGGGGTCTGGTTTTCCCCCCTTACTTCCCCTAACTTAGCTTTTTGCAGGTGTGCACACAGAGAAAATGCTCATTTGGAAGGAGATTTACAGCTTTCTCTGGAGATCGGGGGCAGGAACAACTTCCTGGGCAGTGGGGTTCTCCTGGGTTAATTTTCGGGATTACTGAAAGGATCTTAGCTGAACACTCTTGGCCATACCCGTGGCCTTTGCTGGACGCCATGTGGACCTGACCGCTGACCTGCCAGAGGACGAGGGGGGTGCTGTCCCCAGGCCTCCTGGGTTTGAGCTTCATCGTCCAGGGCCTTATGGCTGAAGCATAACCAGACCTTGCCTTGGATTTTTTTTTTTTTTTTTTAATTTTTGGCGCCTGGAATGTCTGCAACTATATGCCATCCACCCCTGAAGGAGGGACCTCACTGGCCTGGCTGGTGACCAGCCTGCATTTCTAGGGGGACACGGCAGCACGCCCACAGGACACAGGTCTGCTTCTTATTACAAGTCAGTCACAATGCAAACCTGCTCCTAGTTAGGCCACTTCATGTGGCCTACTTTCTGCTGCTTTGTCCGACCGCGGAAGCGCACACTGTGGTATGTGTGCTGTGTCTTGTTTTACCATCCCCCACCCCGCCAGTTCCGTGCACCCCAGGGACACATGTCGGTTCTCCTTCCCCCTCAAGCAGCCACGAGTGATCGTACTACTTCAGATGCATCCGAAAAGGGGTCCCAGCCTGAGGCCTGGACATTCCCGGCTTGGAGTTCGTGGAGTCCAAAGAAGAAAGAGAAAAGATATAGTTCAGCTCCAGAGAGTAGGGCGGGTGGAGGCTGATTTAGCATACGATGTATAGACCAACAAAAAGCCTTGGGCCTGCACCGAACCGCTCACATGCAGGGTCTCTGCTCTGACCTCTGTTCATTCCTTTATTCGAGCTACACACTGGGTCTGCAGCAGCCAGACCCAGCACCTGCTTGCTGTTCTTCAGTTGGTGTCATTTTCTCCCGGGGGAGTGAGGGAGGGAAGGGTATGGGAGAGAGAAACTTCAAGGTAAAGCATGTTTGGTCTTGAAAGCATCTTTGGCCAAAGAGAGCACAGTCCTGTGCAGGGGTAATGGGGAGAGGGTGGCCTGACCTAAGGCCTTCCTTGCTGTGGGCTTGTGCCCTGGGCTGGCTACAGCTCAGTGGGCCCCTGATCATAGGTCAGGGCCATGCTAGGGGCCGGGACCCATAACACGTGTCTCCTGCCAGGAGGTGCTCCGGGAAGACCTGGAGGGTGGTCCGTACAAGACTTCCCTGTCTCAGTTGGCAGGGTCCTTTGTAGTCCTCCAAGGAAAGCAGCCTGGGGGTTGGTCACCACTGGTGAAAATTCTGCCTCATCTTTTTGTTCTCCTACTTCTTTTAAGAGGTGCTGGACATGGTCACATGTTCCGTCGGACTGGGTACGGGCCGTGCGTGCGTGCGGGAGCACGTGTGCGAGTGTGTGTGGGGAGGTGGGGGGTGGAGAGCCGTGGGGTTTTTTCAATTTACATTTTTCGAATAGTTTTCTCCTCTGCTCTCCCAAGAGGCAGCACGCAGAGTGGAATCAGCATTTGACCTTTGCGAAATGTTGGTGGAGTGGGCCAGACAGACGGGATGGGGGGAAATGTTTGGTGGCAAGTTGGCGGCAGCTCAAAGCCGGGGTTCAAGTTACATCTCTTTCTTTTTCAGTTCATAAACGAGAAAGTGAGGGTGGTGGGTGGTGGAAAAGATTGGGGGGGGGGGTCTGGGCCTTCCAGATTAGGATCACGTGGGCCACTCAGCTCAGCAGCTCTGGAGACCTGTCAGCAGAGAATGTTCTAGCAGGGGGCTCGGGTCAGGAGTTTCCAGGAGAAGCCCCTGGGGATCCAGGACCAGGCTGCCAGGCAGGGGCTGGTCTCAGAACCCGAAGGCAGGGGCTCCCAGAAGAGGGAGGGAGGGAAAAGAACCGGCAGGAATGTTGTATTTGGCCTCTGCCGAGCACTGTTCTTCTGTGTGTAGTCCCTGTACACGGACAGTCACTCATTTCATCCTCACAACGCTCTGTAAGATAGGTACTGCTATTGCCCCATTTTACAGATGAGGGAACTGAGGCACAGGGAGGTTCTTGAGGGGCCGGTACTCAAACTCAGACTGCCTCACCCCTGCAGTGTGTCTAGCCTCTTGGACCTGTTAGTTGAGGTGCTCAGCAAGTATTTGTCAAAACCGAAAGGGAGATATGCAGGTTCTGTGTTGGGGTCGGGTTTTCCTGTGGGGAAAGAAGTTCTGTTCACAGACATGGCAGTAACGCATTAAGGACTTGAGGTTGCCCTCCCCCCAAAATGGCCCACATTTTTCTGCCTTGATTATATGTTTGGTTCATAACCCACACTGCTGAAACTCCCCAAGTGAAGTGGGGGTGTTTTTCTAATCAGGTTTGTTCATCTTTAGTCCTGAAGGTTGTAGCGTGATGGGAAGAGGGACATGGTTGTGGGGGCCCCTGTTGGTCCCCTACTTTGAAGTCTAGGAATCCATTACCACAAAGGCCTCTGGAGACCGGATGGACCACTGTGGGGTTGTGGGTACCCTCAGTCCTTTAAACAGATGGAGGGGGTAGGGAGGAGGCTAGGAGGACTGGAATGCATAGAACAGCCCAGAGAAAGCAAGGTTGCACCCAGGAGTCTGCACGGGTGTGGAAGAAGTGGGGGGTAGGGGAAGGTCTGAGGGAGGTGGGGAGCTGGACCCAGGCTTCATGCACCCCGGACTCCCTGGGTGAACTGACTGAAGCAAGGAGCTCTTCCTTGGGCCTTGGGTTGACTGCCCTTAATGAGGACAATAAAACCCACCATTGTCCTATTCCCAGGAGGTTAGGATGAAAAACATAACAGAAGAAGAAAAAGTTAACTTTGAAGAAAAAGTTAAAAGTGCTATATTCAGCTCAGCAGCATCAGGCCAAAGCACAGCCTTCTTTGTGTGAAAATGCCATCTTGTTCTGGGCCAGGCAGAAGGCCTCCATCCGGCTTCACTAGGTAGTGTGCATTGCTTTTGAGTTATATGTGTCAGGATTTGGGATTGGGGGGCCCTGTGGCATATCGAAGACTAGAATCCTGGGAAGACATATTGCAGGGAGAAGTCAGGTGACCCAGTAACAGTGGCCCACCACTTCCTAGGTATGGGCCCTGGGACAGGTCCTTTGTGCTTTAGCGTCCTCATCTGTAAAGCGGGCATTTACCACCCTCTGAGGTCGCTGGGGGGTTGCATCGGACCTGTGCCCAGCGTGGAGAGCTCCCCTGGTCCCTGGAATGCTGAGCCCGGTGCCTGGCCTTCCAGCGGCAGGTTGTTAAAGTCCAGCCACGCTGGAGACCAAGTAGGGTCTCCTGTGAACGAGTCCCCTGTGGCGTAGGCCTGCTCTTTCTCAGTCCAAGGTAATTTTTCAATTAACTCGATTGGCTGGAAAGGGGGGCGCCCTTGGAGTGTGGGAAAACATCCCAGGCCGGAAGGGCCCTCCCCTCTGCCCCCAAGCTTGCTCGGGGCTTGGCTTCCAGAGGGAGGATCCAATTTCACATTAGGACACCAGGATGTGATCCCAGTGCCCCTCTGAAAAATCCCAGATGGCGCCTTCTAGAAGCCCTAGCGGGCTCCACACTGGCGGCCGGCCTGCCCGCCCTCCCTCCCCACCCCCGGCGGGCTCCGCGACCGGGGCTCCAGAGTTGAGGGCAGCGAACGGTGCTTGTTACTGACTTTATTGCTAAACAATTTAGAAAGGCAGCCCTCCCAGTTTTCATAAGTGAAACATTTAAAGTATGCAAAGCATATTTTATTTCTTCTGGAGCAGCTGCTCAGTTGGGCTGGAGAATAATCAGGAGTGCGTTACGAGGTGCCACCCTGCTGTGCTAGTAGGTTCCATGGCCTCCGGCCCCCTCCCCCCGCCAAGTGATCGGCGGGGAGGACTCGGTGGCTGGAGCCCAAGATGCCTTCTTCCTTTCCCACCCCCTCCACGGGGCCCGCCATCCACTATGATGGCATCAGAGTGGCCCGCCAACGTGTGCCGAGGGCTTGCGCCATGCCGGGCCCCTTCTTGGAGCTTTCTGTCTCTTACTCCTAGAACGTCACAGCAGCACTAGGGAGATGCATACTATTACTGATCTGTTCCCCACATGAGAACAGAGAAGGGACCTGCAGGTCCAACACCTACGAAAGGACAGAGCCAGGATTTGATCCAGCCCCTGGTCCCAGGACCGCTGCTCTCAACTGTCCTGGCCACCCTTTCACGGGTGAGGAAGTTGAGGGACATAGAGGTCACACCATCCATAGCAGGAAACGCCCGTCTTCGTTCGCCTTCTGAAGCCACCTTTGAGACGGGGAGTCCTCCAGGTTTACCCTCTGTTTAGGTCACAGGTTTACCCTCTGTTTAGGTCACAGTCTAGACTTGGTTTAAAATCTTCTGAAAGCCTGGATCTGTTTGCAGCGCAGATCTGAAAATGCAGGGATTTCAGACCCTCCACCCTTGTGTGGCGGCGACGTTTAGGAGAGCCATCGGCTGGGTCCTGGTCGCCCACTTTGCTTCTCCGCGTAATTGTTTACATCTGTGGGGGCCTTCCGCATGCCTTCCGCATTTCCATGTGCGTTTAACCCCTGAGTGGATGTCTGAGACTGAGAAGAATGTTCCAGCCAAAGCATGTTTCCAGTTTGGTTTCCAGGTCATAGTAGCCAGTGACCTAGCAGTCAAGGTTGTGAATTCTAGACACCTTCCTCTGGGCCTCAGTTTGACTGTGTATAAAATGGGGATAAAAATGCTTTTCTTCACCCAGTCTTTAGAAGGTAGCTCTCCCACTAGGAGGTAGACCCGGGAGAACCTGCTCCCTGACCAGTAGGACGGGCAGCTTCTGTCTGCCCTGTACATTCTGGTAATGGGTGGAGAAGGAAACTGAGAGGCAGGTGTTTTGCTGCTGACTCAGACTCAGGGGTGGGAAAGAAAGCCAGAGCTGGGCTGTCCCCTGCAGTGGCAAGGTCTCAGTCAAGTTGGTTCCTCCCAATTTGCAATGAGCTTTGTGCTTACTGCGTGGATGGGCCGTGTCCTGAATTGGTGGGTGTAACCAATAGCACGCCCTCTCCTTTATGTTTTGGTCATTTTTTTCCCCTGGAGGTGGTGAAGAGGGAGGAGGGATGAGAGGCGAGAGTCACACATGGTGAGGGGGAGAGGGAAAAAGGCCATGCCAACCCAGCGGTTGCTGTCCTTATCTGGATGTATTCCTTTAGGAGCCAGGCCTTGAGGAGGGATGAAGCTTGTTTCAAGAGCCAAGAATGGGGGAACCCAGACATTTTTACCAAAGTTCGAAGTAAGGCATACTTCTTTCTCTGTGCCCATTTGTCGGGCTCTTTGTTCTGGCATTTAGCTCAAGAAATATGCACAGTATGGTATTTGGGCTGGGAACCTAGTCCCATAGGTAAGAACATGAGCTTTGCAATCATTCAGACCAGCTCTGTGACCTTCAACAAGCCAGTTCACCTGTCCTGGCCTCTGTCTCTGCCTGTGCAAAATGGGGAGCATGCTAGCACGGCTCCCACAGGCCTAGCAAGAGAATTAGCTGAGGCTCAGGGCCAGGCAAACAGCACCTGAACGGGAACGAGAACCCTCAGGCAAAGGAAGGAGACCCAGTGGTTGTGGAGTTGGTGCTCACGGACCCCTCCAGGTGTGATAAAAGGAGAAAGGCTGATTTGGGCAGGAAACGTCTGGAAATGGCCTTGAGGCAGAGCTTGAAAATGTGTGCCTTCCACGGTTCAACCCAGAGGGACTGTTCACTGCAAAGGTAAGCTGGACTTGAAGTACCGATGGGGGTAGTTGCTCACTGGTTTTGTGCAGGTGAATTCCAGTATCCATTCTGCCCATCCAGTTCCGGAAAGAGAACTTGGAGTGCTTAGCATATAGCAGATGGCCTTTAAGTTTTTGAGGATGCTAGGTGCCCAGAAAACGATCTCTCACAAAAGCAGTTTACCAGAGTTCTTTTCCAGTTAGATGGGATAGAAAACACAACTCAAACTGGCTTAAAAATGTATTTGCTCATGTCCAGGGGTATAGCCTGGCTTCAGGTGTGGTGTGGTCCAGGACACGGATATTACCTGAATCCAGTCTTTATCTTGTTGCCCCCCCTCCTCCCTGGCGAGACAGCTGCCAGCATCCTCAGGCTCCTTCCTCATGTTCATCATTGAGGAGGGATGCATGGGCCAGACACTGACTGTGATTGGACTGGCTTTGGTCATGTGCCCCTCTCCTGAGCCAATCACAGTGGCCGGGACGATTCAGGGCTCTGATTGGCCAGACTGGGTCACATTTTCAGCCCTGGACCACAGATCTTACCAGTGGCTCTCCAAAGGGAAATGGAAACGCTGTGTCAAAAAGATGCGGGGGGTGGGGAGAGGGGGTCATAGATGTTAGCGGCACAGAAATGTCTGCAGCCCAATCCAGCAGGGCATCACGAGGAACCTGGAAAAAGCGGGATGAGCCCGCATTCCAGAGGAAGTGGTAACTTTGTGGCCCAGCTTGACAAGTGTGCTAAGATTCCTCCTTGCACCAAAGGGTATCCCTGAGCAGCCGCCGTCAGCCTACCAGAGGCAGTGGCCAAGCCCTGGGGGGGGGGGGGGGGGGCCGGCCCTCTCTTCTCCCACCCCTCCTGCCCAGCAAGCCGATAGCAGCAGGCTCCTGGAGGCCACCAAGGAGACCTGGGCAGGCTTTGGGACTGAGCAGTCGTTGCTGCCACTGCCCGTCAGGGACTTCGGCCACCAGGTGACAGGAGAACGCCTGCCTCTTCACTCCGAGCCAGATGGTGTATTTGGAGGCTCACATCCCTCCTGGAGCTAGAATAACTTGCTGAATGATTTTTGCGGACCCCAGAGGACCACGGGGTTCCTACTGGCTGTCAGTGCTCCCGACAGCATCGAGCCACGGGCTGAGAAGCGCTTTCTGGGCTTGCAGTGCAGTGGACCCAGGGGGCGAGGACCTCACGTGGCAGATTACAGGGATCAGGCCAAGCCACCCTCAGGGAGCACGTTCTACGTGCCGATGCTCATGCGAGTTCTGCCTGAGAATGAGGCCGCTGTGTGCCAGAGGTTTGTGATCCCTCCACTTCCCCAGGGTGGCCCTGCTTCTGAGCCCGTGACTGAGCATCTTGAGCCTGTGACCTGGTCTCCGTCGCTGGGGCCTGGCACACACCCACTGCTGAGTCAGTGCTTGGTGAGAGGTGACAAGAGGCTGCAGACCCCCTGTCCTGGAGAGAATCGGATTTCTGGGATAGGGAGTGCTCCCGCGGGAACTGTGGGCCCGTGGGCAGCAAGGCCCCGCAGGAGGATTAGCTTGGCAGTCGGGGGCCCGAGGAGAGTCGGCTAAAAGGTGTGTTTATGGACCAGCAGCTGCCCTGAACAGCCTCTGCAGGACAGATTAAACAGTACCTAAAGGAAAAAACAATTACTGTGAAATATGAGAAACAGACGAAGGCTGTGTCCCCTGGATGCCTGGGGTGCCCCCTCCCCCCACCTGTAGTAGGGATTGCCAGGTGGCTCTCTCAGGCCCCGGCGCAGCCTGGGGAGTAATGCTGTTGAGAAGTGAGCAGCCGGGCGATATTTGAGAATCTCGCCATATTTGGCGAGCACGGTCTTGCATCCTGGTCACCCCCCAAAGCTTTAAGTGTCAGGATCATATGACGAAGGCCCAGAGAACACGGAAGTCTCCAGCAAACTGTAGTCCCAGCTCTTGCCTGCCTACCGCTGGGCCTGTTTGTGGCCTAGCGGGTCTGTGTCCACCAGCAGGAGGGACAGGGGAGTCTGCACGGTGAACAGGGACAGAAGTTGCACAAGAGGGCTGTTTACAGTGCCTAATGCAGGGACCAGGCAGGAAGGGAGCCTGGGCTGGGGCTGAAGGGGCCGACCAAGCAGAAGGAAATGCTCAAGGCTCACTTCACCAGTCCCGGAGGCCCAGGAGGGCTGTCAGGCACGCACCTGAGTCTGTTTTTCCCGGGCTACCGCTGTTCCAGGATTTCTGTCTCCATACGCCAACTGATACGTTCAAGCCCAGCCCAGCTGGGTTGTCCTGCGGCAGTCCGGTCATTACAGAGCTTTAAGGACCCTTTGGGGTTGGGTCATATTGCCGCTTCCACCGCCGCCGCCCGCTGCCCTGGGCTGTCCGAATGCAGGGCTCCCGGCCCCACTCAAGTTGGATCAGCTTCACCAAGAGGCTGAGGCTCTGCGATCTTGGGCCTTTCAGGATGGGGACAGGATGCAAACAGTGGTCACTACCCAGGAGGATTGGAGGGCCAGGTGCACAACTCCAGGCCCTGAGGGGAAGCACCAGGCTCATGCCTTCCTTGGGGGGGGCAACCTGCAGCCTGTGCCCACAGGAGAAGGGGTATAATATAACTCAGTGGCCACAGGCGAAGGCTCTGCAGCCAGACCACCTGGGTTCAACTGCATGTTCTCTCTTCTCTCTGTGCCTCAGTTTCTATAAAATGGGCATACCCCCAGGGGTGGTGGGAAGATTGAGAATTAGTGCGTATGAAGACTTAGAACCTTTCTGGCATGCGTGAGCGGCTCAAAAAGGCATCTGTTCTCACCGTGTTGATGATGAGGGAATTCCAGGAGCGAGAGAAGATAGCCCTGCAGCTGGACACACCCCTTCCTTGCCGTGCGTGTCCCCCAGCAGAAAGGCAGGACCACAGAGGAGGTGCGCTTTTTGACCGTTGGAGAAGACCCCCACCCTTGCCGCCCTGGGTGGTGGGCTCTGCCTTTTCAGGATTCCCCTCTGCCACTGGCTACCGGCCTCTTTGGATGCATTCATTCATTTGGTCCTATTGCTATTTAGCTTTGGGGCCTGAGAGCCCCCCATCTCTCAGTGATTTGCCCATAGGAATCATTATAGCTGTCATCATGTTTTAATTCTCTAAGGGCAGTCCTATTGCTAGTTTTTAGAACGAGCCCCACCCTAACAACAAGAGTAGCAGCCCCAGGGGCGCCTGGGTGGCTCAGTCGTTAAGCATCTGCCTTCGGCTCAGGTCATGATCCCAGGGTCCTGGGATCGAGCCCCGCATCGGGCTCCCTGCTCTGCCAGGAGCCTGCTTCTCCCTCTCCCACTCCGCCTGCTTGTGTTCCCTCTCTAGCTGTCTCGCTCTCTGTCAAATAAATAAAATAAAATCTTTAAAAAAAAAAAAAGAGTAGCAGCCCCAGGCATGGCAGGGACTAAGCATTCACAACCTGACAGGCGCTGCTGGGCAAGTCCAGGGCACCTGGCTTCAGAGCCCACCGACCTGGGCTTGACCCCACGCACCCCCAGTGTCTCCGGTCCTCAAGCGGGGACACCACAGCCCTGCGCGCGGTGCTGTGAGGAACGAGGGAGATGCAGCCTGTAATCCAGCGTGTGGCATCCAGCACACAAGCCGGTGCTCAGAAGGTGGCAGCGCCGTCAGCCGTCGTCTCTGTGAGCGAGGGTGTTTGGACTGGAAGGGAACTGTGGGATGCTCAGCACACTGTGTCATCTCGAAGTGACCTCCGCTTGGCCAGGGACAGGGTGGGAGTGTTCTCCTGGCATTTGACTTCTCCCACAAGGGTATGTGTAGCCCGAGGGAGCGCCCTGGCGTTTCCTGGGACGCAGGCCTCACATCAGGGAAGAGAGGTCAGCCGCAGAGCCTTCCAGATTGGCAGGGTTTGGAACCCTGTTCCCCTTCACAGAGGCCTGCTGGACCGCATGGGACTGGGGGGCTTTGTATTATCCGGGTTGGGGGCAGGGATTATAAAAATGAGTTTTTAGTGGAAAATCTAAAATATGTTACTGCTATATTTGGATTTTTTTTTTCTTGAGGTATAATTTACATACATTGAAATGCACAGGAGTTTAGTGTACAGTTTGAGTTTGTTGAGTTTTGACAGGCACATGCTTGGCTGCTTAGCAAGGGGGCCACCCAGGGGCCACCAGGGATGGCCCCTTCTAGGCTGGACCCACTTCATGCAGCCCGGCCTCCGCCCAGAGCCCCTGCCCTCTTCCACCTTCCCTCACCCCCAGACCGGGGACTCGGCCTTCTCTGCCGCCTAATCCACCCTCCCAGGATAGGGGGCCCACGGGTCAGGCCTCAGTGGTTATCCAGGCCAAGGCCTTCCTTCAGGACCTCAGAGAAATTTGCCCTCTTCTGTAAGAATGATCATGACAAGCTACATATGACCCCCATTTAAAACCTTCTGGAATGTTTCCACTTAGATGATTGCTTTGTTTAATGTTTACCACAGGCCTGGGAGACTGGTCTTGGCTCCATTTTCAGATAAGCTCAGAAGTCACTTATTCCAAGGTCAAAAAGCTAGGAAGTAGGAGAGCCAGGACTGAGCCCAGGCTGGGAGACCCCAGACCTGCCCGTCCTACCTCCACCTTGGCACTGTGCTCAGCACCTTTCTTCTGAGAGCCCAGCACTGGGCTAGGTGCTGAATGTCGGGTGTGAGCAGAGCAGAGCCCCTGCTCTTGTGGAAATGGACAGGCCAGCTCCGTGTCCACGTCTTTCTCCAGGGGCTGTATGGGGGCTGGTCTCCTCATGCAGGCCCAGAAGCACCGTGCACAGAGTGACTGGGTCACTATCACCCACCTCCACCGTGGGAAGTAAGAACAAGCTCATACCCTGCTGGGGGGCGCATCTGTCTTCACCGTCATCCACCAAGGCGAGTCTGCTTGGGCCCTGGACTCCTACTGTGTCACCCACCCTGTCCTGCAAGGTGTGCAAGGAGTTACGACAGTGTGGGTGCTGGAACTAGACCACGCGGTTCAAACCCTGGCTCTGCTCTTGATTCTGTGTGACCCTAGCCAGATCACCTAAGTCCTGGGCCTCAACTTCCCCATCTGTAAAATGGGATGATGATAACAGGCCCTACTTCCCCAGGTACTGTGAAGCATAAGCTAGTTAAGCCGTGTTAAATACAACAGAGCCTGGAGCACAAGGAGTATTAGGAAAGAAATAATCGCTGGCATGATACACAGTAATTATAATGCTATTTTTATTTAGACCTTCGACTCGGGAAGGCTGGGCTTATAAACGTGCAGCTCACCAGGAGACCTTGCTGGTGCTTGGTCCCCCGTAGCCCTGTTTGGGCAGTTCTGGGGTATGCCCTCCAGTCACAGAAAATAACTTCCTTCTCTCCTTCCTCTCCTCACCCTGACTCTGACCCTGACCCTGTTAGCTCACAAAAATTAAGCGTGAAAGAGGCTTGTCACAACTGGGGGCTCTTCCCCGGGGCCAGGAGCCGCCACCTCCCATCTGTGCTGTGTTGATTCCTTCACACACACACACACACACACCCCACCACCGAGGAGCCCTTATCAGCTGCCTGAGCTCAGACTCAGCCTGTAGCGTGGGCCACAGTGGTTTGGTTCTGGTGACATGGGAAATCAGCAGGGAAATCAGAGGCTCTCCTGCCCCAGGAAGCCCTGCCCAGCTGGTGCTGCTCTAGGTCTCCATGCAGGGGCAGGGCTGAGCTGTGCTGTCCAGGCCCCATGGTCCGTTCTCCCCTCTTGGAGCGTTTTGGCCCTGTGCACATTGCCTCCTTGTTACAAGGTAGCTGCTGCAGCTCCAGCCACGAGTCCACTTTCCAGGCAAGAAGGCAGAGAAGGGGCAAAGCCCTTTATTCTTAAAGGACAGTCCACCTCAGGGGCTTTCTCCTACATTTTGCTCACCAGAACCAGGTCACCTGGACAACCCTAGCTGCAAGGGAGGCTGAGAAGTGGCTTTTTTAAAACACCACACACTCATTGTTCTTGCAAACAAAAGGAGGTGTGTGAGACAGAGAAGGGCAGGGTCTGCCCCGGCTCCCTTTGCCACCTTTTGAGTGGTTATGCCCCCCTCCCCCTCCCAGGGCAGCACCCGGGTCACCTCGGCTTCCCCTGGAGCGGGAGAGCTGCTGTCTCCCAGGCAACGCTTAATTCCGGCTTCCTCGGCCCAGAGAGCTCTGTTGAGTCTGCGGCATTTCCGGCACCAGCCCCTTTTAACCACTACCCGCCCCCCTGCCCCAGGTCCAAGGGCAGTGGGGTTGCCCAGCATCGGCAGAAGGGTACACAGTTACCTTCCCTTTCTCCACCCGTGGGCAAGGGCCAGGATGGTTTCTCCCGAAATGCTGGCTCCTTCCTCGCAGCTCTCCAGCGGTTGGCAAAAGGCGCCTTCTGTCGGGGTGTCTGTGGGCCTGTGCTGTACCGGGTGCTTAATAAACACCCCTTCTCCCCTTTTCTTTCTGTGTCCTGTGCCCTGCAGACCAACACTGAGCAGGAGAACTCTGTGCAGTGGCGGGAGTGGTCTCCGCGTCCACTGGCCCCTGGCGATCCACAGGCACTTGGAACATGGCCAGGGTAACTGAGGAACTGGGCTGTTCGTTTTAATTAATTTACACTTAAATAGCCGCGTGTGACCAGCCGCTGCCTTCCTGAGCACGCAGCGTTTGTAGACTAGGGAAGAAATGCACAATCAGTAGCAGTCCTCCAGATTCATGAAGGGTTGGAAGGCCCAGAGAGGAACACCGACTGGTCACACAGCACGTAGCAGTTCCCCTGAGGCACAAGCCCAGATCTTCCAACTCCAGCGTCTTCACTGGAGGGGAAGGGGAGCGTGGGTCCTGTGGCCCGCACACAGGATGCTCACTGCCGGGCACGTGTAAGTGTATTACACGTCTGTCTCCTTTATTCTCTTCACCCCCATTTTACAGGGGAGGGGAAGTGCCCGCCTGCCGTCCCAGAGCCCAAACACAGGCTGCGGTCTTGTGAGTCTCTCTGTGACTGCCGTCCCCGGGTTGTCCCGAGTCTCTGCCTCTGGAAGGACCCAGGGTGTGCGAGACCTGCGCTTCCACACCCAGCCAGGGCAGGTGCAGTTAGTAAGCTCGGACAAGCCTCTCTGTCTCTCCATAAAGTTGTTTTTCCAGCCTGGTCTCCTAAGAGTTGGCTCCTGCAGGTGCCGCACCTCCCGTCCCGCCCTCCTGCTGCTTCGGGGCCTGCCGCGGGGGGCGGGGCCCAGGTGTCAGGTGCACCTGTTAGAAAGGGGAGCGCAGGAAAAAGCCGCCTTTGCCCCAGTTAGCCAAGGACAGGGGCACCCGACCCCATCGTGCGCTCTGCTCTCATCATAATGCTGGGCTGCAGAGAAGGCTGTGCCAGATTCTTCTCTGCCTTTACCACCTCCCTCTTCTGAGGTGCTCTGGCAAAGAAAGCCCTTTCTCGTGACTGTCCCGTATCATGGTGCCAGAATCCCCGTGGGATGGGAGTAGTGTTGCTGGATGAAACACAGCACGCCCGGTTACATTTGAATTTCAGATAAGCAACGAATACATTTTAGTTTATGTCCCGTGTAATATCTAGGACACGCTTATCCTAAAGAATATTTGCTTATCTGAAATTCAAATTTAACTGTGCATCTGGGGGCGGGGCGGGGGGGCGGCCTTTGCTTTTTTTTTTTTCCTAGCTCTGGCAGCCCTCAACAGGTGGCATGATCCCCGTGTAGCGTATGTGATACCTGAGACCCAGAGAGCTGATGGGGCTCGCTCACGTCACAGCCAGGCCCTGGCCGGGCCTGGATTCGAAGCCGCGTGTCTTGAAATTCTCTGCCATCTGCGTAGACATAGTACACAAGCTTACTGGCTCCTTCAGGGCAGTATAAGGAAGGCCAGAAGTCACGTCCCTAAACAAACAAAAACAAACTAGTCTCCAGCTGTATGATAATGGAAATAGAAGTGAGGATACATTAGCAGTCACTCATACCTTGTTGTGAAATAGGCTTCTGGTGACAGTTGAGTGGGGACAGACCCTGGGGAGAATTGATGAAAGAGCGTGGATCAGTCTATTCTGGCTCCTAACAAAAATGCAATAGACTGAGCGGCTCATAAACTACAGACATGTGTTCCTCGAAGTTCTGGAGGCTGAAAGCCCGAGATCCAGGCACTGGCAGATTTAGAGTCTGGTGAAGACCCTCTTCCTGGTTTATAGACAGCCGTCTTTTTGCTGTGTCTTCGTGTGATAGAAGGGACAAGGAAGCTCTCTGGGGTCTCTTTTATCAATAAGGGCACTAATCCCACTCAACGAGGGCTCCACCCTCATGACCTCCTCACCTCCCAGAGACTGCACCTGCTAATACCATCACACATGAATTCTGGGGGGACATAAACATTCAGTCTATGGCAGGGGGCAAGAATGACCATTTCAGAGTCTTCAGTACTGCTAGAGATGGCCAGGCAGGGCTGGGGTCATAGAGAGGTGGTCGGGATTAAGACCTTTTGTAATCTGACCCTGGCACACCTCGGCAGGCTTCCTCACCTCATACCCATTCATCCAGGCGCCTCTGGCTTTCTAGCCTCCTAACCTTTGCTCCCGCTCTTTCATCTGCTTACCACCCCCTGCATCTTCCAAGGCCCATTTTAAATGTCCTTGTGCCCCCAAGCCCATGTAGCCCTGTCCCGGTGTTGTGCTTACTCGTATGTGCTGCTTCTACTCACCAGAGACTTCTTGAGGCCAAGAGTGTTCCCTTCGCCTTTCTGGACGGCCTCCACTGGGCCTGCAGTGCAGGCAGCTTGCAGATGTTTGACTGGAGTGGGGGGCGAGCGGCCACAGTCAACCTCCTGCTTTCCGGTTTTGCTGAGAGACTCCGGCAGTGCCCAGCCCGTGCATGAGTCCCTCGATGTCAGAGCAGCTAGGCTCTCTCTTGCAGATGGCGTAGCTTCCCAGCGCGCGGCGTCAGGGTCCTTCGGCCCATGGTCACGTGGGGTCTGGGAGCGTGCCAGCCAGAAGACAGGACCTGTCTGCGACATTCACCCAAGGGTCCCCAGTGCCTGGAGGGGTGTCGCCGTGGGGCGAATGCGCATCAACAGTTGTTGGCTGGAGAGATGTGTTGAGGGAGTCAACTCAGCTGTCCGTGTGTCATCACACACTGTTCAGGGCACCTCGGACCCCACAGCAAGTGGGACGGAACCGTGTAGCCAGGCCTGCTTGCAGGGAGGTGCGCCCGCTGGGCACGCAGATGCGGTAAACAGGTGGGCCTCCCACGGTCATAAGGGTTTTGCTCAGGTTGCCAGGTGGGGGCTGCTTTAGGTCTCTTGAGGGGGTAACAGTGGTGCTGGGACCGACTGACAGGAAGGGACCTGTGAGGAGGGGAGGAAGCTCCTGGCGGCCCGGAGGCAGGATGCGTCTACACCTTTGGGGCGGAAAGGTGGCCCGAGGGAGGTCAGAGAGGGCCGGG
The DNA here is from genome assembly GCF_004348235.1 of Phoca vitulina. NCBI lineage: Eukaryota > Metazoa > Chordata > Mammalia > Carnivora > Phocidae > Phoca > Phoca vitulina. Next base: position 90,306,832 of record NW_022589705.1, on the reverse strand, counting down.
GAGGCTGCTGCCTGGTGGCTCTGGGACTGTGGCCCGGGAGGGTTTTCAGCAGGGAGTGAGGTACTGAGCTTGGCATTTCAAGCGGGCCCTCGGGCTTCTGTGGGGAGACTGGAGGTGGGCGAAGGAGGCGCTGGGAGGGCAGGGACACCTCCCCTCGTACACATGGCAGCTGAACCCGGGAGGCCTCAGAGAAGGTGATAAGAGGGGCATGAGGGACGGGTCAGAGTCCTTGAGGCCTTAGCTCTGCTTCCCCTCGGCCTGCCCCGCGCCCTGGACCTGACTCTGCCTTGCTCGCCTTGAGGAGTGCAGGGCGGGGGGTTCTAGAGCACCAGGCGCCGATAGAGCATAAGGTGTGCGGGGAAGTGGTGCCCACCTCGCCGGTACTGAGCGCTTCCTGTGTACCTTGAGGACATCCCGGACCAGGCCCCTCTGACGGCTTGTTGGAGCCTCACGGTCCGGTGAGGGTTGGACCCCTTTGGGGGCATCTGAGGCTTGAAGGGGAGGGGACTTGCTCGCAGCCACATGCCTGGTCAGCGAGGGAACCAAACCAGAGACCCAGTGTCTGTAAAGCTGTGGCACAGCCGTGATCCCCGCAGGCAAGGACTGCACCCCACCTCCCGTGGCAGGATGGGACATGGCGGTGAGAGAAGGCCTCTCTGAGGAGGTGGCGTGGGATGAAGGGCCCGATGAGGAAGCAGCGCAGGAAGAACAAGGGAAGGGTGTTTGAGGTGGCGGGCACTGCGGGGGCAAAGGCCCTGAGGCCGGGAAGAGCTTGGCATGTTGCGAAGAGAAGGACCGATGTGGCGGGAGGGAGAGAAATGCAGGAGTTCAGCGATGAAGCAGAGACCATGTTGTCGAGGGCCTGCTTCAACAAATAAGTCAGAATCTCCTTTAACCAGTGAGGTGAGCATCGTGACCACGAGTTTGCTCTCATAAAGGGTCTGGCAGAGGTATATCTGGCCTAATGAGGCTGCTTGACCTCCCGCCTCCAGCACCTTCCACAGCTCGGTGTCTCTCGTTGCTCAGGTGAGCAGACCTGGGTGCAGGTGTATCAGTTGACCTGCAGGACTGAGCTGGCCTACAGATTCCTGGGGGGTGGGGAGAGATGGTGCATCATCTGGGTACCTTCCCAAGGTCCCCAGGCCCTAAGGGAGGCCGTATCCACCTCGACCTCCTCCCTGGGCCCTCAGGAGTATAGGGTTGGGCTTAAGTGTCATGGAAACCTCTGTCCATGGTGTCACCATTGTTACTGCTCACTTGACCCCATTCTCCTGGGTGTTCAGGTGTGGATCCCAAGTCCTGTCTCTGCACGGTGCTGGGTTCCTCAAGGCTCTGTGTTCCATATACATGTCGAGTGTGCCTTTTGGGGACTATTTCCTGAGTGTCAGACTGGGAGCTCGGGCTCTGGAGTTGGCCAAGTCTGGGTTCAAATCCCAGCTCTGCTACCCGCCTCAACTTCTAATCTGTGAAATGGGGGTGATGGTTGCCTTAGGAGGTTTTTGCAGGATTAAATGAGGTAATGCATCTAAAGCCCAACTCGGCATCCTACAGGCTCGTGGCTAGAACACCGCCTGCTGTCAGCTCTTCGTGCTCACGCTTATCCCTGCCCGTCAGAGGCGAGGTGATGTCGGCCGTTGGAATGGACACTCTCGATGCAGTGAGAGCTGTAACAGAGAATGTGGTGGGGGTGGGGGGTCCCACCAGGCGTGCTCTGCAGCCTGGAGGTGGGGCTCTTGGAATAAGGTTAGCGGCTTTGGGAGTTTTCTTCCCAGCACACATGTAGGAAAGGCCTCGAATGCAGAGCAAACAGGAAAAGCCAAAGCACCTTGGAGCGGTCCCCAGAAAAACTGAGCATGCAGGAGCCGCGTCCCCTTCCTCTAACCATGTGCCCTTCTCCCCTAGTGCTCCTGCGGGAAGAAGTGTCTCGACTCCAGGAGGAAGTCCACCTTCTCCGCCAGATGAAGGAGATGTTGACGAAGGACCTGGAGGAGTCCCAGGGCGGCAAGTCATCCGAGGTCCTCTCAGCCACCGAGCTCAGGGTCCAGCTGGCCCAGAAGGAGCAGGAGTTAGCCAGAGCCAAAGAAGCCTTGCAGGGTAAGTGACTGGTTGGTGGCACTTTCCTGCCTTCCCTTGCCTGGGGCTCAGGCTTGGGCCACAGGGGCACTGCGAAACCAGGGTCCTGCCTCTGCAGGGGGAGTGGCATGCACGTGGGGGTCTCCCGGTGCCTAGACCCCCAGCTGAGGCTGCCCTGTCCCTTTTTCAGTAGAATTCTGCCTCTTGCAGTGTTGGAAGCTCCTATCGTTCCCACGTCCCTGTGACCAACACATTTTCCGTCGTGGTCATGCGGGGTCGCCTCCCTCTGAGGCATGAATGGCAGGTGGCATCTCTGCTAAACCAGGCTGCTGACCCGGCACTGTCAGGGTCCTTGAGCGCCTCCTATCACGGGACAGTGTGGAGGCGCTGAATTCTCCACACACCTCCGTCCACACACGCCACTCCTGTTCACTGTGGCGGTCTCCTGGGGCAGGGGGCTTGGGCCCCCTCTCCTATGGTTGGCCTGGAGGAGCTCCCCTCTGGGAAGTGCAGTGTCCAGTGTCCCCTCTGAGAAGGTGGGGGAGGAAGCGGTACGGGTGCCCAGGTGCTCTCTCGCGGAGCTGGACCACTCGTAACCTCCACGTGGCTGGTGGGTCTGCCACCAGAAGCTGCTGGAGGAAACGCAACCGGTGGGCCCACGTGTGCAGCCGGCCTTCCTTAGAGCTGGCCTGGGCCACCGGCAGCCGATATACGCATCTCTCCTGGGAGCCACCTGCCCACATGCTTTGGGAGGGGTCTCAAAAGATGATTCAAGAAAGGTTGGGGGAGACCTCCTTTAACAGTGCTCAGAGAACTCTGACACAAAACATTCTCTTGAGGCCCCCTTACTGCCTTTGATACTCCTGGGGAAAAGAAAAAGGCAATAAAACTTGGCAACCTGCTTTCCACTTACATTTCCTAGAATGATAAATACTCTGGAAGCTTCATTTCGGAAGCCAAAGCAGCTTTCTTACTTAGGTTGATTTCAGGCTGCTATCGGAAAGAGACTCCAGAACAGAGTGGCGGCTTAAAGAAGTTGTCTCTGTCTCCTGTCACCATCAGGAGGAGCATTTCAGGCTGGTGGGCATCTCTGCTCCCCTCGGCCTGGGGGACATCTAGGGAGAGAGCCAAAATTGAGAGCCAAAGATTCCCTTTGGCAAGAGCTTGGTGGTTAGGCCATGCCGGCCTGTGGCGAGAGCTGGGACATGGAGCTTCTTGCTGGGTGTCCTGGTCCAGCCATGAGGCACCCTTTCCTGTTGGGGTTTTGTTTCCAGTGGGGCCCACTCAGACAGCAGTGTCTTCAGGCCGGAGCGGGAGGGTGGGACATGCTGTGGTCCAGCTGATGCTGTATGATTGGGAGGTCACCGTGCCGAGCACATACACATTTCCTCTCCATGCTACCGTCCAGGAGTCTAGGCAGACCTGTGCGAGCTTCCCAGCTTCCAGGGGCCTCCTGACATCCCCTCCTCCCTCGGGATGGAGACTCAAGCCACGGGAATCTCCCCAAGGAAGTGCCGCCAGGCCCCAGGGCTGTGTGAGCTGATACCCTCTGGTCTCCCTAAGCTTTGTGACCCCGTGGAGAGTGGGGACTGCCTCAGAAGCAGTCTCAACCACCTTTCCCAGTATTTATTCCAGGGACAGGGAAGCCTGCCTTCCATGTCCTTACCCAGGGAAAGAATCCTCACCTCCATTCGCCCCTCTGGACCTGGAAGGGGGAACAGGACCTCTGTAAGCTGTTTCTGGGCCCAAAGGAATGGGCAGGGGGCTCAGCAGAAGCTCATTGATTCCACCACTCTCCAGCTCCTGGGACAAGCCGCCCACCCTCTCCACACCTCAGTTTCCTGGTCTGCGTGATGGGACAGTAGTGGTGAATTAAATGAGGTGATGTCCGTGAGGGCAGAGAGCTGGCTGTTGCGATGTGCATCCTTCTGCCTTCCATCCACAGGACACAGAACTGTGGAGGCATATTTTCCTAGCTCTGTGCTGTGAGGTGCCTTATCTGTCACCAGAGGTCACCCAGGGACACAGAGATCTGCCGGATAGGGCGGCTCCTCTGTAAACGGCAATCTCAACAATAAGGACCCGTCAGCATTCGTGGTAGGAAAGCTTTGTGGAGCACCTACTGTGTGCTAGCCCCGTATCTCTCCCTCACTCTGGTCCTACCAGGACTAACCCCCTTTCGCAGATGGAGTCACCTGCGTGAGGTTCGGTGTGGTTAAGTAACTCGGTCAGGGTTACAGAGCTAATTACCAGCAGAGTCAGAAACTTTGTCCACTGCACGAACACACCTCTTCTTCCCTCTGGGGATTCAGCTGCCACGGACGGGGAGAGACGGGAGGCCATCCTAGCTCAGTAGTGGAGACAGCAGGCTCTGGAGCCAGATCTGGGCTTGAATCCCGGCTCTCCCACTTACGAGCTGTGTGACCTAGGGCAAATTCCTTAACCTCTCTGAACTACGTAGTTCTCTTGCTGAGGGTAACAATAACAAAGCTGTTTCTCTTATAATTGGGGCTAATAACAGTAGCTACTTCAGAGGGTTGTCATCGGGATTAAATGAGATAGAAAGTGCTTGGCCCAGTGCCTGGTGCTATTAGTGCTAATACTTAGTGATTATCAGATGAGAGGGGGCTTGGCACGCCTCCTCAGATCTGCCTGGAGATGTTGGTCTCCTGATCCCCATTAGGGGTGGCCCAGGCCTTAGACCCCCTGAGCCCAGCCAAGCTCAAGGTAGCAGTGCTCCCAAAAAGCAGTGGGCACCTTCAGCCGGCCTGAGCATCCTGCCTGGTTTCTACAAAGTCATAAATAAGATGCTTCCTCCCAGCCACAGCACGTGGTGGGTAAATTGCAGACAGATGTGGGCAGAAGGAGGCTGGGGCATGAAAAGGGATTTATATGCCCATAATGAGGAGAATGAGAATAAATGTGCAAACCAAGTAAGCAGCAGATGTTGGGTGACACTTGTTAACAGCTGGCGTCCCTGCAGCGGGAAAACGCAAAGCCCCCGAAGACTCCCTCCCTGGCAGTTCCCTACCTACCCGCCCCTGTCTTTGCTTTGAGGTTGGATGAGACCAGAATCTTCCACAACGGGAGAGGCTTAGGAACTCAGGCAGACACCGGGGAACATCAACCCCGGGTTCCAATGTCAAAGCACAGACAAGAATCATGTTTGGGGAGAACAGGGTGTAGAGGATTCCTCGGTTTCTTTGGGGGTGAGTCTGGAATGTTAGGTTTAAGAGTTGGGTCTCGTCTCGAATATAAAGCCAGAAGTTTGGAAGGATTGTTCAAGAAAGAAAGGTGTCATGTGTGTTTATACGTAACGGAGCCCCCCTCCAGCCTTACACGTAGTGGGGAGCTTATAGCGCATGGGACCCCTCTGGGGGGGGTCTGTCGATTTCCTCAGCCCCCCTTCAGCTCCCCTGATTCTCCCCGCGAATCAAGGCATTACAGAAACATGATCGTGAACATTTGCTTCTGCCCCTTTTTTAATGGCGTGACGAGTATGTTGAGCATTTTCTCACAATAAATGCTCTCTGAAAACATAATTTTTAATAACTACATAATGTTCTAGCAAATGGAGGCACCCTAATTTATTTAGCCACTTTCTGATTATTGGACACTTAAGTTGTTTCCACTTTTTTCTTTTTTGGTTTTGCTGTTATATACCACTCCCCTAAAGATCTGTGTTCGTAAATCTGTTTATTTTTTTAAGACAGCATTTCTCCATCTGTGTGGTCTCCGGACCACTTCACGCTCTTACAAGACTGAGGACCCAAAGAGTTCTTGTTTATGTGGTTTAGTTCTCTAGGTGTTTACTGTTCCAGAAATTAACACCAAAAACCAATTTAAATCCTCAATAATTTATTTTGAAACAACAGCAATAAACCCATTACACATTAACGTAAATAAAAAAAACTTTAATGAAAAATATTTTCCCAAACAAAAAGATTTGAGTGAGGAGAGCATTGTTTTACATATTTGCAAAAACTTTTCAATGTTTCACTTTACAGAAGACTGCTAAATTCTCATATCTGCTCCTTCGGTCAAGCTACTGTGATTTGTCGCTACTGGGTATTTTTCTTTGTTGGCATCCTAAAACTCACCAAATGGTAGTCTCTTAGAGATTTGCTGCCGTGTGGTGTCTCACACTTGATCCAGTGAGGGTTTTGTGCTCTGTTAACAGTGGACAAAGCCATTGGTCTCATTTGCACTTGGAATGGATACTGTACCACACATGATTTTTCAGCATCTATCAGCGATCACTTGAGTGATGATGCATCACCTGAGTGATGCTGATCTTCCCAATGATGACATACGTCCTGATCCAAAAAGTCACATTTGTTAACATCACCATGCATCTCATCAGAAAAGTCTTTTGAGTGTTGAGAAACTGAAGGTCATGGTGGCACATCAAGTCTGCTGGAATTCTCACTTTTGTTCAAAAGCTCAGATTTTCTTTGACAACAGATATGATCAGCTGTTTTCTTAGAAGTAACAGGCTGGCTCACTTTTAGTTCATTTGTGGACTTAGTAGTTTGCCAGATAGCTTGGTTAATATTATTGGTCACTTGTTCTTTCAAGTACACATGGTGTTCTGCGGAAAAAGTGGCTGGTTTAGCCTGCAACTCAAACAGTCATACAAATGTTTTTCCTCAAGACAGCCTCTGTTCTGGGGCGCCTGGGTGGCTTAGTCGTTAAGCGTCTGCCTTCGGCTCAGGTCATGATCCCAGGGTCCTGGGATCGAGCCCCCCCTTGGGCTCCCCGCTCGGCGGGAAGCCTGCCTCTCCCTCTCCCACTCACCCCTGCTTGTGTTCCTGCTCTCACTAACTCTCTCTCTCTGTCAAATAAATAAATAAAATCTTAAAAAAAAACAAAAAAAGACAGCCTCTGTCTTTAAATGTACTTTAAATGTACTTCCATGTGTTTTTTTTTTTTAAAGACACGAACTCGGGGATCAAGCTTTAATAAAATTAATAATTTTTACTGCTTCACCAAGGACACTCATAAGTCAAATAGTGCCCCTCCCGTTTTTTTTTTTTTCAAGAACAAGTGCATGGTGACAAGAATATAATGACTACTAATATCTACTCATGGTTTGATGCCTCTGCCATGATGTTTGCCAAGCATTTTCCCCAGCGTTACTTTTGTACCCATAGTCCAAATACACAGTAAAAAAGGCAAATCGCGTCATAGTATCATAATGAAAATAGCTTTCCTCATGGGTCCCCTGAAATGATATTGCTGATGGTGGTGGTGACAGCTAGCATTTCTGAACATCATTTCTGTGCCACATACTGCAGACCTTTAGCTCACTTAATCCTCTCAACGAGCCTGGGAGGCGGGCTATGAGTGCGCCGGGAGTATGCTTAGTAGTAGCTGGTTAGAGCTGGGTTTGGACGTCAGCAGGGTGGACTTCAGCCCTTAGGGGATGCCAACAGGCACAGGGAGGGTACTGCTGCGGGGGAAACAGCCTGAGCAGAGGCAAGAAGACCAGTCTGTGTGTGTGTGGTGGGAAGGGAAGCCCCATGCCAAGGCTTTGCAGTAGGGAGGTGCTGAGAGATGATCGTGGAGAACCTTGGGGCCATGCTCAGAAGTTCGGGGACTGGGGAGACGGGGCAGGAGACCGTATCAGAAGTGGGGTGTTCTAGCAGGTACGCATGTCCCTCTCCCAACCTTTGCGATCTCCTCTCTCTCCCTTGAGCACGAGGACGTACGTGTGATTACATACAGATAGTTCCTGGGTCCCCTCCCTTCTCTCCTCCAAGCCCTGATTCAGGCTCTGCTTCCTCTAAACACCTTCCTGGACCTTCTCTGTCTGGTAGTTCAGGGCCTGTGGTTGTCAGGATCATACCCCCACCCCCCACCCCCAAAATGCCTGCATCCCAATTCCTAGAACCTGTGAATATGTTAGGTTACCTGGCAGAGGGGAATCAAGGTTGTTAATCAGATGTCCTTGAGATGGGGGCTGTCCAGGGTTATCCAGCGAGCCCGGTGTAATCACGAGAGTCCTTCAAAAAGAAGAGGAGGCAGAAGGTCAGAGTCGGAAGGAGGTGTGATAACAGAACAGAGACTCAGTGTGAGGACTCGACCCCCATTATACGGGCTTTGCAGATGTGGAGGCAGGGGCCACGAGCCAAGGAACACGGGTGCTTCTAGAGGCCGGAAAAGGCCAGGAAACAGACTCTCCCGGAGAGCTTCCAGAAGGAATGCATCCTTGATTTTAACCTCCCAAGACCCATTTCGGACTCCCATCTCCAGAACTGAAGACAATAAATTTACATGCTTCAAGCTACTGAATTCGTAGTAGTTCGTTAGAGCACGGGGAGGAGGCGGGTAAGGTCCTCTGCTCCCCAGCCCTAGGCGCTGACCTCTCTTAGGACTTAGCATGTAGTGAGGGATGTCAGTTTCCTATGTGGCTCGCCACTCGCCAAGCTTCTGCAGGGCATAGCACCCCACACAGAGCAGGCCTCGTTAGCTCAACAAAGCAGGTGATCTGTTGAATGAGGAGAAGACACAATGCCCGAGTTTCTTGAGAAGAAGGAATAAGGCCTATTGGGGCCTTTTCCCTGCTTCAGAATGAGTCACTGGCCCTAGACCAAGCTCTTGGAAGAAACTAAGCCTTCAGTCCTTTGCTCATTCAACAAACTGAAAACTTGCCCAAAGCACCTGTGCCTATGGCTCAGAAAAGTCGGGGGCAAATCAGACCGAGGCCCTGCCCAGAACCAGTGACAGGCCTAGAACCCACAACACACTCAACGCAAGTTAGTTGAGTAATACATTTTTTTTTAAAGATTTTTTATTTATTTGATAGAGACACAGTGAGAGAGGGAACACAAGCAGGGGGGAGTGGGAGAGGGAGAAGCAGGCTCTCCACTGAGCAGGGAGCCCGATGCGGGGCTCGATCCCAGGACCCTGGGATCATGACGTGAGCCAAAGGCAGACGTTTAACGACTGAGCCACCCAGGCGCCCCGAGTAATACATTTTTTTAAATGGCCAACCAGACCTGTAGATAAGCATCTGTGCCACAGATTGCCCTGCTTCAGCGAGTTCTAGGGTGCAGAGCATGTCTTTGGCCTTGGGCAGGAGGGGACACCTTTACACTCCCAGAAGGTATGGCCGTGCCTTAGCTACCTTTACAGATTGTAACAAGACCTGCAGACAGTGGGGTGGCAGGTGGCCCAAGTGGCTGTCAGATAGAATGATGTGTCCTTGATGATGAGATGGTTCTGCCCACCTGCTTCCTCTCTCTCTCTCTCTCTCTCACACACATACACACACACACACACACACACGTCCTTGTCTCCCCAGTGCTGCGTGGGTTGGGAAAGTAGCTTGATGTTTCCTGCTCCCCTTCCCACATCCACACTCCATTCGCTGGTTCATTCCTCCCATCAAAGACTTGTTCATCTTCTGGGCAGCTTATCACCCTGGATTGAGTGTGTATGTTCCTCTCCCGGAAGTCGTGGTTTCTTAGGCCCCCAGCTCCAGCCTGGTGGCCTCTGGGGCTCCTGCAGGGGGTGCACCCAAAGCCTACCCCTCTGACCTGCAGCCCTGATGTGGAAGCCTCTTAGCTGCTAAGTCTTAGAATTTAGTGGACGTTTCCAGAGAGTTTTAACTCTGCAGACAAAACGTCTTCCTAATATACTACCGATCACTTTTAAATATTGTTAACAGATCCCCTTCCCCTTGAAGGCATCTTAGACTCCACATTTGATCCAGTTGAAAATAATTTATAGTCAGGTGGAAGAAGTGCCCAGAATCTTGGCTGTTCTCTTGCAGATGTTGGCTGGGCCATTGTCTCCAGCAGGTTAGCTGCATCACATGGTCGCTGGGTTCCTGAAAAGGGCGCAAACCCTAATGTACAAGTACTTGTGAAAAAAAAAAAAATAGTAAGTATTTTCTTGTGTGAGATAGACAGAAAGGTTGCAGAGTCCCTGGACACCCACTGCCCTTCATTGTCAACACCTTCAATGACCTGGTACAGTGCACAGGTGCTTTTCAAGCCACGTCTTGAATCGTGTCTGCTGATGTCTCGTTGGCCAGAGCAAGTGATGTGACCAAGCCCAGTGTCACGTGGGTGGGGCTCTGCCGGGCCGTGGATATAGGGAGGCGGGTTCATTGCCAGCTATTTCCGTGGATCAGCTGCAGAGAGCGTTTTAAATAGACTCACTTCCAGAATCTGCCCAGGGTCTGGGGTTCTGGTGACTGAGATATTACAGCAACTTTGTCGCTTTTGGCTGCTTTGCTTTTTATCAGTCCTTGTGCCCGAGTGACTGATGTCCTCGTCTGGGGGTTTCCACACGGAGTCGTTCCGTCGGGGAGTTGGGAAGGCAAGCCTGTCCAGAATCTTCTCCAGTGCTTTCCAAACAGTGGCCCTTCCTGACTGTCCTTCAACACTTTGGGTGTCATTCTC
>NW_022589705.1:89965360-90296248 GCF_004348235.1 Phoca vitulina | reverse complement strand
GAATGTGCCAGGCTCTCTCCTGATTGTCTTGCCTGCACGAGCTCTCGGATCTCCCAACAGCCCTGCTAGATGGGTAGTGTTTATTAGCCTCAGTTTCCCCATCGCCGGCATGGGAGTGAGAGAGGTTAAGGAATTTTTCTGAGGTCTCCGGGATAGTAGGTTTTGGAGCCAAGACTTATTTGATCTCCACAGAGTCTAGTTTCCAAACCTCCGTTCTACGCAGGTACTTAGCAGATGCTTCTTTGATTCTTAAGGCCTTGGGGGCAGAGGGAGGGAGTAGAATGGGGAAGAGAGGAAAGAGGAGCAGGTCTGGATGTGGAAGCACACACTCAGAGGCCCCTTGAAATAGAGGTATCCCCCCCCCCTTTGAGAAAGTTCGCATTGCGCCACTTCACTTTTACGAAAGACCTATCTTACTTAGTACCTGAAAGAATCTGAAGAGATTTATTTTTACTTGGACAAAAAAAAAAGACGAAAAGCAAACCTAGCACTCAGCATTCGTCTTGCAACGAGCCGTTATAGGGGCGGCATGCACACCAAAGCAGCAGGGGGGGCCCTGCCAGGCTCCTCCCCCAGGAACTATACCCAGCCTCTGAGCGTCCAGCTGCTGGAGCTCTTGAACCACTTCTGGGAACATCTATGCTCCGTCTGCATTTATTTGGTGCATCTGTTAGCAAGATGTGTCCTAAGGTATCTGGGGAGCCTAAGAGAGGTTATTTTTTCGATCTGGGAATGCTCACAAATTTTTCCAGTTGCTTCTTTAGCTTTACGCCGTTGGGGCTTATGAAAGGTTTCATAGGAGCGCTCTACTTTCAGAGAGCAGGACAGATCTGCACCAGGACTTGTGGATTCGTTCCCAGTCTTTGCTCTGGAAGTTGTCCCAGGAAATAAAGGCTGGTCTCAGTCACACGAGCCAGGAGCTTCTCTTCCTGTCCCTCCTCTTTCTCTCCACAGTTGAGTGAACACACTCAGCCTTGAGAAATGCCAGTGTTCTCAGAGGCCGTGTTTAAAGTGTGAGCAAGGGCTGCAGACCTTGAACCTCTGCTTTAGATGAACCCCCACTCCCTTCCCAGGAAGGGTTGGGGATTGAGAGGCTGAAAGGAGAAGAACAAGCTTGGTGTGCGATGAGCCACATTCCAGAATTGCCTTTCGAAAGGCATTGCCCAGGACCTCGTTAAATTCTGATTGGAGCCGTGGTCTCTGTCACCGTGTAGGTGCTGTGCCCACCTCACCCTGACAGGGTCGGGACATGGCCCTGAGGCTGTAGCAGGAACATGAAAGGCCCGCTGTCTTCTGTCCTGGGAGAAGAGCTTTGGTGTGAGCCAGGGAAGGGTCCTCTTCAGAGATGGCCGGGGACACGGGGTCAAGTCTGACAAGGGCCTCAACTGTGATTCTCCTCAGCCCTGGTTGGCTCCTCAGGGGACGCTGTCTTGGCCTCAGAGACCCAGGGGGTTGAACGTCCTTCCTGAAAGAGCTACCCTTGCTGCCCCATGACGTAGGTAAGAGTTAGCCTGACTACAGCTGGGGAAACTGAGGCTCCGGGAGGCTTGCAGGTCTCAGTGTTCGAACTTGAAGTCCCATGCCTGATAGAGATCCGTAACTGCCAGTGTTAGTTTTCGATCAGTGGATATCCTTCAGTGTTCATAAAACATGACCTAGGAGCCTGCTCACTTACTCACTTAACAAACACTTGTTGAGGTCCATTTGCCAGATACTGTTCGGGGCCCTTGGGGTGGATCGGTGAGCGAAAAAGACAAAAGATCCGTTTCTTGAGGAGCTTACATTCTAGAAGGGTGTGCCAGTTAGTACTGCCACGGAACATACTAGCCCCAAATCTTAGTGGCATAAAACAACCACCACCTTCCTTATAGGTCATGATTGTGTGTCAGGCACTTGGCAGGGCTTGGCGGGACAGTTCTTCAGTTCTGTGTGGTGTCAGTGGGGGTCCCACAGGGGTATTCCACCAGAGTCCAGGACAGCTGCCCTCCTATGTCTGGTGCCTGGGCTGGGTGGGGCGGGGGGGGGGGGATGCCAGGGCTCATCTGGGAACAACAACCCGAACACCCACTTGGTGGTCAGACCTTGCACCTGGAGGCTCAGGGCTCCCGCAGAGAAGGTTCTAAGAAACCAAGGTGCAAGCTGTGAGGCTTCTTAAGGCCTCAGACATCACCAGGCATCACTTCTACCACATTCTGTTGGTGACAGGCCAGCCACAAGGCCAGCCAGACTCCACGCTGTACAAAGCATGTGGTATGGGAGATATTATTGTGTCCATCTTTGCAAAAATACCATCTGCCACAGAGGAGAGGGAGAAGGCCAATGATAAACAACGAACAGAGTAAAAACTAAATCGCACGTGTTCGAAGATTTTAAGTACCATTGGGAACATGGAAATTTTACAATGGGATGAAACATGACCCAGCCATTCCCTTCTAGGCGTTTACTCACCTAGGAAATAAGTGCCCATACCAAGACTTGCACGCAAATGGTGGTAGAGGTTTTATTTGTGATAGCTCCAAGCTGGAAGCAGCCCAAATGTCCATCAGCAGATGCAGGGGTAAACGAAAGGCTACATTCTACAACTTCAACTCAGCAATAAAGCAACAAACTATTGATACATGTAGCAAACGTGGTGGATCTCAAAATAATTATGCTGAGTGACAGAGCCCAGGGAGGAAAAAAAAAGCAAAACATATCCTGTATGATTCTATTTACATGAGACTCCAGCAGATGAAAACAGATCTGTAAGATGGGAAGGATGGATGAGAGGTTGCCTGGGGGTGGGAGGAGGGACAGGAGCATGGCTCACAAAGGGGAGCTGGAGACTTGGAGGTGATGGGTATGTTTGCTGTCTTGAGGGTGCTGATGGTTTTTCAGGGGGAATGCATGAGGCAGACCATCTCAGACAGTCCCCATTAAATATGTGCAGTTGATTGTATGTCTTTTATAATCAATAAAGCTGTGTTTAAAGGAGTGCAAGGTGAATTGGTGGGTGTCTTTGGGGTGGGGAGCATTTCAGTCCCCCACAGGCCACATGGCCCGGGCAGCCTCCACCTTCGTCTTCTTGTCCCGCATGCTGGCCTCAGCGGGCCACAGGAGGGGACCCGGCCCCAGGTGGGCAGCGTCTGGCCAGTCTGGGCAGAGCCCCATGCTGTCAAGGCCCCAGGACACAGGGCTCCTGGGCTCACATTCCAGGAACAGGCAGAGACCAGAGAGGTCCGAGGCTACATGTCTGTGGCCCGGGCTTCCGGCCCAGCTCTTTAAATAGCTCCAACCGCACGGACTGGGCGAGCGCCGGGGACGCGAGCTGCTGCTACCAAGCAGGCAAGCTTTTGTGCCCGAGCCTGGCGTGTGGGCACAAAAGGAGGAGAGGCATTTTTTGGCACTGAGCGAAAAACTCAGAACAATGTAGAAATTTAGAAAGGAGCATTCTAATTCTGCTCAGGGCCAGATACTATTGTAGAGAAAAGATCGAGGTTAAAATCCAATGGCTTATCACGCATATGTAATTAATATACTATATATGTATTTACCGGACATTTTTATGGGCCAGGAGGAATGCATGGGCTGCAGATTCCGTGAGTTATCTCGGTTAATCCTCCCCGTTTTTCAGACAAGAAGACTGAAAGAGCAGTAGCCCGCTGAAAGGTGGAATTTAAACCCAGGAAGGTGTGCCTGGCTCTAGGATCTGAGTGATTTCGCCAGTAACCTGCACAGCCCCGTGGGGGGCCCACTGCTGTTTGTTTAAGTGGTTAAGAGTTCGTTTTTATGATAAATCATTTGTAATGTGGATCCTGGGAACTGGCTGGGCCTGTGAACCAGAGGCAGTGGGGCACGTCGGAGTGGGCAGTCAGGAGGCCACGGTTCTCCATCCGTGTTGCCCTTGACCTCTGCAGGCCTCTCTGGAAAACGGGAGGGTGGGGCTGAGTGTTCTTAGGAGCCCCGTTGTCATGTGCTGCGAGCAGCATGCTCAGAATGAGGGGGGAAAATACCTCTGCATGCCCACAGGGCCTGCCACTCACTCTCACCCCAGCCCAGAGAGAAACCTCAGGGCCTGCATGCAACAGCTGAGTTGGCAGCCCTTAGCCCGCTGACTTTTGCAGCCCCTGAACTCCAGAGAAGTTACTCACCCACGAGCTTTGGATCATGAAGATCTAGAAGAATCGTTCTGATTCAGGTCTTGCCAGCAGAGCACGGTGCCCGAGGAAAGAAAGAAGTCTTTAGCGGGAACGCGTAGGCTCGGGCAGAAGGAGGGGAAATGGCCTAGGACTGGTTGGTCAGTATCCCCAGCCGCTGCCAAGCCCCAGGGAGAGGCTTCTCTTAGTTTTGCTTCCTAGCAGCCCTGGAGATGGGGCCCAGCTAGATGCAGCTAGAGAGAGGGTTGGCCTTCCTGGTGCTGTGAACCCATCTCTCTCCTAGCCGGTGTGTAGCAGTGGGCTCAGTATATGGTAATGTGGTGAAGGCAGAACATTGAAAACAACTTGGAGGCTTTGAGATGGTCACTTCCTCGGAGAGGTAGTGGTTGACTCCACGTTTTAAGGCCAGGAACGCCTGGAGAGCAGGGTCTGAAGCGTATTGTCTCCGTATCTCTATGATGGTGCCCATTCCCGCTGCTAAGGGAGCGAGCAGAGACGAGATGCTTGCGGGGCCCATGGAGCTGGCACTGAGTAGGTGCTCAGAACAGGGGAAGAGCAGAGTGAGGGCCCACAGCCTGCAGGCACGTGCCCACAGTCTGTAGAAACTTCTGGAAGGTCCTCGTGCCCAGGCAGCATCCCCAGGGCTGGCTTTTCTGGTGATGTGACCTGTCGGTGCCTGGGCCTTTGACCTTTGCTCTGATCTTTGCTTCCCGCCGCAGAGACCAGCGGAATGCATCATGCTCCCCAGCTCCCGAGTCATTTAAGGAATCTGTGTGCTGGGCACCGGCGTCCATGGAGAAAAAGTGCACACCCCTTTCTGCCTCATAGTTCTGGTGACTGCAGACTGGGGGAGACTTGCTTCCTCCAGGGGCAGGACGGTCTGAGGTGGTGCTGGGTGGCATCCTGGGGGGAGGTAGACCGGGGGGCTCTGGCCAGTCCCACCAAAGGAGGGCCGTTTCTGGCTGGAGCTCCCAGAGGAGCATGGCTTCAAAGAAGGCCTCAGAGGTGAACAGCTCACAGACTGACCAAGATTATCGAGGGGCCGGCCCTGCCCTCCCCTTCCAGTGCCAGACCTCTCACCTGCTCACCTGGCAAGGCTGAGATAAGCCTTGAACCCACCATGAGGCGCATGTTGGCGTCTTGAGGGCAGAGTTTTTGTTCCAGGCAAAGTCTGTCTCCCAGCGGGCTCCTGCCTTTGTCCCATTCCCAGCTGTGCCTCTTTCGTTCCTTGGGCACTGCACGTTGAATCAGAATGGTTCTTCGAGATCTTCATAGCCCGGAGCTCGTGGGTGAGTGACTTCTCTGGAGTTTGGGGCCTGCCAAGGTCAATGGCTGTCTTTTGGGAATGGGACTCTCTAGAGCCCCGGAGAGCCACTGGGTCCAGGTGAAGAGCAGAGGAAGGAGCTGGTTGGGGATGTTTTGCTGGATGTCGGGGTTATTAAAGGCACCTGACAACTTGATTGATGGTGAATGTGGGGGGTCGGTGAGAGGTGTGTGATCATGCGGACGGGAGTGTGGTGTCCCCTCTTCAAATGAGAAGTTGGTACAGCCCCCCACCTTCAGCTTTTTGGGATCTTCCATACCCACGAGGGAAGCCCCTAGAGACAGTTGTCTTCTCTTGTTGGATTTCTTTTCATCTGAGAGGGCTTCTCCTTCCCATCTTCTGGAAGCTCGGACCCACCCCACCCCCCAGCCTGCCAGCAGATTTAAGAGGCCGTTTCACGATGGGTGATGGGTGGCCACGGGGCACACTGGAGTGGTGCAGGCTGGTGGCTCTGCTTGCCACGGAGGTGGGTATAGGGGGTGGCTTTGCTCCCCCACAGGTGGGAGCGCTCCCCCCGGGCAGAGTTGGGCTGTCCAGGCTGCTCCTGGCAGGGGGCATGATGCCAAGACGCCATGACCTTTCTTGCTGTTCGGAGTTTGTTAGCAGTGAGTGGGAAAGCTGGTGAATAATTTACGGGTGGGATTTATAGGGAGAGGGCAGTGGCCCGCATGGGCGCCAGATGCAGGGCCAGTGGAGATTTCCCTATTCATACCTAGCAATTAGGAGAAGGGAAGGTGCCCCTCTGAGTTTCCAAGTTCAGTTCAGGTTCTCAGGAAAGCAATGAAAACCAGAAGGAAGTGTCCTTTACTGAACACCTGCCAAGTGCCATCAACACTGGGAAAGCAAACAGTAGCCCATGGAATCCTCCTCACCATCCTGCAGGATGCTTGCTGGTCTCCCTTTTACGTGTGAAGAACAGAAGCTCACAAGGTCATGTGGGTGGTAGAGACAGGACCAGGCTCCCCTTGACCCTTGGGCAAGTCGCTCAACCCCTCTGTCTCCGTGGGTGGCACAGGGATTATAACAGCACCTGCCCTGGGGGCCTGCGGATTCAATGAGAAAATTCACAGAAGGAGGTTAGAACAGGAAGTATCCATTTATTAAATGTCAGCCGCTCTTACTTTATCATTATACTTTTACTAAGCTCAGAGTGACTGCACCATTTATTGTCCAAACTTTTCTCAAGAGAAAGAGGGCCTATTAAATAAAGTTGTGCTGGGACAATAGGAGTAACTGGGACTGTCCCAGACAGACAGGACCTGCAGCCCTTGACTGACAGACGGGATCTGAGTAGGTGGACTGGTGTCAGGCAGGCACTCCGGGTCAGGGGATGACATAAGCAAAGTTGTGGAGGTTGGACGCTCAGGGTCCGCACAGGTGACCGTGAGGTGGCCGGCCTTGGGGCCCGTGGGGACAGGAAGAGTCGCATCTCCACTGCACCCTGACCCCACTGCCCAGAGCACATCCTTCCCTCCACTCGAGTTCATCTGCGTGCTCTGAGACCACCCACCCCTTCGGCATCATGATTTACGAGCACACCCCAGGCCACTCCATTTTTTATGGACCTGAAAAAGACATGATCTTTGCCACGACAGAGAGGTTTGAACACCGTTGCAATGCCATGGTAGATGGGAGGGAGCAGAGGTGGAGAAGTGAGTGTTAAATCATGGAGCGCATCCTCGGTTGACATCAGGGGAACAAAGCTTTTGGGTGGTGGCTGCAGGAGGAAGGATGCGGGAGGCAGGAGAGGGAGGCGGGGGTGGCTGGAGGAGGCTCGTGTCCCTAGCCTGCGTGGCTTCCGTGTGAAAACCTCAGGAAGAGCACGTGATGCCTTGCTGTGGAGGTGTTTTTAGGCAACTGCCGTTAGGCACCCACAGGGCCCCTGTGCCTCCCAGCCTGGGAGTCAGGTTCCCAGAGGGTCAGAGCAGCCTCCCCGCTGGAACAGTGGGGTCTTAGATGCTGGGGAGACCTTCTTTCCCCGGAGAGAGAGGGGAAAGTCGCCGGGACCTGGAGACCAGGCTCTGGGGTTGAAGTGACATGCCGCTGCTAAGCTGGAAGCTGGGCCTAGACCCATGTCCTGACTCCCAACCCTGAACGCTTAGTGGGGTCCTTGCTTTTTACTGTCTCTGTTCCTAAAATAGCTTTCTAAAAATTTTAATGGAATCTTGCCCAACAGAGTAGGATCTTAGCCCAAAAAGTGTAAGCCAATCACCCATCTGTAAATGTGTATTTTAGGCATTAATGGGGCTCCCACTACCCTATGTGAAGTCTTGGTGCAAATTAGAAGCAGCCATACAGACAGATTTAGAAAACACACCCCCTCCCATTGAACGCAGTCCTACTGCTCTACCAAGGCCTCAAGTTTCTCTGAGCCTTTAAAATGCAGCCCTTGGGTGGAGGTGAGCAGGCTTGGGCCTGGGAGGGTGGGACGAAGGCTCCCCACTCGCCCCCTCTAAGCCAAGGCTACTATTCTCAGCACCCTCAGACCTTGCGGGTGCCGCGTGGGGACCAGCAGGAACTGGTAACTGTAATGCCTAGGAAGACTGGAGGCACGATGCTGGATCTTTCACCACCTGAATTTTTTTTGTTTTTTTGTTTTTTTTAAAGATTGATTTTATTTATTTATTTTAAATTTTATTTATTTGAGAGAGAGAGCGCACAAGCAGGGGGACCGGCAGGCAGAGAGAGAAGCAGGCTTCCTGCTGAGCAAGGAGCCCGATGCGGGACTTGATCCCAGGACCCTGAGATCATGACCTGAGCCGAAGGTAGACACTTAACTGACTAAGCCACCCAGGTGCCCCTGTTTATTTAAGAGAGAGAGAGAGAGCGCGTGCATGCCAGCAGGAAGGGGGAGAGGGAGAGGCAGAGAATCTCAAGGAGACTCTGCGCTGAGCGCGGTGTGCAGGGCTCGATCTCACAACCCTGAGATGACCCGAGCTGAAATCAAGAGTCGGATGCTTAACCGACTGAGCCACCCAGGCACCCCTCACCACCCGAATTTCTAAAGACATCTTCCTGTGGCCCAAGAGCCTGGTACGGGAGGTGTAGGTGGTGACTCGGGAAAAAGAAGTTCCAATTAATAGCGGCAGCCCACACAGGCACTCTCCAGCCAGTACCCTTGGCCACTTGCTCGGAGCACTGTTAAGGGAGCTCCAGGCCCCGTGGCAGGCGCCTGGCAGCTTGTCCATGATCATCAGAGCAAAACTCCAGAACATTGCTTTTGCCTATTGAAGACAGCAGGGAGCCTTTTAACTCCAGAAATGAGAAGGACGTGCTCCTGAGGTTTCTCCAGACACCCAAAGCACTCCTTCCCCTTACACAGATGCGGGCATTTCATTTTGAGCATCATGTGTCCATGTTGTTCGTGCCCAGGTGGGTGGACACGGTGAGGTGTATACCACCTTCCTGCCCCTGCTGGGATGCCCAGCCTAGCACCTTCGGGATGAGCCCTGGACTTGGCCCCGGGGCCAGAGCCTTTATCCCAGGGCTGAAAGTGTAAGCAGTATATTAAGAAGATGCAAATTAAATCCACCCAGATATATTATTGCTCACCTCTCAGATTGGCAAAAATGCAAAATCACACCAACATGCTTGTGGGAAAGATCGCTCTCACACGTGATTGGCAGAAAGGCCGAATGCTGTGACCCCCGTGGGGGGGACATTGAGGTGAGCAAAATCACATATGCATTTGTGAGCAAATTCACATATGCATTTGCCCACTGACCCAATAGTCCCACATCAGAGGGCTTACCCTGAGGATAAAACATCACAAATATGAAACAAGTTACTTTATACTCCTCACAGAATATATCCGAAGGCTTACAAGAACAGAAGAATGGGAAGCGAATCTTGAAGTGTATGCAGATTTGTTGATCGTGCTCTTTGGACTTATTTTATTACTATGGAATAGAGCAAATAAGGAAACCTATACTGTTAAGGACCAGGATCGTCTCTGTGGGAAACGGGAATTTGGAATGGGAGAAGGTGCTGGATGAGAGTTGGAGGCATCAATATGCTCTTGATTTTATTTATATATATATATGTATATTACTTACATACATAAATTGTATATAGATGTACATATACATAAGATTTACAAGTCGTAACCACAGAAAGGGCGAAGAAGCAGTGACCCCTAGGAGCAGTGCACATGCCTGGTACCCACAGCTGCTTCTCAGCGCTGTTCCCCATGAGAAGTGCTCCTTAGACCCAAGTGGAGGATCCCAGGTGTCGGGCAGAGCAAAGTCACAAGGTGTGATTCGAACATCTTGTCATTCTAGAAAGCAAGAGACAGATGGGTCAGAAAGCAGGTCGCAAGAGAAGGCTGCTAACAAGGATAAGCCAGTTGAACGTCCAAAACAATTCGAAAATTAGATTCTTCACGGGGGAACGGAGGGGAGAGATGGAAGCTAGTTAGTCCATGTGTAATTAACTAGAAAATCACCAAAGTGGGCAAACTGCCATGTGGGCCTCCTGGTAGGACGCGGCTAAAGGACACAGCGTAACCTGTTGGGTCAGTGGGATTGGAAGCAGAAGCAGCTTCGACAGACCCACAGAAGGCAAAGGGAACCTCCTAGATTTAGGGAGAATCGGGAGGCACGACAATTCAGTGCCGTGTGTGACCCTGTTTGGGATCTTGGGCTGGGGGGGTGGGGAAGCCGCAGAAGCAGTTATGGGGGACTGTCGGGGCTCTGTGTTAGATGATGGGGTTGCATCAGCGGCGATGCAGAATGAGACACATCAGGACGGGCCAACGCCGGAGCACTTGGCGGTCGGGCCCGGGCGATCTCGCAGCCCCGCCTGAGCGCAGGGCCGCTTCCCCACTGCGTGCCCCGCGCTGGCCACGTGCTGGAACAGATGTTAATCCCCGTTTGCAGATAGGAAATGCGTGTACGGTGATATTACTTCTGTTTATGAATATTTTAATATTAAAGCAGCAAATCCCAGAAAGTGCTGACCCACCGCTTTTCCGGGTTGGTGCATTCCAGGCATTTCCACTGGCCTGCTTGCTGCCCGCCTGAGAGCCTGTCACGGGAGGAGCGTGTGGGTCTCTTCGTGTGGCCAGGCAGGGCTCGAGCACGCCCATCTCTCCTTGAATGGGATTCGCAGGACCTCAAGGGGATACCGTTGTCATCTTAGGTTGAAGTCATTTGAGGAACGTGACTCAACTCCAAATCTCCAAATCTAAGCTGTGTGCTGGGGGTGTGGGACTCTGATGGGGCCCTGGCTGGCCGCCTTCCCAGGGACTGGCAGAGGGGACACTAGGCCCCCAAGGGCTTTGCCTGCACCTACCAGCTAAGTGATTGGTAGGTCCTCCATCGGCTGCGGCTGCTGCAGCTTTTCTCTCTTCAATTTAATCAAAAGCACAATAGCGGGCACTCTGCCAGGTATCGGAAACACAGAGAGTCATTCGTTCAAGAAGTATCGATTGACCCCTGGCCACATGCCAGGCCCAGGACTGGGTGCTGAGTATATCGTGGAGAGCAGAACAGCTCAGCAGTTTAGAGGGGTAGTCAAGTAATAAATTAGTGAACAGACAAGGAAAAGATAAGATAGAAGCACCTGCCCAAAAGGATTAAAATGGGGAGGCGTGGAAGACAGTGGGGGGTGGCTCCTTGGCATGCGGTGGCCAGAGAAGGCCTCTCTGAAGCAGAGCCTCTAACTCAAGACTGATGGGGAAGTCAGGGGGCAGCTCTCCAGGCAGGGGGACAGAGGAAGCGGGTGTGGCTGGAGGGGGAAGGACAGGGAGGGAGTGGGAGATGACAGGCAGTTTCAGGAGGGGCTTTGCGATCTGAGGACTTGGACTTTATTATACGTGCTGGGTTTAAGCAAGGAAGCAGCTCAACCTGATTTGCATTTGAAGCAGCCCCTCCTCTGGCTGTCCGGTTGAGAATAGACAGGGTTAGGGGTGGTCGAGGGAGGCTATTGCAGTCCTCCCGCAGGATAGGTTTGGAGAATCCACCGGACCTGCTGGCAGATCAGATGCGGGGCAGAGAAGAGGACAACCCACGGGGATGGGGCTTGGGCACCCGGTGCCGGGCAGTTCCTCCTCCAGCCTCAGGGCACTAGGGAGCCATTGCAAGCTTTTAGGGAGGGAGTGATGGGATCCGACTGGGGTTTAAGAAGCCAGCCTGGGGGTGTAGAGTAGAAACGGAATCCAGCTGTAAGCCAGAGGCCCCGGGCCAGGGAGGAGGAGGGGAATGAGGGCAGGTGGTTCTCCCTGCCTGCAGAGGAAGCAATAGGAATAGGCAGAGCCTGTTTCCTCCTCACATTGGGTTTCAGGCCCCTTGCCAGGGGTCCTGCACCATCACCTCCTCCTCCTGGCTTCCTCCGTCCTCCTTGGGGGGGGGGGGGGGGAGAATGTTCCCCTCCCCTGTGGGGACTACATTCCCAGGCAAAGGCAGAGTTCCCACGGCGTGGCGTCTGGGTTTCCATCCCCACCCAGCCCGCCTTCTCTCAGCCTGCCGGAGCAGAGCGGGAGCAGAGTGGGCCGCACGGAAGGAATGAGGGCTGCCCTTCTCAGCCCTGCTGGAGGGGATTGTAATTAAAAACAGGGCAGCTGTACTTAGACTAATGACACTCCACACTCAGAATTGCTGTCCTAGGCTCTGGTGTTCCTGATGCCAGAAAATCCAATAACCCCGGGTTACGTTCAGTCGGATGCAGTGCTGATTGGATTTGTGAAATCCATCCAGCGTGTTGTATTCTGATCATTACCTGTTTGGGTGGGTGGGGGGGGCTCTCCGCCCCCCGACAGGCAGCTGGTTCACCAGGGCCACCCTTTCCCAGGTGGGGTCAGGTGTGCAGCTCAGCCCCAGAGGCCAGGGAATTGAGGAAAGACTGGCTGCTGGCTCCTGCCCTCGGGGCCTCCAGCCTCAGCTCCGGGCACACTACAGCTGCATGCAAGACCGCCTCCCCTCGCCTGGGCTCTTGGGGTCCCCGCGGGTGACCGTCTCCTGGGACAGCCAGCTTTCCGAGAGCCTTTGCACCCCGCCTTCCCAGCCAGGCTTAAAGGAGCCCTGGTCAGCATTTCTTAATGATTCAAGGTCACCCAGGAATATTCATTTTTGTACTTAGGAAAATGTGGTTGCACCTTCCCTTTGCGTGGGATTCTTTTCCCCTTCCTCTCAGGCCGCCCTGTTGTCATCAGGTTGCCCCTTGGGACCTTACGCCCATCCCTTAGCCCTTCGGAGAGTCAGTTTGTTCATCTGCAAAGTGGGGATGAGACCAGGAGCGGCCTGGAAGGGGGGGCAGGAGGATGGATTGTCACCTCGGCCAGCTGCCCCCTGGGCACAAGCAGCCCCCAGGACCGGAGAGGCACCCTAACTCTGGGTACCTTCTTGCTCCCCCTGCCATGCTTCAGACCCAGCATGGAGCAGGCCGTGAGCCCCCCAAGCCCACTGCTGCTGCTGCAGGAGGAGACTGAAGGGAAAGTGGGAGCATGGGCCTTGTGCACTGGATCGTAGGAGGTGGCTGGCGGCCCAGGCAGAAAGGGAGAATCTGAGCTCCATGTAGCACCTTCCAGTGCATTTCTGCTGCAGTGAAGCTGTGAGCCGCCCCACCCCCCTCTCCAGGATTCCCCCAGGTGCCAGCCCCTGGCCGGGGCCCAACTGGCCTGTTGGACAGCAAGGAAACCTCCACCCTGGGAGCTCACGTGACTTTTCCACAGTGTTCCCTGCAGAGCCTGGTTGGCATCCCCTGCTCCCCATTTCAGCTCCATGACACCAGGAGCCCAGGGGACCGCCTCCCTGAGCGGGGCCTCTGTCCTCATACCTTTGCTGTCAGAGAGAGGCTGGAATGAGCACACAAACTCACACCACTTGCACGGGGAATAAAGCAGACGCCCGACGGAGGGGACCAGCCAGGGCTCTTCTCTTTTCACCAATTCGGCTCCTTAACTTGCTTCTCCTTTCCTGCCTTCAGCGTTTTGTGCAAAACGCCCCTCTTGCCGGAAGCCCTTTCCTGGCCGGCCCAAGCGCCTTCGGGCAGCTCCGATGCAGGTCCTTATTTTTATTTACCTTCAGTGATTCCAGGCTGGAAAGGTGCTGACCCACAGATATGTTCTCTCGAGCCTGGGTGGTGCTCATTTAATGTTTGAAGGTGTTACCACTGTTTAAAAGTCGGGAACTATTCATGGTGTGGATTTCTACCTTCTTTTGGAAAACCAAGCAGGTCTGGCCACCCGGGGCTGTGCTGCCTTGGGCAGCAGTCCGTGGAAGCAGACGACTCCAGCCTTGGACGACTCACGCCGCCTTCGGCCTTCCACACCCCACCCAGCCCGTTCTGCCTGCCTCTGTGCCCCCCGCTTTGTACCCCATGCAGCCAGCCTGAGGATGCATGCCAGTCTCCAGTCTCTTCTCAACAGCAGAGCCGGCCCAGCCTTCTGGGTCTTTGGTCCTCAGTCCCCCGCACCCACAAGGTCCAGAGCCTGTGACATGTGGTCACTGGGTGGGCTTTTCTCCCCCTTCGCTTTACAGACACATCCTTCTCTCCTTCCTGACTGCCCCCACCCCCACCTCTTACTCTCCTGCCGGCAAGCACAGTGATTCACACCTTCCCCTTTGCTCCCTGGGTCCCTTCGCTGGTGGCTGGATTTTAGCACGCTGGGTGTGTGGCTGAGTCATCCCCGTGTCATCGGAACCCCGCTCCGGGCCTGGCCTGCAGTGGGTGCTCCAGGAATGGAGAGTACAAGAATGAGGTGCTAAGGAGGCTACCAGGGCCCCACCCGCCCTCCCCTCTGAGGTTCAGGCAGGGACGGAGACGCCCGGCCTTGCCTCTGCGGACTGGAGAAGTCTTGCAGCGACACGCTTCACAGCGGGGCGGGCCCATCAGCCAGGGAGCTGCTGCCTGAGGGAACACCAGCTGGGATTGTGTGCTTCCTCCAAGTCAGACTGCCCTCCCACCAGCCTCTCCCAGTCCCTGCATGAAGGGCTGATCTTCCCAGAGACGTGCCACTTGGCGGGGAGAAGGCATCTTAGGAAGCTCTGGGCCTCGGGCACCTTGCACCTCCCGATGCCCAGCCTCGCTTGTGGGGTGCGGGGAGGGACGTGCATTTGCCCTGTGTGACAGGGCACCCACCTCCCCGACGGACCTCATCTCCCTGAGTGAGCTCGGTTGCCGCACTCTCCTCTGTTCCTCAAATGCCCCAAGGCCATTCATTCCTGGGGGGCCTTTTCGCTTGGCTGATTCTTCAGCCTGGAATGTTCTTTCCCAGCATTCCCTGCCTCCCAGAGCACCGGGCTCCTCATCCTTCATGGTGTCAGCTTAAATGTCACCTGCTCAGAGAGGTCCTTGGAGCTTCCTCTCCCCAGGAGACCTGCCCTGTGCCCCCCCCACCCCGTCCCTCCAGGTACTCTCAGTGTCAGGCTCAAATGGTTCCCTTCACAGTATATTTCACAGTTTCTGACTGTTTTCTGCGTTTGGGCTCTTAGTTATTTGCTGTCAGCCACAGGAGGGCAGAGGGGTCGTGTCTGATTTATTTCTGCTCTATCCCCAGCAGCCAGCCTACGGTTAGAATGTTGTGGGTTCTCAGTAAATGGGTGAACAGACCAGCGCTAGACCAGGAGCGGCTCACTTCTCTGGCCAGCTCTGTGGAGTAGCCCTCTGAGGATGTAGGACCAGGGCCTGGGCTGGGAGCTGGCAGCAGGGCCCAGAGCCTCGGGGGCTGACTAGGATCCTGGGCACCTGGGGCCCAGTGGGGCCTCAGAGAGCAAAGACATCAGATAGGCCTGATCAGATCCCAGCTCAGCTACGTTGTTGCTGTGTGGCTCTGGGCAAGTTACTTAACCTCTCTCAGCTAGAGCTTTCCAACTCGTGGGAGTGAATACAATAATGTGTGTAAGGCATTTGGGAATGGTACTTGGAAGCTAAGCACATGGTAAATTATTATCCAGGAGAGAGCCTGATTTGAAGTGTGTCTGGTTTGGAATGAGGCAGGTCGGAAGTGGAGATGTGGGTCTGTGCTGTAGAGATGAGCTAGGGCTTGGATACTGTCTTGGATCTTCTTTTACCCTGTCTTCCTTGCTCCCACTCTGCAGAGGGGACCTGCCTCAGAGGCTCCCCAGCCAGCTAGGGGCAGAGTGGGAGGTGGACAGTCTCCTGCAGCTCGTGGACTGACTTTATGGTTCTACAGCAAAAAGATGCTCCAGAGATTGCCCTGTGTGGGTTTGGGGATTATCTGCCATGTGGGGGGCCTGGGCCCTCTGCTCCTTCTCTCTGTACAGCCCAAAGAGAAGTAAGGACATTGCTAACTTCTGGGAGGATAGCCAGAGCGAGCCCACCCAGAAGACGGGGCTGTGGGTGGGGCGGAGACTTCAGGGGTCAAAGTGGGCAGGGGACACGGCTTCTATGCAGTGTGGTGTCATTCCAGCCCAATGCTCTACCTGAACTAATGCGTGAAATCCTCGAAGCACCCTGGGAAGCAAGTGCTTTCATTGGCCCCACTTTACAGATGAGGAAACTGAGGCACAGAGGCATATAGGTCCCTACTTGGTAGAGCCTGGATTCAGACCCTGGCTGTTGGGTTCGAGGATTTAACTTTCAACCACTTGCTCTGCCGGGGAGCAACAGTCCGCAAGTATTTGTCAAGTTCACGTGTAACCTGGTGGTAGTTTAGGTGGTAAAGTGGCAAGGACGTGCTGGTCTTAGAGTCGGGTGGACCTGGTTGGAATCCCTGCTGTGTGACTTTAGGCAAGTCACTTCACCTCTCTGAGCCTTCATTTTACTGTTAGGACAATGGACGTAAAAACACCTCCTTTGCAGGGCTATTGCAGGGACAGGAGGAGGGTCGCATGCGGAGCCCTCCCAGAGGCACCCCACAAGTGTTTGTTTATTCCCTTCCCCCAGGGTTTCCTCCTGCCCCGTGCCTTTGGCCTCAGGCGTTGGCTCCTGTCCAGAGCCTGACCTTGGCCTTGAGTTCCGTGAGGACTTCGGAAATGGCTTTGGCTGCTGTAGTGGAGAGAGCTGCCCCAATCTGCTTACTGATCAGAATCTCGGGGCGCCCCTTGCCAGGCCTTTCATGTTGTTGCTTTATTTCACAAGAGCCCCGGTGTTTGTTTAGCAATGGACAGTATTTTTAGAACTTCAAAGTAATCCTGCTCTTCGAGGAACAAGCCTGTGGATGGAGCCCCATCTGGAGCCAGGCCGGGACTGGAGGCGTGTGGGTGCCGTGCCCTGCGTCTCCCCACCTCCGTGCCCTGCTCCTCTGCGGCCTTGCCCCTGGATGCGGGATACATCAGCCTGCTCTGCCCGGCTTGACCCCTTCCTTCCCACTGGTCCCGCAGCCCTGGGGGTGCTGGTTGGGGGGGCGGCAGGGGTGCACCGCAATCCCAGCCTGTGGGAGGCTGGGTAATGGTCCCCCAGAGACATCCACATTCCAGTCCCTGGAACTGGAGAAGTTACCTTGGGTGGCAGAAAGACCTTCACAGCTGTGATTGAGTTAAGGATCTCGAGGTGGAAGCTTATCCTGCATTATCAGATGGGCCCAGTGTAACCACAAGGGCCCTTGTCCCAGGGAGGTGGGAGTATCGGAGAGAGAGGAAGGGGGATGTGAGGGTAGAAGTGGAAGTTCAGAGTCAGAGGGAGAGTCTGTGGGTGCTGCAGTGCTGGCTCTGGGGATGGAGGACGGGGCCACGAGCCCAGGAACTCGGGTGCCTCTAGAAGCTGGAAAAGGCAGGGGAAGAGATTCTGCCCAAGAGCCTCCAGAAGGAATACAGCCCTACCAGCACCTTGACTTTGGCCTAGGAAACCTGTTTTGGACGTCTGGCCTCCAGAACTGTAAGAGAGTAAACGTGGGCACCAAGTGCGTGGTCATTTGTTAGCGCAGCAACAGGAACCTGATCCCCAGCCCCACGTCCACCTCCCTCCTTGGAGCAGCCCCCTTCGGGCCCGGGCTGCAGGGGCACTGAGCCCCCAGGGGTACATCTTCCAGACAGAGCTCACTCTTCTGGAATTCTCAGGGGGAATTCTTGAGAACGAAACAACCCGATCCAGCCCCTGGCGTGTAGTAAGCATGAAAATGTGATGTTGTCGCGCATGTCGTCCGCTCTGCAGAGAAGCAGGGTGGGGGTGGGGAGGTAGCACCGCGGTTGTGGGTTTGGATCGATGTGACAGAAACCTGGATTCAAACTCGAGCCTCACCACACCCCGTGAAGTTCGGCAAAGTGGCTGGTGCCTCTGGGCCTCAGTTTCCCCATCTGTAGGAGGGGAAAACCGTGGCCCCCGGCCCGTGAGCGGGTGTGCAGAGCACAGAGCCTGGCCAGAGCGCTACTAGAGGAGTGGAGCCCCCACTCTAGTTTGGTCGGCTGCGCCCCTTTCTCTCCGCCCCGGCTCGGCCACGCACCTCCTTCCACAGCTGGAGGGCTCTCAGCCTCCAGGGTCCACCTCTGTTCACTGCAGCATTTTCCCACGATGCGAGTCATCGGGTGGGAGTACTCTAGGATGGCTCTGGGTCCCACTGGGAGGCGAGCTCAGGTAGGGGGTGGCTTCTTTCTGCTGCCCCCCGCTTGGTCCTCCAAAGCTGAAATCCTAACCGACTGCCGAGGCTGAGGCCTCCAGAGGTCGCAGATGACACATCTGGGGCAGGAATGACTCCTCTGTGGGGTGCGGGAGGAGAGAGGCCCAGAAATGGGTCGCAGAAGTCCCCTGCCGCAGCCAAGACTTGCCTGTCGTGTTCGTGAGGACACAGAATGTCACAAGGAAGTCAGAACGGGCTCAGTGGAGTTTGCAGAAAGACATCTGTGTGCATGACCTGCCGACGCTGTCACCTGGTGGGTTGGGCAGGAGCCGGCTGGTCGGCGGCCACAGAGGCAAGGACACCGGGGTGCATCAGGGTCAGGAGCACCTGCGCAGACTCAGACTGCCCACGTTAAAGACTAGCTTGGCCGGTTGCTCTCTGAATGACCTTGGGCAAGTCACGTAACTTCCAGGGACCTCAGGTTCCCATTCAGAAAAATCAACAGCGTCGTCATCATCTTCGTCTGACACATAGGGAGCCCTCCCTACGTGCCAGGCACCGTCCTGACTTCTCTAGAAAGATATTAACTCTGAATCCTTACCATAAACCCATGAGGTGGGTGCTCTGGTCACCCTCAGGTGAGGGAGGAGCCCAGAGGAGTAAAGGAAGGTGCCAAAGGCTGGACCCAGGGCCTTGGACCCCGGTCACCCTGCACTCGTCAGGCCTCTAGCCTCCTCCCTTGGGGGCTAGCAGGGAGCCGTGAGCACCGTCCAGAGCTCGTCTGGCCGATGTGGGCAAAGTGTGAAGCGCCGTGTGGGGATCAGTAAGCACTCAGTAGCAGTTAGCTCTTTCTTCAGATTAACAGAGGTGCCTGGTGACTTGTGTCTGGGGCCCTGGGTCAAAATCCATTCTGACTTTGGAGGGCCATGAATATATTCACCATTTGGATCCTGGTGGTGGTGTCATGGGTCTGTCTATACGTAAATCAAGATTCATCTAACTCTGTGTTTAAGATGCTGTGTAGGTTGTTCATTCTCTGTCAGTTATAGCTGTTTAAAAAAAAAAAAACAGAATTTAATCAACGGGGCGCCTGGGTGGCTCTGTCGTTAAGGGTCTGCCTTTGGCTCAGGTCATGATCCCAGGGTCCTGGGATCAAGCCCCGCGTCGGGCTCCCTGCTCCACGGGAAGCCTGCTTCTCCCTCTCCCACTCCCCCTGCTTGTGTTCCCTCTCTCACTGTGTCTCTCTCTGTCAAATAAATAAATAAAATCTTAAAAAAAAAAAAGTAGTTAATCAACAAAACAGAAACTCCATTCTGTCCAATGGGTTTGGCCAAGTGAGGACCACCTAAACGGTGGGTTGCTTTTCGGCCAGCATCCCCTACACTCAAATTCTAGCATAAAGGGGGGCTGTGGAAGTGGGGGGTGGCCTGTTGCTGCGTATCACAGCGCTGGCCTTTCTTGGCCTCTCAGCTCCGGATCTGCACACACGTGCTCCCCTCAGGAGTCAGAACGGTCACACAGGTGTCTTTCACCTGCATGTTGCATGGAAGTGGGGCGTACACCCCTGCTCCCGGGCGTTCCCGTCGGTGCCCCCCCCCCCCACTTGGTCTCCTCCAGGAGCTGCCTTTTTAATGTCCCATGTCCTGGTTTACACCTCAGCTGGTGGTGTCAGCTCACGGGCAGCAAGCCCAGGCCCCGTGGCCCTACTTGGGGAAGAACCGGGGTGGACAGACCGGGGGGCCGCACGCCCCAGGCCCTGGCTCATGTCCGACTCCGCCTCGTGTCAGCTGCGTGATCCTGACCTCTCTTCACCAAGCCAGCCTGTGTTTCTTCATCTGCACAATCAGGAAGATTTCACAAGGCTGTCATAAGGGTCATCCAAGAAGGTCCCGTATTTCACGGATTCTAAAATCTGAATCAGGGTCTGAAATCAGGGTGCATCCCCCCACGTGATGTGTCAGAGTTTAATTGGCAGTGTTTTTTGATGGGCCCTGAAATATTGGTGCATGTTACGCCTGCCAGCTCCCCAGACCTGAGGACGTAGCCCAGGGAAGGGCCTGGGCATGCACAAACACGAACACGTTAACGGGAGGAATATGACTCCAGAGCCCCCAGACGTGGGTCTCATCTCAGCTCTGTTGCTCTCTGGCTGTCCAGAGGTCAAGTGACATTCCCTTACTATAAAACAGGGACAGTAAATTGTACTCAGAGTTGTTCTGAGGATTAACGTGTGTGAGTCCCCTGGCACGGGGCCAGGCATGTGGCAGGTGTTTGGTGATTTTGTTCGCCGTCTTCAAGAAAATGAGACTGCGTCTCTTCAAAGTCAGTCTCTGGGGAAACTAAGTCTCAGGTCAGAGGCGCTTCCAGCATTGCCCTTGATGGTATTCAGGTCACTTAGATCTTGTGCCTTAGTTTCCTCGCCGGTAAAATGGGTGTAATAATAGGACCTACCAGCCGCAGTGGCTACGAGAATTCACTGCAACAGCACAGAGTACCTGGCACTTAAAATGCACTCATTGGGGGGCATGAACCAGGGGCTTATGCATCCAGTTTTCATTAATGCCCTTATTCGTGCTGATTATTCTTCTGAGCGGGGGATACCAAGGGGGATATGTCCAGATCAGTATACCCTGAGACCTCACAGGTCTCCTCCAGACACGTTGAGGAGGAGAACCCACAAGCCGGGCCCGGCCTGGAGATGCAGGATACCATGGCCGACCCTCATCCCAGAGCACGGGAGGTTCTCAGGCACAAAGACTTGCTGTGTATTTTATGGGTACACTTTTGTCATTTAAAATCATCATTGGTTTTATTTAGGAAAAAACCACGTTTTTAATCTGTGCTACATCCGTTACCTTGGCCGGTTGCTGGGCATGCACCCGGCCCCCGGGAGTCTGGTCTCACTGATTCCAAACAACAGCCGGTGTTTGCGGTATAGACCTGGGGCAGGTGCCATCTGTCGGTGCATGCCCCCTCCTTCTACCCTGACTCTGGTCCCCTTTCCCTGGGCTCCCAGTTCGCCAGAGTCATGCCTACGCCTTCCCGTTTCCTTCTGAGTTTAAAGTCCAACACCCCGGCAGCCAGGAAATCAGTGCCACGCTGTCTTGTCCCTCCCGTGGTGGGATGGACATCCCAGGGGACTTGGTGGCACTTGCATTTTTCACTTTCCTTACACTTTACCATGCGGGGGACCGGCAGATTATCCAGGCAGGCAGGTCTTGGGGTGGCTAGAGGGCTGGAAGTCTGAACCTTGAGCCCCGGGCTCAAGAACTGTGCCCAGAGACGGGTTCCACTGTCGTGAGACCTGACGTGTTGTGATCTCCCAGATCCACCCACTGGCCAGGCCTGGTGTCCCAGGGTACTCTTCACGAATAGAGAACAAAAGTCAGACACCTTAGAGTTGACCAAACATTTGCATCCAGCACCTTGTTTAAGCAAAAGAGGATTCCTGTGGCCAGAAATAAGACCGGAGTTGGTTGGCCTACGCCTTCCAGGCCATGGGAGGCTGGGCCAGGTCTCTGCTGGGCTAAGGGAAGGAAGGAGCTCTCATCCGCCTGCAGAAGTTTTGGTGGGGACTATAGTAGTTGCTTGCTAAGTACTGATGGGATGGGATCGGATGCGAGCCAGGAAAATCTTGGTGGTCCAGGCCAGGTGCCGAGTGACCTCCTTGCCGAAGGTCAGGAGCTTTGCTTTCGTGCGTTCTCTTGTCCTATTTTGTCCCATATGCAAGGCTGACTGCCCAACTGCCATTGTAGAACCTGGTGGGTTAGCTAGAGAGTGAGGGCGGGAATGATCATTCATTCATTCATTCATTCCACAGATACTGACTGAGTACCTACGCTGGGCCAGGCACTGTTCTAGGTGCTAAGGATACAGCAGCTAATAAAACAGACAAAAACCCTTCTCAGAGAGGTGACATTCTACGAAGGGTGTGGAATAGACAGTGAACATGATAAGTAAGTAAAATACAGGGGCTAGTGGTTGGTACCAAGTGCTAAGGAGAAAAAACAGGGAAAAGCAGTTAAGTGAAGGGCCACTATTGCAGTTCTAGAAACTTCCAGAGAAGGAATGATGTCACTAATCACAGCAATAGCTATATTTCCTTAATGCCTTCGAGAGGCCAAGCCCCTGCAGAAACTCGAGACGCTCATGTAGCCATTGGCCGCAACCCTGAGACTTACCTGGGGAGGCTGGGCAAGCCTCGGGAACCGGGCACCTGGGGTGTGGGCCTGGAGCATAGCCGTCACTGTCCCGGTGTGAGCTCAGGCAGCACCAGGTTCCCCGAGCTCTGAAATGCGAAGGGCAGCAGCTCCTACCTCCATACTTTTATAGCATAATTATCCTCATTTACCACGGAGAAAACTGTCACAAGTGAGCTGCAGAGTCAGGATTTGAACCCAGAGCTGGTACTCCAGATCTAGCAGGTTTTTTTTAAGACCTAGCAACTCTATGAGGCCTAGACCTCATGGTCCCCTGTTGATGGATGAGAACATCAGAGCACGGAGCGCTCGGCCAGGAAGAGGGAAGGTGTGCTTGGAGCCGGGGCTGTCGCTCGGGCATCATTGCTGTCCAGGCTGCCTGGATGTGGGCTCGCAGGGAGAAGCAAGGAGGGCCTGGCCAGGGGCTCAGACGGGGCTCGGCGGGGGACACAGAGGCAGGTCGGGTGGTGGGACGCCTCCCTCGCCTCTCCTCCAGGCTCCTGCTCTGACTGGCCAGTACCTCGCCCGCCTACCTTCACCACAGATGTGTTTGTGCAAAGTGGATAATTCCAAAGCAGAAGAGAGTGTTTGGGAACAGAGCGCACTCCTCATTTCCTGCACGTTACTGCTTGCTAACAAAGCTGATTGCCGCCGCCCGTTCAACTCTTCGGCTCTGATTTGCATAAGAAGTTTTTTCCCTGATAGATTTATCAGTTCATGGCATCTCCTGAGTGCAGAAGGCTCGGCTGCCTCCTTGGCCACACAAGATGGGAGCTGGCGCCTCACCTCGGTGCAGAGGTGGCCCCCATGAGCAGGACCTGCCAGTGGGGGGGGGGGGGCTCCTGCCGAGTTCTAGAGCACAGGAATCGCCCCCTCTCTCCTTCCCTTTAATAAAATAACTGTTTTGCCCATGAGGCTTAATGAGGATCTGGAAGCTTTGTTTGTCTTAAGCTATGGTCTGCGGAAACGGATAGCTGCCTTCCCTGGAGGCTCAGCCCTGAATTCGTTACCGTAAGCCCAGCACGCGAGCCAGACCTCCCCATCCAGACCTCACCTCATCGCCTCCGAGTCTGGGACCCGGTGGTGGTTCTGGCCCCGGGCCGCCAGCATCATGAAGGAAAGGGCTTTGCCCAGCTGGTGAGTGACTTCTGGCTGCAGACGGGTCCCTGAACTAGGCAGGCTCCAGACAGGCCTAGGAGGAGGAGCTGTGGCCAAAAGCAAGTCCTCTAACCCCTCCGAGCCTTGCTCGCCCTTCCATAAGATGGGAGCACTAGTCCTGACTTGTGTGCGGACGGGTGAGATACCTATCATGAGCAGTGCTGGTGCTCCACCATGTTTGCAGAGCACATCACTGTTAACAGAACACTTCACAGAAGCCGTTTCATGTGAGCCTCTGGCCTGGGTATCTAGCTCTAAAACTAAGGCTCTTTCTACCTTGCCCCATCTGCCTTCCAAGTTCAAGGTCTGTATAAGGCGCTGCTGTTATCTTGAGAGTCGGCACAAGTCCCCAGGGGTCCCCAGTGGGACCAGGGGCCCAGGGCAGGGAGAGCAAAGTTGCAGTGGGGGTGGTTGGGGACACTGAGGGCGAATGCTGAGGTCCCACTCCCTCCCAGCCACGGTCCCAAAGGCCTCTCCTTCGTCCTCATCACTTGGTGCTATTTGTTTGGGCTGTTACTAGCTCAGTTCCTGTTATTCCCTGCCAGACAATTGGCCAGGAAATTCTTCACTTTTGTTTCCTTAAGAGGTCAAATGCTTCTCTCTTTGCAGAAATAAATAAATCCTGCACGCTGAGTTGGCAGTTTTTCAGGGCAGCCTGCAGGCCCCCTGCCCTGCAGCCTTAGCCAGCCCCACCCAGCAGACTGGAGGCACTGGGGAAACAGAGGCAGCCTGCAGCCCAGCCTCCAGCTGCCCGAGTGCCATCCTGGCCATGACTACAAAGGACTGGCCAATTTTTAAACCAGACCCAGGGCCAGAGGTCAGGGTGATGTGGGGAGAGTCCGTCCCTGTTGACATTAGTACCAGTTGCTTCTCCCTCCCCCACCCAGAATCCTGATGGAAATGAGGGAGGGTAGCATCGTGACATCATGTGCCCCGAAAACTGTCTGGAGGCTGCCTCAGCTCTCCAGGGCATACGGAGCACCAGGGAGGAAATGAAGCCTGCCTGAGAACTCACATAACCAAAATCCCAGCTCCTGAGCCCCTCCGCACAGATGGCAGCCATTGCTCGGGCTGGGTGGCTCGTACTTGACGCACAA
This sequence comes from Phoca vitulina, assembly GCF_004348235.1. Taxonomy (NCBI): domain Eukaryota; kingdom Metazoa; phylum Chordata; class Mammalia; order Carnivora; family Phocidae; genus Phoca; species Phoca vitulina. Next base: position 90,271,880 of record NW_022589705.1, on the reverse strand, counting down.
CACTAATGAGCCAAGTCCCATGGTGCAGCCCACAGCAGTGTAGAGGAGGTGCTGGGGAGAGGTGCTCTGAGCACCCCTACAGGGGGACAGATGTCAGCCACATAGCAGAGGGAAAGATGACCCATGGAGTCAACTCTAGAGAGCACCAAAGTCTGGACCACTCAGCAGAGGCATCAGCTGTCCTCTGTGAGTCTTGGTGGCATTTTTCTTTTATAAGAAGTCATTTCAGTTCTATACAGAAGTCAGTAGAATAGTGTAATGACCTGGCCCCAGCATCCAGCACCCCGTGGCCGGTTCTTTCCCACCCTCATCCTCTCCTTCCTCCCCATATTATTGTGAAGCAAATCCCAGACACATCATGTCATCTGTCAGTACCGTACCATGTCACTCTAAAAGAGGAATGTTTCAAAAAACAAACAGAATCCCCAAACTATTATCACACCTAAAAAAACTATTAGATACCCAGTCGCGACTCAGATTTCTAATTGACTCCTAAATTTATGTTTTAAACTTTGTTTGTTGGAATCAGGATTCAAGTAAAATCCACACCGTATGATTAAAGTGTCTTTTTAATCTAAAGTTCCTCTTCATTTCTCTCTCTCTCTCTCTCTTTTTTGCTCTTGCTAATTAATGGTTGACGGAGCCGTGGTGATTGTCTTAGTCCCTGCCAGCCAGTCGGCCATGAAATTCCTCACTCTCGTTTCCTTAAGAAGTCTGGAGTTTGCTAATTGCATCCCCGTGGTGTCTTTCAACATGCTCCTCTGTCCTTTGTATTCCCTGTAAATTTAGAGTTCATCTAGAGGCTTGATCATTTCTTTGTATTTTGCAAGACTCCTTCAAAGGAGATGTTGGGACCTTGCTTCAGGAGGCACACCCTGTCTGGTTGTCCCTCCTTTGTCACATTTGGCAGCCCTGGACATGCAGTGCCTGAATCCCGACGTTGAGTGCATGCAGCAGAATAGCAGTGTTCTTGTCTGTCCCTCCTTCTTCATGGGGTGGCTGGAATCCTTCTATAGAGCAACTCCCCCCGATTCCACGTGCTTAACCGCTGGTCCAGTTCTTACAGGAGAGGCAAGAGGAAGGCTTGAGTTTCTTCCCCTTTATTTACCAGTTTTCAGAATAACGAGTTCGCTCCTTCGCTTTCATCACTGTGTTTTTAAAAGCTTACATCGTCAGGAAATGGCTCGAGCAATACATCTGCTGAGAGTTTGATACTCAAGGGCTCAACTAGTTAGAAAACTCAGACAACCAAAATGACGTCCTCCAAGATAGCCAAGAGTGTTGTACAAACGTAGCAGATATTAATGTATTCATGAACAGGGCACGCCCCCGCTCGGCCTTTGGAGAGGGAGGTTTATTCCCATTTTGCTGGTAAGAAGACTGAGTCCCAGAGATTGGGACCTGCCCTGTTTTTGTAGCCCCTTAGTGTAACACTGCGCATGAGAACAAGCACAGAAGCAGAGTGGTTATATATATGTTCTCTCTAGAATCCGGGCCTCCTGACCAGGCTTGAGTATGTGACACCCACCCCCACCCACCCTTGCTTACAAAATGCCCTGAGGTCTCACAAGGGCCCAGCTCTGTGCACAGAGTGCCAGCCACCAGGACACGCGGCCTTTGGAGGTGGTTGGTTGTACTTTGCCCAAACGATCTGAAATTCCAGAGAGGCCCTAGTCCTGCCTCTTTCTGGAGGCCTTTCCAGAGATCTGTCCAGCTCACGATCTCTCTCTCTCTCTCTCTGAATACCCCTTCTCCCCCCAGTACTCATTCCCACAGCCTTTATTATCGCTTCCCGGCCTGGGATTAATTATTCAAGACTTCAGGTATTTCTGTTTCTGCACTGGCATGGTACAGGGCTTAAAGCAGATTAAATAAAGTTTGCCTGAATGAATACGTGAATGAGGAAAACAAATAAACATGACTCTTATCATTTGTATTCAGACCTCTCTTTCTGACCTGGCCATAAATCCCTCAAAAACAGGCATTCTTCTGTCTTCTGCATGGCTGACAACGAAGTCAGGGGCGGGGGAGAGGGACCACTGAGCATCGTTGGGTCCAGAGCGGGGAGGGGCAGTGGGAGGGTGGATGGAGGACACAGTCCAGCCAGGTCCTGCAACCCCTTCCTTCTGTGTGAGCACGTTTGCTACCCCTAGCCATCCCAGGGCTGCCGGCAACTTTGGAGAGCCTCTCCGTTCACCCCCTGCCTCAGATCGGATCCATTCTCAGCTACCGCTAATAATGAGTGCAGCCAACCCCCTGAGCGTTGTGAGCATTGTTCTAGGATCTTTATGTGTGTTACCTCATCCGAGTAGCCTGTGAGGCGGGGCCTGGCACCATCCCCACATTACAGATGCGCAGATGGAGACACAAAGAAACTCAGAGACTCACCCAAAGTCACCCCGCTTGTAAGTAGAGGGGCTGGGACTTGAGCCTAGGTGATCAGCTGCCTGCTGGTAGAGACAGAGGCTTCTGCTCAAAGAACCTTCCACGGGGACCTGCGTCCTCGATTATAAGAAAACTTGCCCTATGTAGACTCGGTGAAACCCAAGTCTCTTCCATTGCTGGCAGGGATGGGGGGCGGGGGGTGGAGGACACTTGGTGCCTGGTCTCTGGGTTGACGGAACCTTCCACACTCGGAGATGTGAGTTGTCACCCCTCCAGCTTACTGGCCTACAGATACAGAACCCCGTTTCTTCCAGGCCCCCCCGTGCAGGGCACAGCACAGGGATCTGGATATAAGAGGCGCACACAGAGTGTAAACCCTCTTTGAAACCTCTGAGCCTCCGAGTTCTCCTGCAGAGGTCCATCCTGGGCCAAAAAGAATAAAAATTTTAAAAAAATTTTTAAATAAAACATATGTATACATGAACAGGTAAGTTTGCTCTGCCCAGGCACCAGGTGTGGTCTCAGCAAGCTCTGCCAGCTTCTCACCGGGGCGTGATCTGCACAGCTCCCAGTTTAGCAGAGCTCGGGCAGTACGGAATTGAGTGCAGTCCCCCAGACACACCAGCTTTCTGCACGCATCCCTAGCTTGGCAAACACCATTCCCTCTCCTGCAGTGACCCTCAGCCTCCGTTTGCCAGGCTTGGGAGCTCAGAGCCTTCCTCCTATAGACCTCTTCTGCTTTCCCATCCCCTCTGTACCCCATACTCGCCCCATTGGGAGTGTATGCTTTTAAATGCTTCCACAGACATTTATTGAGCACCTTCTATTTGCCAGAGCCCCGTCTTAGTGCCTAAGGAAACAAAATGATCAGAATCCCCATCTGTGCTAATTGGGGGGGGGTGCAGGTCGGGGGAGCTAGACAGGAAGCAAGTAAATGCAAAACATACATGATGTCAGGTGGGAAAGAGCTTTAGGAAAAAAGTACGGGAGGAGAATAATCAGTGCGAGGAGGTCTGGGAACATGGCAGTTTTAGAGACGAGACAAGAAAGACCCGAAGGAGGCAGCGGCGTGAATGGTACGTGCAAAGGCTCTGTGGCACATTAAAGAAATACTTCTTTTACTGCTAAGACATTCTCTGCTTGCCCATTGATCTGTTTCCTCTGTTTCTGTGTCTCCCACACCCAGCCCAGTAGTACATCTTGGGACAAATGGGAAGGATTACTAAGAGCATCAGGAAACTGGAGCTCATTCCTAGGGAGGGTTCTGTCTGGGGGAAACTGCTGGCCAAGACTCACAGGCTGAGTAGGAAGTAAGATTGACCTCTGAATCCAGGAAAAGGGCTGAAATCACACCCTTGGTCCTTCTGGGTAAGTCCCAAGCCCTTCGGGCTGCCTCTACCCGGATCCCCCCGAGTCAGCCCCACAGAGGGGATTCAGTGAGGGAGAGAATTGGTTGAAAGGTTCAGAAGGCTATGATTTGAGTCCAGCCCAGTCTCTGAGTCATTTGTGAGCCGAGTGACTTTCACTTTCTGAGCCTTGGTTTCCACATGTTTGAAGTGGGGCTCTAGGCTCTCCCCGCCCACCTCACAGGGCGCTTCCAGGAAGGACTAGGGTAGTTTTTGTAGAACACAGCGTTTCACAGCGGAGCTTCGGTGTGGTTATTATTGCTGCCGCTGTGATTTTTTGTATACTTCTGTCACCTGTTTCCATCCGAGTGCCAAGGCTCCTATTAACCGGTCGTGCTTGGCTGGATTAACTTTCCATGGCAGGGCATTTCCAGCACTCTGGGAGAAATCTCCAGAAATTGAGCTTCATGCTTCCTGTGCAGGAGGGCACTCACCGGCTCCCATGGAACTCTGGGGCATTTGTCACTGTCAGGAAAGCCGGTCTCCCAGGGAAAGTCTTGGCACATGCCCCTCGCTTAGAGGGAAGTGAGAGTGGCAGTCTTAAAAGCTGCTGGTGAATCTGAAGGGACAGTGGGGCAGTCGATTGGTGGGGCGAAGACCCGCCCCCCCACCCCCACCCCCACCAGATTCCTGCTCCTTAGCTCTCCCGGCTCTTGCTGAATTGTTTCCTTGGATCTTGAGAAATAAGCCTCAGAAGGCTGGTCCTTTTCTAGGATGAGACCTTGGCTGTATGACTTAAGCTGTCCATCAGTTTTCTCACCTGTAAAATGGGAGTGATGATAATTAATCATGATAATGCTGGCACCTTCTTTGTAGGGTCACTATAATGGTTAATAATATGGTAAGTACTTAGACTAGTGCTGACACGCACTATCTATCTAAAATAAATATTCATTTTTTAGGTTTATATGAATCAGGCAAGCCATAATGGCTGGGGAGGGGGTAACATTTCCTTGTTCCAGTTCTACGTTCTGCTTTTCAGCTCCGAAAAGTCAGATTTCTCGTGACAGACTCATGTGAATCAAACTCACAAGAAACTGATGTATAGCTCCAGTGACCTGGGGCTTCCGTCTCTCTACGGAGCAGCTGGTAGGCAGACAAACCATTAGTGTGGACAGGTCTGGGTCCTGAGCAGGGCTGAGGGCACATTGCCAGGTCTGCCCCACTGACCCATCTGTATTTTAGGGGTTTCCTTCTGACCTCTCCCCTTCTGGGAGGCACAGTTCCCTCTTCACTGTAGCTCAGATTCATCCCCTTATGTGTCTCCACTGCTGCTACCCTACTCCAGGTCACTGTCCTCTGCTGCCTGCCCTCCCCACCTACTTGCCCCCAAATCGCTCTCCGTGAGGCAGCAAAATGATCGGAAAGCAGGTCACTCTTGCTTCCACCCCTTGTCCCTGATGTAGTGCCGTAGTGAGCCCCTCAGAAGAGACGTCCACCCGAACCCGTGGATGTGACCTTATTTGGAAAAAGGATCTTTGCAGATGTAGTTAAAGTAAAGATCTCAAGATCATCCTTGACAAGTGTCTTTGTCAGAGAAGGGAAAGAACATAGAGGGGACAAGGCCAGGGGAGGACGGAGAGTGGAACAATGTGTCCACAAGCCCAGGAATGCCAAGGCTTGCTGGCAACACCAGAAGCTGAGAGGCAGGGAAGGTTTCTTCCCTAAGAACCTGCAGAGGGAACACAGCCCTGCTGCACCTCAATTCCAAGCTTTTGGCCTCCAGACCTTCGAGAGAATACGTTTCTGTTGTTTTAGGCCACCCGGTTTGTGGTACTTTGTTACCCTTCAGAGAAAACCCGGACTCCTGCCTGGGCCCGCATGACCTGGCCCCTGGCTCACTTCGACTTCACCTCCCAGCCCTCTCACCACGGCAGCCCTTTGCTGCCTCAGGACCTTTGCACCTGCCGTTCCTCCTGCCAGCACATTCTTCCCCACTCTTGGCCTGCGTGGCTTCTCAGTCCTTCAGAAGGGCCAGCCTCCAAGACCACACCACCCACAGCTCGGCTCCCCAGGGATTCCTGGCTGTTTTCTGCACAGCCTGACCTCAGCGTGTGTTTAAATAATCCATTTGTCCTGTATCTCCCTTGCTCCAGCACAGTCTCCATCAGAACAAAGACCGATTATCTGTCTGGCTGACCCAGGCTCCCAGCAGCTGGCCCAGTGCCCAGCACACAGTCAGCCCACAGGAAATTTTTGCTGACAGAATATAAGGCTTTCTATTAATAAGGCCATAGTAAAGTCCTGCTCATCTTGTTCTTGACCTATGGGATGATACGTTGTTTTAAAGCAATATTTGCAGTGTGATCTCATTAGTTTTGTGTGATTGAATTAAACTCTTTGTATGCTGGGGGAGACCCCCGTGTCACCCCAATAAACCATTTGCATGAGCCTACCTCTGAGATGTGATCATTAGAACTGAAACCAGCTGCTCCTAAGAATAGTGAGTTCTCCATCCACGGAGGCATGCAAATTTTCACATTTACTAACCCATCTGATCTTCACAGTTTCCAAGGACCCTGTGGTGTCTTTAGGGTCCTCCCCTCTGACCCCCCTGCTTCTTGGGTGAGCCCGCTAACTCTTCTCCCTTTTCTGGGCAACCTGTTGAGCTTTTTTTCAATAAAACAAAAAGTCCACCTGAGAAGCCTACATGCTTCTGTCTGCTCGCACATATAATTTTACAGCACGAGAGTTTATCAGTCCTGAATGTATATTTAGTGACAGGCTTGGCTAATCTTTCATCTAATTACACTCATTAACATTTAAATGTATAATCATTAATATATCTGGGCATGGCGGTCTAAATATTTTATAGAGGTCTTAATTACAGTAGACTTCCAGTCTTGCCATAAAACTCGTGTGCCCCGCCAACAAAGGGGTGGTGTCAGGTAGCCTGGGGCCCTGGCCAGGCTGGTGGCAAGAACCTGTCATTGCAGGGACTTGCCAGACTGGGGCTGCAGGGTCCCAGTTTCCAGCTGCACCGCGGAAGCTGGGGCTGACGGTTAGAGAGGACGAAATTTGTTCTCGTGATTTCTCACTGCTGCACCTCTATCCACTGTAGTCACGTTCCTCCTAGAAGAGGGAGAATTCAGAGACACTATAACAAAGCTTAAAAAAAAAAAAAACAGAATTATGGCTGCCAAGGCTTTAGGGAGTCGATAAAACAGCACCCCTTGCTTCCTCTGCTAACTTAGGAAGCAGTTGCAGAGGGGCTCCCAAGAGGCAGGTCAGTGAAGATCAGAATGCGTTTCGTGGCTGCGAAAGCTGATCTGAGAATGTGGCTCAGATCCGTGGCCACATGGCTGGTTAACACTTTATGCCCGAAAGAGACAGATGTGTACCCCCAGACTGCTCAGGTGGGCACCTGCAGGCCCTCAGCCATTCTCCCTCATGGTAACAGCTGTCTTTGTCCCTTTGAAGCTCCCTGTGGATTATAAAGCTCATCTTCAGACACATCTCAGCCTATAAGGTTGGCAGGTTTTTATTACACCCATTCCACGGAGAACACTGAGTCTCTGAGAGGTTCCGTGGTTTCCCAGAGGTATATAGCTGGTGGGAGGCAGAGAAAGATCCAAATCTTTGATGTCCTGCTGTGAGCCCCACCTGGACTATGAGTCCTGTTTTCCCAGCAGCTGTCCTGGGTCTATGGGGTGACCCAGTAGGCCCCCCAGGGAGGACCGAGGCCTGAGGTTTGCAGGAGAGGGAAGGTGTCCTGAGATGGGGCACCAGGCTCCACTCCTCCCACAGCCAAGGTCAGCATCCACCCTGGCCATGCTGCACGCACCAGGCGCTGCCCACCTGGACACACTTAAAGGCAGGGCCTCAGAGCCAGAGCACCTGGGCCAAGTCCTGCCTCCACCGCTTACCAGCTGGTCATCAGCCAAACCAATCTGCCTCAGTTTCCTGACTTGTCAGCTGTGGATCGCTGGTGGTAACTAGCTCACAGGATTGCTATAAGAGAAAATGTAGTGAGAACTTACAAGGCAGAACAATACCTGATCCCTAGAAAAACACCCAGTGAGCATTAACCACTGTTATCATTGTGATCATAATAGCATCATCACCGTGGGGCTGACGAGCCCCACGTGGACCTTCCTCACTCGAGCACGGTCTGGGCACCTTCGTAGAAGTCTCCGCCTGAATCCTCACCCCGGTGCCACATGGAAGGCGCCGCCTTTGCCTCTGCAGGAAGGAGCTGGACTTTGAATCCGAGACCACCCCACGTCATGTTCCTTCCCCAGCCCCAGGGGTGCTGCAGGACTCACAGTGAGGTGGCTGCCCCCCTTGCCAGCACCCGGACCTGCCCGTCTCATGTGGTGCCTCCTGCTGGCATGGGGGCCGCCTGCCCCCCAGGGAATCAGAGCTGATATTTACGGAGAGCTCCCCCCACACTGGACACCGTTCTGAGCGTGATGCATGTGGAAAACCAGCCTGAGGAGGTACATGCTGTTTCTAAAGCTTTTTCTTAAAGTGTCACATACATGGAGAAAAGTGCAAGTTTACAGCTCGTCGAAGTGTCCCAGACTGAACACACATGTATGACACCAGCACCAGATCCAGAAGTAGTCCATCCGTAGCTTCTGGAAATCTCTCCCGTGGCCCCTTCCTGTCGGTATCCCTCCACGGACAGCCTATCCCTGACTTCTCACCACGTAGATTCACTTTGCCTTCTTTGTGTGCCGTAAAGGGAGTCATGTGGCGTATAGGCCCCTGCGTCTGCCTTCCCTGGCTTGTCATCCGTGTCGGTCATCGTGTTGTGTGTGGTGGTTGTCATTCCCTGGTTCTCATTAGGGTGAGCCGTCCACTGCGCAGAGGGACCCTGCTGGGTGTGGCCCTTCTGCTGAAGATTAGTCACATGGTTTCCAGTCTGGAGCTTTAACAGAGGGTGCCGTTGTGAATTTTCTAGTGCAGGTCCTTGGTGAACCCGGATGCGTGCTTGTCGGACGTGCGCTTTGGGAGGGGCTGTTTTTAACTCTTCTTGTACAGATGTGAAAAACCAGGATGATAGGACTTGCTCTGGGCCACACCTCTAGTGAGTGGCAAAACCGGGTTTAATCCCAGGCAGCCTGGCTCCAGGATCTGCATTCTGGAGAGGTCTACGGCCCCTCTCCTGAACGTGCCTAGGAAGAGGCTGACCATGGCTACCAGTTTCCCACCTGCATTTAACCTGGAACAGCCCTGTCGCATCTCTGTTGGAGAGAAGCCAAGTGAGACCAGTTCCCAAACCACTAGGCTCTCAGGGCAGCCTCTTGACAGTTCCAGAGGCCTTGATGGACCATCTTGAGAGTATGACACGAAAGCCCAGGGAGGGTGTATGAGTCCCCAAGGCCACACAGCACCCTAGCGGCCATTCTCTGCCACGCACCTCCTCCTCCTCTCCCGGCCATAGTCTTGCCTGAGAATGACCTCACACACCAACATGAGCCATTAAAAATAGTCCTCGTGTGGGCGTGAGGCCCATGGCCCATGCTGCATTTCCAGAAATCTACCCCCCCCCCCCCCGGGTCTAGGGAATGTCAGTGTTCCAGGCCCATCCTTGCCACTATTTTTAGTGGTGATTCGGAGGAAGGAGGACATTTCCTGGACTCGCCTTGGGAGGCTGGAAAACAAACACCACCCCCTCCCTGCCTCAGCCCTCCCATTTCCCTCGGCAGGAAGTGGAGGGGCTGGCTCCCTGGGCCCCACCATCCTCTGGGCTTCCAGGTGAGCTCTGAGCAAAAGAAGGACAGATTTCTCATGCCTAGAGGCCCACTCCTCGAGAGAGATCAGCAGAGACCCAGATGGAGCAGCCAGAGACATGAGAAGAAACCAGAGCTGAGGGACAGGTGGCAGTGATAACAGGTCCCCACCCCCACCTAGAACCCCCCCCTCCCTCCACAGCACCTGATTACACTCTTCCTGCAGGTGTCTCATGCCCTCCTGGGGGCTGGCCTCGCCCTTCCTATCTAAGGTTTTCCCATCGAGAGCCCCTGCCGTCTAAGCCTGAGACAGAGACTCATGAGACGGATAAAGGCCAGGCACTCCTCTTCCCATCACCACCCACCCCCAGGCACCAAGACAGCATTCCAGCCAGTGGTCTTGCAGGCTCCACTCCAGCTCCCTGACAGGGTGCCCGTTCCCTCCCGAGACCACCCCGTCGGTGCTGTCGGCCAAGCAATCAGAGGTGCACCTGGAGCTTCTGCTCTCCTCTACTGGTCACTGCAGTAGAATGAGGTAAAAACTATTATCCCCACTTTCTACGTGAGGGGAAAGGCACAGAGAGGTTAAGGAACTTACCCAAAGTCACACAGCTAGTGAATAGTGGAGCTGGGCTTCAAAGCCAGGTTTCTGCCCACAGATCCTGGTCCCTGCAGACCTGGTCCCTGGTCTCACCCTGTGGAGCTGCAGGTGGGCCCACATCTGTCCTGTGTTGCATCTTCTGTAGACAGCTGCTCACATCAGTGGTCCAGCAGCCACATGAGGCCCACAGCTGTGGTTGGGTATTATGATTAATTGCCAATATTGAAAAATAAAGAGATACTGAAGGCATAAAAATTATGACAGTGTAGAGTTTGGAATTCTCCAGAAAAGTTGGAAGGTGTGGCGATGTTGGGCCCCATTCAGTCCTGGGATGGCTGCCTCCCGCTAGCCAGGTACGCATTCTAGGTTCTCACCCATGCTTACTCTCTTAGCGATGGGTCCTAGCAGGGCCCTGTGCGCGGCTGCGTGCTCCACCCTGGGAATGGTGGTCCTGTCTTGAGCCCCGAAGCTAGAGAATCCAGGAAGGGGGCAGCTTGAGATCTTTGGTGCCTTCCTCACCCTATTCAAACCCCCAAGTCACATATCCCCCCACTTTCTTCATCTGTTTGGGCCATGCCTTATCCTGGCTACGGGAAATATGGTCAGGTGGGGCCCAGGCCCTGCCTTCAAGAGACTTCCGGAAGGCTGGGCAGCCCTGAGCTGGTGGTCCGGTGCAGGTTCCCGAAGGGCTGAGCGGAGGTAGCGGTGCACCAGGCATCCATAGCACAGAGGTGTGGGCTGTGGGCTTTGGAAACCCAGGAAGAAGCTTCATCGAGTTCTGACAAGGAGAGAAGGCTGGGAAGCCCTCACAGAGAGGCGGGCGTGCTTAAGTGACTGTTCTCCTCAACACACACAGAGCACGTAGTGTTAGATGGTGGGGAGCTCCAAGGAGAACGGACAGAGAAGGGGGTGAGGAGGGGGTCCAGGGACAGCTTCGCTGAGAGAGTGACATTTGAGGAAGGACCTGGGAGGGGGTGGGTCACGTGGGCAGGAGGACGTTCCAGGCAGATTCTGAGGAAGGAGCGTATCTGCATGAACCAGGAGGAGCAAGGAGCCAGGTGGCAGCAGTGGGATGTGGGTGGGAGGAAGTCAGAGAGGTATGGGGGCGGGGATGACGAACACAGGGCTCTGATAGACCATTCCAGGGATTCTGTGCTCACCCTTGAGATGGGAGCCATGGGAGAGGAGCAGGGCAGTCACGATCTGATTTGCATCTGAAGGGGACCACTCCCTGCTGAGCTGGCAGAGAGCGAAGGGTTGTGGGACCAGTCAGGAGGCACGGGATGGTGGCGACATGGACCGGGGTGGTGACTGAGGAGTGGCAAGAAGTGGCCAGATTCTGGTCATGTGTTGAAGATAGAGCTGACATGACTTGTTGAGGAATTGGGTGTGGGGTATGAGAGAAGTGGAGTTAAGGAAGAGGTGCACCTGGAGTTTGGGGCCAGAGGAACTAGAAGGATAAGGTCACCATGAATTGGGTTTAAGGAGACCGGGTGGAGCAGGGTGTGGGGGGCTGGTTGGGTCTCCCTCTCGGATATGCTGAGTTGGAGGTGCTGTTAGACTACCGGCGGAGGTGTGGGGAGGCTCTGGGCTCTGAGCAGGGTGCGGGGCCGAGGGCCAGGCTGGAGACGGCCAGCTGGGATGCACAGCACAGGGCTGGAGCTAAAGCTGGGAGGCTGGACGGGCCCCCAGGAAACAGTGCAAAAGAAGGACAGATTTCTCATGCCTAGAGGCCCACTCCTTGGAGAGATCAGCAGAGACCCAGACGGAGCAGCCAGAGACGTGAGAAGAAACCAGGAGAAGGGGGCTGGGAGGGCACCCAAAGGCATTACCTCTGCCGATAGAACACAACAGATGGGGCTGTGGGGTTCACAGCACAGAGGTTACAGTGACCTTGAGAAGAGCAAGTGGGGGACAAGTCCGGCTGGTCCCAGGGAGGGTGGGAGGAGAGAAATGAGGCACGAGGTTGCACAACCCTTTTAAGAGTTTTTGCCCCAAAAGGAAAAAGATGGAATGAGAGCTGGAGAGCAACATGGGGTCAGTGGCAGGTTTTCCATGAAAGATGGCAGACAGAATTGCATGTTTGCGTGACGCTGGGAAAAATCCAGTGGAAGGCACGGGCCAGGTGCAGGGAATGTGGATAGTCAGAGCAGGCTCTTGTCATAAAAGCGTAGCCTCAGTTTCCCACACCTCCTGGCCTATCCAAACCTGGCGGCCTCAACAGGCCACCCAGCGTTGGGGACAGGACGCCAAGCAGGAGAGTTGGTGGCCTCCCTGAGGCGAAGGGAAGGCGCAGTTGTGGCCGGGCTAAAATCGGGGGAACCCCGTGGGAGAAGCAGGTCCCCTCGCTCCTGGACGGTGGGTCTTGCCTGTGCTGGAAGCACGGTGTCTGGGACCCGTCCCCAGCTCTGATACTCCTGGTACCCTGGGCCAGCCGAAGCTGTGGTCCGCTTGAGTCTCCTTGTACCCCGCCTGGGGTGTGGCTGGAGCAACGTGAAGTGGCTGTGGGCACAGAGCACAGGGCCCAAGGCAGATTGGCAAGAGCCGTAGCCGTTTTGCAATCAGCTCCGAGAGCACCGCGGCTCAGCGGGCCTGTCAGGAGGCACGAGGGAAATTACCTGTCCTGTCAAACCCAGGGAGGGCAAGGGGAGGCATGCAAAGGAGAGCAGAATTCTCTCTGCCCCCAGGATGCAGGAAATATTGGACGCTGCTCGGTAATGGCCATGGAGCAGGTCCCCACGGTCCCCTGGCACGTCCACCTTTTTGTCACTCAAGAGTCAGTCGGTCGGTATTCACTGAGCACTTACTATGTGGCAGGCCCCGTTCTAATGCTGGGGACACAATGGTGAACAAGGCAGGCCAGGTCCCTGCCCCCAAGGATCTTCTGTTGCTAGTCAGGGCTGGACATAAATACCTGTAAGTAGACCCGGGAACCCTTCATTTATCTTGGACCAAACTGAGGGAATATTGTGCTCTCTCACCTTCGAGCGTGCAAATAGGAGTCTGTTTGCCGTTGTTGCAGATGTGAACAGACTGGTTTCCCACCAGTTGAGAGAACCGCTTCTCTCTTTTGGTTAAACGGAGTTGACCTTGATTCCATGGAGTGCATTGGTCTTGGCACAGCACTGACCCGGACAAGGCTCGCCCAGCCATTCTCAAACATGCCGGTTCTGATCAATCCCATCCGAGGCAGAGCAAATCTGCCTTTCCCTCCTGTGCCATGGCAGACATCTCTAATCAACCCAGGTTCCTGCAGAGCATGGTTGATTAGTCATGTCTGCATGGTCATAGGATTGGAAACTGAGACTCTGTATTCGGATGTATCCAGATACTCACTTGTCCTACTCCATGCAGGAGGCTGCAAAGGTCATGGTGCCAAACTCTTTCTAGGCTCCACTTGGAGAGAGAAGCTGTGGTGATTCGGGAAAGATCGTGGGCCTGAATATCAAAGTCCTGGAGTCCAGTGCTAATGCTACCGCTCACTGGCTGAGTTGGCCAATCAATCCGCTTCACCTGGTGGTGAGAAGAAAATGGAAGTTTCTGTTCATGAGAAACAGAGCCGCCCCAGGTCAGAGCCCAGGTCACATAGCCAAGGGCATGTCTGACCAGGCCTGGCTCAGCAGGTGCAGTTTGGTCAGACGCACACTTACCCAAGTGCCACCTGACAGTACAAGAGCCTGCTTCTCCTCTGTACCTGTTCTGAACTCACCTTGCTCAGCTCTCAAACAGGAAGAACCAACATAAACCTGGCTGTGCCTGTCCCGAGCCATAAGTCTGTGGGCCCTTTACCTCCTTCCCTGCCTGGCCCTTCCTTCTCCCTGCCCTAGGCCCCTTCTCCAGACCCTTTACCCGGAATTCATCCTGTTGGTCAAGTCAACCAGTGTTTTCTGAGGCCTCCTGGGGCCTGGGAGCCACGGGGAGCTGGAAGACAGGAGGAGATGCTAACATTGAATGAGCACCTGCTGTGTTCAGGTGCTGGGTCATGTCACATAGAGCCCTCAGCTTAACAGCGAAGAGAACACCCAGAGAAGTTACGTGCAGGCCTGGACTGGAATCCAGGGCTCTGCTCTATGAGAATCTGAAGCTGTGTCTTTCTTTTTTTTCTATTCTTTTTTCTTTTTTTTCTTTTCTTTTTTCTTTTTTTTATTTTGGAGAGAGAGTGCAGGGTAGGCAGGCAGGCAGAGGGAGAGAGAGAAAATCCTAAGGGGCACCTGGGTGGCTCAGTCATTAAGCGTCTGCCTTCGGCTCAGGTCATGATCCCAGGGTCCTGGGATCGAGCCCCGCATCAGGCTCCCTGCTCAGCGGGAAGCCTGCTTCTCCCTCTCCCACTCCCCCTGCTTGTGTTCCCTCTCTCGCTGTGTCTCTGTCAAATAAATAAATAAAATCTTAAAAAAAAAGAAAATCCCAAGCAGGCTCCATGCCCAGCACAGAGCCCGATGTGGAGCTCAATCTCACAACTCGGAGATCATGGCCTGAGCCCAAATCAAGAGTCAGACACTTAACCAACTGCACCACCCAGGCGCCCCCTGAAGCTGTGTCTTTCTGGGATTCTCTTCTCTGCATAGGCTCATGGTCCACACCTGACAGTTCACCCCGGATACAGCAGACCGTCGTTCCGTATCGGGCAGGAGTGAGCGCATTTCCAGTCTTCATTCTAGAAATGAAGAAACTGGGGTTTAATTAAAGTCTGATAGGCAGACTCCAAAGCTGAGCTTTTCACACAGCCATGTTGGCCTAAGAATCAGGAGACCTGGGCCGCTCGCTCTGTGATACTGGGTATCCTCTTTCCCTCTCTGGGCCTCCTCTTCCCCTCTGTAAAGGGAAGTTGAGCTGAAAGAGCTCTTTGTTTTTCTTTTTTGAAATTTTTAATTATTTTTTTAATCTGTGTGTAGTTGACGTCACTTTAGTTTCAGGTGTGCAAAATAGTGATTCAACAACTCACCTTATGCTGTGCTTGCCACATAGCTCCCATCTGCCACCACACGACACTGTTACCATACCAGGGACTATCTTCCCTAGGCTGTAGCTTTTATTCCCGCGTCCTGTTTGGAAGAGCATTTTGGTGGGTGTTTCTTCAGAGTGGTTTGCTAGGCCCTTCTGGCTCCTGTCTGCCCACCCTCTCCTTTCCTAGAGGCCCTGCATGCAGAAGGCTCAGTGAGCGGGGTATGTTGCATGAAAGAAAGAGGGCCCCCTGCTGGCGGCGGCTGGGATCGTCCTACGTGGGCGGAGGTTGGCCTGACCCTGCCCACCACCACCCCTCCCCTCCTCAGAGCCCCGTTTGTCCGGAGGGGTTCACCAGACTGGACATTTTCATAAGGTCTCCTGGTTTGGGGCCATCCAGAACCAGGCCTGCAGTCTCCTGAGGTCAGACTAATGGGAAGTCTGACCGTGTGGAATGAGACCATGTCTTGGGCGGGCTGAGGATCCTACAAGCCTCGGGGGGGTGGCTGGGGGAGGATTCCTTAAGAGCTGCCGACTTGCACGCACGCACACACACTCACACGCACCCTCCTTCCAGCAACCACTGAGCAGTCATGGGGTGCACGCAAGAACGTCGGGCTGCTTTAATGGAAACCTCCCAAGGCCCCCTTGGGACTGTTAGCTGCAGAAACAGCGCCGGGTAGCAGGAGTAACTGGTGTGGATTTTTGGATCATCCGGTGGTTTTGTGGATCCATGCAGGTTCTGCTGTTAACAGCGACGTGCTTTCACAATAGGGTGGGGAAGGAGTGTGAGGGGTTCAAGGTCAGATGTCAGGGATGCAAGTCCAGGGTCCGATCCTTGAGCCGTGAGGGTCTTGGTGAGGAAGTTAACCATTTGAACCTCGATTTCCTCCTCCATAAGGCAGGTTCCCCTCCCCCCACCCAACACACACACACACACACACACACACACACCCGCACAAGGTCCCGAGGAACAGAGGAGGCGAACAGCACTTTAGGAGGTTGGTTGGGGATGGGTGAATTTGGAGGCTGCAGAGCAAGAGTGGGAGGGAGGCTGGCTCGGTGCTGGGGCCAGATGGGCACTGCCACTCACTACCTGACCAGGTTCCTCAATCTCTCTGGGTGCCTCCCTCCTCATTCTATAACATGGAATGGCTTCATACAGTGGTTGTGACAGTTGAGTGACAAAAACGCATAAGGGCCTTAGAGCAGTGTCCGGCACACGGGAATCGTTTTAACATCTAGGAAATTGAGGCTTGGGGGAGGCTAGTGACTTGCTCAAGGGCTCAGAGCCAGGGACAGAACCCAGATCCTCGGACTCCACACTGATGCCCATCCTGCCCCACTGTGTGGCATTGGTCAAGGCCGTGGACATATCTGTGGGGGGTCAGTGGTTGAGGTGATGATGTCTCCTAGACCCTCCAAAGCCAGAGGAAGCTCACAAAGTCCAGCACCCTCATGCTGGGGGCATGGGCTGAGGCTCAGAGAGAGGAAGGCTGGGAGCCTGGTCCCTCACTCCCCTGCAAGGTTCTCTGCACGCACTGCCTTGGTGGGTGGGTTAGCAGAAATCCCCTCCTGCTCAAACGTGCCCTATAAAATCCCTTACCCTCTAGGCGCACGGCCCCCAGAGGCTCAAAAGCCAAGAATTAACCTGTCTGGTTCCCTCGCACATGGGCTGAGGCCTCCCTTCGTCGGGGCGTTGCAGCTGAGGGTCTGCTCTACCCACGGCGAGAGTGAAGGGGAACTGCAGAGACCCTTTTGCTGTCTGGTCCTGTCCTCCCAGATGCGCATTTGCAACCTAAACTGGGGCTGATGCTGCACCCCCCCCCCCGCCCCTGCCCCACGTCTGTGAGGGGCTGCAGCACTCTAGGCCAGGAAAGGAAGAAGGGGTCTGCTTTGGAAAGGGCCACTGCAAAAGCTTGAGAAGAGTGACCTCCCCAGAGAAGCTCCATCTTTGTGGGGCACAGTGGGGCCCCTGGTCACACCCCCCGTGTCTCACGTATGCGTGCGGCCTCCTGTGGGTTAGAAAAATCAGTCCCTCCCTGCACGCCCTCCTTCCCCCCCCCTCCCCGAGTCCCCACATTCCCAGGAGCTGAGGTGATCCCACAGGGCCTGCTGGGCATGACATCACCCGTCACCATGGCAGTGGTCCCGGTGGCCTGGCTGCTGGAATGGGACACGCCTGGGTGAAGCTGGATGACTGAGAAGGTGAACGGAGCTGGGAGCTTTGGGCCAAGTCAGGAGGCTGGTGAGAGAGAGGGAGGTTCATGCCTCGCAGACCTCGTCTTGCATTAGCAGCATTTGGAGAACGTGAGGATAGGGTTTTGAAGGAGAGCTAAAAGCAGACGTGTGGCAAAGGGAAGGAGGCACCCTACTGCATATTTTTCATAGCTGCATAAATTAGTAGTTTAAATTAATTCTTGGAGACCTGTCGGGCTGATCTCCTTGTTAGAGTTATAATTCCAGTGCCTCCCTTCAGGGAGCCCCCTGTCTGATGACCCAGCATCTGGAGACTTGGGGGTAGTCAGGCTTGATTGGGACACACACTCACACTTTCCCACCTCAAGCCAGTGCAGGGGCCCCCAGGTGCCTGCTCCCAGGTCCTGCTTCTCCGTGGAGTTTTCTTGATGGGTTATGGACGTGTGTACTTCTGAAAAGCTGTGGCAGATCTCACAGCAGCTTCTTTGTTTACATTGTGGTTCCAAAAGTATCTTATCTTTGTTTTTAAGGGATCTTCACTTGGCATTCATTCCTAGAGAGTCAGCTTTCATGTTTTTTTCAGTCCTCAGCCTGGCGGGGTCCAGCCCAGAATCTGTAGAGCAGAGATTCCCAAGGAAAGCTTGTGTGAAGGAACCATGGAGCAGAGCCTTTCGTGATGGGGGTGATAGCACTTCTCACAGCCCGCCTTGATGTTTCTGTTAGGAATGTGTTGGGGTGCACAAAATGGGAAATCTCACAAACAGCGGGGTTTATTTTTCTCCTGTTATAAGAAATCCTGGCCCAAATGGTGCCATCATGGGTCCAGCTCTTTCTGTCTTTCTGCTCCCATTCTCAGTTTGTGTCTTCATTCTTGTGTTCACAAAATGGCTGCCATGCCTCGGGATGTCACATCTGTGTTCCTAGCAGGAAGACAAGGGAAGGGCAAAAGGGAAGAGTTACTGCCAGCGTACTATACTATGACCTTTTATTATAAAGAAAACAGGGGAGAGGTGCCTGGGTGGCTGTCGGTTAAGGTCCGACTCTTGATTTCTCTCGGTTCAGGTCATGGTCACAGGGTCGTGAGATCAAGCCCCGCATTGGGTTCCACGCTGGACATGGAGCCTACTTGGGATTCTCTCTCTCCCTCTGCCCCTCCCCCTCACTCTCCCACCCCCACCCCTCGAGCAGTCTCTCTCAAAAAAAAAAAAGGGGGGGGGGCGCCTGGGTGGCTCAGGTCATGATCTCCAGGTTCTGGGATCAAGCCCCAATTCGGGCTCCTTGCTCGACGGGGAGCCTGCCTCTCCCCCTGCGTGTGCTCGCTCTGTCTCTGTTTCTTTCAAATGAATAAATAAAATCTTTTTTAAAAATTTAAAAAAAAAGACAACGGGGGATTTCCCATAGACCCCTGTGTACATCTTAGTGGCCAAAATTAGACACATGCCCCCTGTAGCTGCAGGGGAGCTTGGGATGTTGAGTGTTTTAGCTGGGCACAAACAAAATTGGGGTTCTCTTGGTAAGGAGCAGGGTGGATGGAGTCTAGTGTAATCCACGTGTGTAGGGGTTTGTCTTCTCCATCACATTGCCGACCACCCAAGAGGTAGGGACCATGTCTCGTTCATCCTGTCCCCCCGACAGCAGCAGGCATGGAGACTGGCACATAGAAGGGGCTTAGTCAGCAGTTCCGGGGGGCTCTCTGTTTCTTCTTAGGGAGGAGCTACTAATCTGAAGGCAGAAGACCACCCCTTGCTCTCAGGAGCCCCCAGTCAGATGGGGGAGGTGTAGCCCCTGCCCCACCACTGAGACCGCCGACACACACAGACACACGCACACCCACCCCTCCGCTGAAGGATAGAACAGGGGTCCATGCAGCTGCACGCGCAGATGGCGCAGGAGGGACCAGTGAGGGATCCGTGGCAAGAGGCTGCCACGTCGCCCCTCTCCAAGGCCATGTGGCAAAAGTGAAGAGAGGCCTGGCAGTGCTGTGGAGGAAAGGGGGGGCATTCCTTCCCGGATCCTCCAGTTGCCAAGAGCAAAGTCTAGAATTTTGTGTTTGTCCAGACAAGGCTAATGAAGGAGGCAAATCAGAGCCCAAGGGGGATTAATTTCCAACCAGAAGGCAGAGGCATGGCTTTCCCTGCCAGCTGAAGGGCAGAGGCATGCTCCCCAGGAGGATCCATGACGCCTGCTCAGCAGCAGCTGCTCCCCTGGGGTAGAGGGTCCCACTGGGAGCCACAGTGATGACTTTGCTCAGGTCAGCTGCCCCCCGCCCCTGCCCCCTGGCCCCTAGGAACCCCCCCGCCCCCGCACAACAGTCTGAAACCCGTCTGAGTCAGGTGCCAGGTCAAACCCAGTTCTGCCATTTATTGGCCGTGTGGCCTCAGTTTCCTCCCCTATAAAATGGGATGATCAAAATACCCACCCACCCACCTCTGTCACCCGAGTGCGGCTAGGATCCAGGATCTAATGACAATGCACATGGAAACTGCCGAGTTCGCAGTGACAGTCGGCGCCTGGGCTCTCCTGTGAGATTCCTTCTGACCCACTTACGTCTTTAGATGTTGGGTTTTCTGAAAGTGAAGCTCACCGGGAACACAGTCACACCATGTTAGGGTACAGGGCCCAAAACTGGCCCAGCCCTGCCTGCCTCCCGCCTGTCCCCAGGGTCATCCCCTGCCTGACAGGAGGACAACACGTGAGCTCTGTCTCCGTGCCCTCCACTGTCCCTGTCCCGTGGAGTCGCAGCCCCGCGGCCTGCAGTTCCGGCCCAGCTGAGCTTACCTACTGCTCCTCCGTGCTGCCGTGAGGAGGACATGGGACGTGTCCAGCTGCCGGAGGGGCACGTTGAAAGCTGGAATGTAAAGGGCTGCCCAAGACCCAGGGTCCCCACTGCATGGGTCTCCCCATGGTCCCAGCTGACCTACCTCCACCCTGTTCTACCCAGGTTGCAAGGAGGGGGGGAGGCAAAAGGCAGGAGGATGAAGGAGGTCCCCTTGGGGCCAGAAGGACATCAGCTTCTGTCAGACACCAGGCCGGGAGCCCAGGGTCCTCGGTCCTTAGGTCACGCCTGGCGGCTCCGAGTCTCCTCTTGGCAGCCTGAGTTTGCAGGGTAGGATGTCCAGGACTAGATGGGGTGACACAGCCATCGCCCGTCCCGTATCACTGCCCTCAGCTCGCCATGGGGCCAGGACCCCATTTGGACATTCACTGTAAGGGCAGCATAATGTAGGGGCTTTGGGGTCAGACACGGCTGTGTGACTTCGGGAAAATGACCTAACTACTCTGTGCCTTCTCACACTAAAGGCTTCCTCAGTGTTCTCTCCAGGGAGGGAACAGAGTTCAGGGGCCTCTGGGAAAGGGCAGCGAAGCCCACCCTGCAGCCAGAGCCTGCCCTGAGCTCAGCAGCTCCATTTGCCAAAGAGCCAGTGGAGAGAGGGCACAAGGAGAGAGAGTCTGCAGGGAGCCAGACAGCTGCTTGGGACTCGTGGCCCTTTGTGTGTGTGTGTGTGTGTGTGTGTGTGTGTGTGTGTGTGCACGTGCATGTGTGACAGAGTGAGAGAACACTTTATTAAGATATAATTCACATATCATACAATTTACCCATTTACAATGTACAATTCAGTGGGTTTTAGTAAATTCACAGATCATTACATCCACCACCACAGTCAGTATTAGGACATTTTCATCACGTCAGAAGGAAACCCCATGCCCTCCAGCCACCACCCCTCCATCCACACGTCCCCGCCAGCTACCACCCCCAGCCCTCGGCCACCACGAGTCTACTTCCTGTCTCCACAGACTTCCCTACTGTGGACGATTCATAAAGTCTGAGGAATCACACCATATGTGACTGGCTCCTTTCTTGTAGCATGACGTCATCCATGGTATAGCATAAAGCAGTACTTCTTTTTATTGCCAAATAACGTTCCCTCGTATGGATATACCACGTTGTGTTTTTAATTCATTCATCAGTTGATGGACATTTGGGCGGTTTTTCACCTTTTGGCTTCTGTGACCCATGTTGCTGTACACGTTTGTGTCTGTGTGTTTGTGTGGACGTATGTTTTCATTTCCGTTGGGTGTGTGCCTGGGGGGGGGATTGCTGGATCACAAGGTAACTTGATATTGAATCACTTGGGGAACTCTCAGGCTCTCTTCCAACATGGTGGCACCATTCCATCCATCCCCAGCATGTGACGTGTCCCCATTTCCCCACATCTGTGCCAACACTTGAGTCTATCTTATTTATTTTGGCCGTTCTAGTGAGTGTGAAGTGGTATCTCATTGGGGTTTTGATTTGCATTTCCCCTGTTGACGAATGATGTCAAGCTCCTTTTTGTGTACTCATTGACCATTTCTTGGAGAAATGTCTATTCAGATGGTTTGCCTATTTTTTACTTGGGTTGTCTTTTTATTATTGGGTTGTAAGAGCTCTGTGTATATTCTACATGTCAGCCCCTTATCAGATAGACGGTTTGCAAGTATTTTCTCCCATTACCTGAGTTGTCTTTTTACTTCCTTGGTGGTGGCCTTGGAAGCACAGCAGGGTTCCATGTTGATGGAGTGTGATGCATCTGTATTTGTTCCGCTATGCATACTTTTGGTGTCGTATCTTGCTGCGTGTTTTTAATCAAGTGCTTCTCCCGTGGAGGGAACGAACCAGATGATGGACTGTCGTGCTGGGCTGAGTGGTCCTGGGGCTCAGAGTGGACCGTGGGGGCTCATTCAGCAGGGAGTCGGGCACCACCAGCTTCCTGGGCCGTGGATGTGGGTGCTCACCAGGCCCCCAGCTCCCTGTCCCTGGAGACCTCTTCAGTTCAGGGCTCGGAGGGATGCTCAGTCTAGGACTTGCTGCCCTGATTGGATCAATAAAACTGAGAGGTGAGAACAGGGACTGTTGAGACAGGTGGACCTGCGTTCGAGTCCTGGGAATGCCACTAAGTGACCTGGGCACGTGGGAGAGAAACGTCATCTTTCTGCACCCCGCTTTCTTATCTCTTAAAAGGATAGAGGCAGGGTCCCAGCATCTGGGACCATCGAACAGCTGGGGTCTCGGGCACTAACTCACTCCCCTGCCCCGCAGCCATGAAAGCCGACCGGAAGCGCCTGAAGGGCGAGAAGACGGACCTGGTGAGCCAGATGCAGCAGCTGTACGCCACGCTGGAGAGCCGCGAGGAGCAACTGCGCGACTTCATCCGCAACTACGAGCAGCACCGCAAGGTGGGGGCAGGCCCCTCCCTCCCCCTTCCTCTCCCCGCCCCCTGCTCCCGCCCCTCCCCCATCCCAGACACCAGCTTCCTCCCCTCCCCCTGCCTCCTTGCCCCCTGCTCCCTCCGCCAGATACCAGCTCCCCCTCCTCCCCTTCCTGTTCCCTCAACCCTCTTCCCTTCCTCTTCTCCCCTCCCCTGCTCCCTCTCCTCCCCCCAGACGCCAGCTCCCTCCCCGCTTGACCCCCTCTGCAGACACCAGCACCCCTACCTCCCACTGCCTGCAGGATATCTTCTCTGCCGTCACGAGGTCTGGCTTCACTAATCCCCAAACACACACTCACTGCCCGTGTCACCTGCTCACCTGAGGAGGACTCGGGCTTGGCTATGGAGATGAAATGGGCATAGCCCCTAGCTGGGGGTCCCCATGCCTCCTAGGCAAATAAGCCTGGACTGGACAGCCCAGTTGGTGACAGTGTAGACACTGGATTCTGGCTGGCCTGGGTTCAGATCCCAGCCCCCAAGGTATGTGTCCTAGGGCATCTCACCTCATCTTGGAGAGCCTCAGACCTTGGAGAGGTATGAAGAACACTGGATGAGGTGATCCGCGTGGCATCTGGTGTATACTGAGGGCTTGGTAAATATTAGCTATGCGTCTTGTTAATAATACCATAATAACAGTGTGCAGAGAGACCTGGGAGCCCTGGTGAGAGAGCAGGAAATTCTGCCTGCAGGGAAAGAGTCTTGGAAGGCTTTACGGAGGAGGTGACATATGAGTTGGGCTCTGCGGGGTGAGTAGGACTTTAGTCAAACAAATGAGTTATTTCCACTGTTGATGTTTATGGAGCAACCCGAGGCTGACCACAGAGAAGAGGTCCTGGCCGCCCCCACCCGTGAGCCATGGGTGGTTGCTGGGCATTTCAGTGGCACTGTGGCCTTCCTGGGGCTTAATAGCAAACACTTCTGTCTTGCAGTGGGTCATCAAATTTGTTTTTGTAATTGGGCTCCTACTTGAAAATAAAATTTCCACGGAGATCCACCTCCCCCACTGGACCATGCCCTTTTTTTTAAGTCCAGGTAACTGGGGGCCCCCCTGCTAAGTCCAACCAGCAGTTGGGGGGGTAGGGTTGAAGCTGCTGCAGCCGTGGGCAGCCATAGACAGCCACAGCTCAGCATCAGATGTCACTCTTACGGAATGGCTTCACAAGACCCTTCAGATTTGTTTCCAGAAAAATGGAATTTGGAAAACATGAATGTTTTTGTTAAATTACTATCTTAAGCCTTGTTGTCATGTGGAGCAAGTTGTTCTTATACTTCCAGCATATCAGTGGAGTAGTAACATTGTGATAGTCTTTAACCCTTCTGGAGTCCAACCCCATTTTACAGATGGGAAGACTGAGGCCATGAAGGGTCCAGGGACAGACCCAAAGCCACATATTTAGAGCTGGTTTGGAGAAGCTAAAACCACAAGTCCTGATTTTATTCTGTCTCTTCCAAGATCTTGCAACTGGTTAAAAAAAAATGACTTGCCTTTTATGCACAAAATAAGTGTCCCTGTGAACAGGATGAGGGGAACCCTCAGGTGCCCCCCACCCTCCTTGGCCCTGCCACTTCACCTGCCCCTGCTCAGCCAGTTCCTCCTGGGGACCCCCGCAGGCCTTCCCTGGAGCAGGGAGCAGATCCCAGTTCTCTGAGCTCCTAGGGTCAGCACGGGCGCAGGCTGCTGAGAAATGAGGGGTTCGGGGCCTGCCCAGAAAGTTCACAGAATTGCAACATCCCAGAAAGTTGTGCCTAATGCATGTTCCTGTCACATGGGTGCAGTTCCGAGGTGGATTTGGCACTCTCCATAAATCAGCTGAGGAAGTTCTTGCAGCAAGCCGGGCAGCCAGGCGGGGGGCCAATTGCTGTCACAATAGGCCACCTTCATCCTGCCCTCCTCGCCTCCCCAGCCAGGCCTGTGTCCCCCTGCTGCCCCCTCCCCACTGCGCCCCTCCTACTTCTGTCCAGTGAGCCCCAGGTGCCAGTAGGGGGACCCCACTTCCAGCTTCGCATCTGAGGCCCCGCACAGCGGGCCAAATCCTCCCCTCATAAATCCCGGCCACCCTGACCCACATCTGGGTCCAGCCTCCCTGGCCAGTCTCCTTTCTGTTGCTTTCCTGCCTCAGTTACCAGCAAGGATTGAGACTTCTACCACACTGTCTGAGGGGCTGGGAACTTATTTCTCTGGCCTCAATGCGCTCATCTGTGAAATGGGGATCACTACAGTCCCCCACCTCACGGGTGGTTGCGAGGTTTAAATATAATTGCCTAAAACGCTGAGGCACCGTACTCAGCGTGTGTTCAGAACATTCCGTGTCAGTTGCTGCCGAGCCCGCTCTCCTGCCGCCAGGGAATATGATCATGGGAGGGGGCATCAGAGTCTTCACCAAGTCGAAAAGCACCTATCTACGGGCTTTCCCTCTGGTCTGCTCATGACCAGTGCAGTCAGTGACTGCAAACAGACACAGAGACAAAGATGATCCTGAGGGTCCTAGGGGACCTTCCTCCTAATTCAAAAATGTTTTGTAAGCAGCCTCTTGCACACCAGCCGGTTCTAAGGGACGGTCCTTACCCAGTTACTCAGTTCCACACACTTCATCTCCCGGGCCCTTCTGTGATCCAGGCTTGCGGCTGGGTGCTGGGAGCCGATGCCCAGGACATGGCTCAGCCCCCAGGGTAGGAGCTCCCCATCCGCGTGCGTGCTGGGGGCCCTGCCTGTCCCCTGTTGGCCTGACCCCACCTGAACCCAGCTCCACAGAGAAGGGAGAACTAACCAGCAGTGGCATGCCTCCCTGCACTGAGAGTCTTGCTTCCAGAACCTCAGTACAACTCCACCTGTGATGGGGTGATAGTACCATCTGTCGCTGTGTATCTTGGCATGGCCGGTTTCTGCAGAGCATCCGTCACCCTGGGAGGTGGTAGTGTCGCCGTCTCACAAATGAGGTGGTCGGTCGAGGTTTGGGGAAGTTGAACAACTCAGCCAGCGCCCTGCAGCAAAGACTCAAACCCAGGCGTCCTGAGCCCAAAGAGCAGGGGCCAGTGGCACGTCCTGGAAGGGACCGTCCCCCGCACCCCCTCTAGGCTGCACTGAAGCTGGGGTGCGGGCTGCTCGCACCGGCCCAGGAGCCATGGCGCGATGGCCTTCACAGCCGGCCCCCTGCAGCCGGGTGCGCCTGATCGTGTCGCCACTGTGTCTGTCGCCCGCTGCTGTGTGCGGGCTGTCCCCGCTGGGACCCGGGTCTGTGCCCGCGCACCGAAGCTGCACATCCCTGCTCTCACGGCGCGTGCCGGGGGGCTCTGCTCTGGGAGCTCCGTGGATGCAGGCATTTCTGTGTGGCTCGTGCCTGCCCACGGCATCCGTGAACACGGGTTCAGTGGCCAACGTCGGGTGGCAGAACGGGGAGCCCAGGGCTGCTCTCAGGCGGGTGGTCCCGGAAGGCTGCTCAGAGAGGACCGCCGAGCAGACACTGCTGTGTGCCCGCACCGTGCTGAGCTCGCCACAAGGATTGTCTCATTCCATCCTCAAAATAACACCCTGAAGTCCTTGCGTATTATCTCTGGGTT
This sequence comes from Phoca vitulina, assembly GCF_004348235.1. Classification (NCBI taxonomy): domain Eukaryota; kingdom Metazoa; phylum Chordata; class Mammalia; order Carnivora; family Phocidae; genus Phoca; species Phoca vitulina. The sequence goes on along the minus strand of NW_022589705.1, from coordinate 90,245,863 downwards.
ACAGACAAGGGCGCGGGGGCCCGATAGTCATTGCCGCTTGTCCTTGCAGAGCCAGGATTTGACCCACACTCCCTCTCCCCAGACCATAAGCCGTAGCCTCAGCCCTGTGACAACCCCAGAGAAAAGGCCAGCCCCCGGCCTCCCTGGCTCTGGCCATCTGGCCGTCAGGCCTTTGGCGACAGGGCTGGTAAACACGGCAGGAGGGCCGCCTCCCTCCACGGCCCCAGGCTGCACACAGAGCTGGAGCACCGCTCCTGATCCTATCAATGGGAAGACCTTGCTGGGGGGGTGGGCAGGGCCCTGCGCTGGGACCCTTCTTCTCGGGAAGGGCGCCTACTGATCGGACACGTGGCTCTTGCCCACGGAGGTCAGACCCCATGATTCAGCTGTCTGTCCCTTGGCTTCGCTCACTCGGCGCAGCCGGAGCCCCGGGCCCTTCCCTCTGCACCCCGGAGGAAACGGCTCAGGGCGGGGGACCGGCCGGCGACCATGCTGCCTTCAGTCACAGCCGCTCGCCTGCTTTGGCGTGGGCTGTGACCCCGTGGGGTGCTGCGGGACCCCGGGGCAGCCAGAGCAGCTGCTCAGCCGCTGTCTCTTTCTCCGTCTCTCCTTTCCGTGACACACACGTTACCAAACCACCCGGACAAAGCCCCACACCCGCTACTGACCCAGACTTCCCTCGGACTCCACGTATTTCCTGCACAGGAGGTCATTTCATCTTTATAACAATTCTTTGAAACAAGTAGTATCAACTACCCCCCCCCCATTTCAAAGATGGAGAAACGGAGACTTGATGGGGTAAAAACACTTACTCGTAGCATTCATTTGCTCATTGATTCACAGAAACAATATTTACTGAGCATCTCCTAATGGTTTGTCTCAGTCTGGTCCCCCAGCTAAGCTGTGGCAGAGCCAGGGGCCTCCCCTCACCTTCCTCTGGTCCAGGGCTCAAGGCCCCCCTCTGGCCCTTCCAAGAGGAGGCCCCGCGCCCCCGCTATAACGGCCTGGTGCTCTGTCCCCGCAGGAGAGCGAGGATGCCGTCAAAGCCCTGGCTAAGGAGAAGGACCTGCTGGAGCGCGAGAAGTGGGAGCTGCGGCGCCAAGCCAAGGAGGCCACGGACCATGCCACGGCGCTGCGCTCCCAGCTGGACCTCAAGGACAACCGGATGAAGGAGCTGGAGGCCGAGCTGGCCATGGTGAGACCCCGCCCCACCTTCACACAGCCGGGGCGTCTGGGCTGCTAGAAGCCACGTGACATGCTGGGGACGAGGTGTGGGGACAGGTTCACTGGGAGTCCCCCGGTGGAGTCACACAGAACGGGCCGGGGAGGGGGTGCAGCTGGGCGCGGGGTCTGTGATGCTCTGTCAGCTTCCTTCCACATCAATCCCTGAGCCCAGGCCACAGCCCCTCATCCACCTGCAGGGGCCGGGCGAGTGTGCTGGGAGCCCATCCTCCCTTCCACGCTCCCAGGCCACTGTCAACAAACAAAGCCCATTTTTGTTTAAAATACACGTATTTGTTTAGGAAAACATTTGGGAGAAAATACACCAAAAAACTAACAGTGGTTATTTCTGGGTAGGAGGATTGCAAGAAATCTCTAGTGAAAATATCTTACTTGGGTTGTCAAGGAAAAAATGTTATTTTTTTTTTCCAATCCAAAACAAACCTTCAAAGTAACTTCCAAACGCTGAGTTTTCCATGGAAGTGCCAGCCCGCATGTGGGGACAGAGAGCCCAGGTGGTGTGTCTGGGCCTGGTGGAAGGGGTCCCAGGCCCTGGAGTCCTGCTCTGCCTGTTCCTGTGTGACCTTGGGCCACTCACTGAACTTCTCTGGGCTTCAGTGCCATTTATCTGGTACTGGAAGGGGGCAGGGGTCTTTACCTCACCCTGCCCTCCCAGGAGATGGCCGGGAAACTCCAGGGAGCCCATGGCTTAAGGGGCCTTTGAAACCACCAGGGGCTCAATGTGACCGTGGCTGGGAGGAGTGTGTGCAGGGTGCTCCTGAGGGGTTGGGGGGGTGAGGGGTCCCACGAAGCTCTTAGAACACAACGGCCTCCTGCAGAGAGCACGGATGCGGGCTAACCGTGTGGTGACAGCCATGGGTTCTGGGTTTGAATCCAGCCCCATTGCTTCCTAGCTGTGTGACCTCGGGCGAGACCCTTCACCTCTCGGGACCTGTTTCGTCAAGTCTAAATAGGGCTAACTGCATTGACTCCATAGGGCCTTTCTGAGGATTTCAGTGAAGTAACGTGAGGGAAGCACTTCGCGTGGTGCTGTACGTAGTGATGATATCGTGGCACAAACCTTCTCTGGGGTCACTTCCTTCAGGATCGTGGACCACCCTGTGGCGGGTCAGGACCCCTGGGCCTCTCCTGGGTCTCCTGTCCAATGCTGACCCCTAGTGGTCAGAACTGCCCAGGCCGGAAGAAGCTGCAGCTGCGAGGTCCTCTCGAAGGGTGGGTGCTTCTCCCACCAGTGAGGTCGGTGGCGCTGGCCGCCTGCAGCCCAGGGCAGAAACCTTCCCAGCTGCAGACCTGGGAAGTTGGTGCAGGTCTTCCCAGTGCCCCATACGTAGATGGCCACATGTGTCTTCCTGGCCTTGGAGCACTGGCCTCAAGCATTCTGGGGATTTCTGGGGTCTTTCAGAATTGGGAACCAGATCTCCTCTCTTTCTCCTCTCACCGTGCCCAGACTGCTCAGCCTGCTTCCGTTCTGGCCAACGGCACTCAGATCCTTGCCCTCTCCTCTGGCGGGCATCACACCCCCTCTGCTAAGTGTGAATAGTTACGGTGGGTGTTTGCAGCCTAGAGTACAGCCTCTCATCCATCAGCGTGGCCGATGTCTGCCTAGGGCTCAGCGGCAGAGGGAGGGCCTTTGCTAAGATGCATGACAGCCCCAGTGTTGTTGGGGTGTTCACCAGACTGGAGGTTCCCTCTGTTGCCCGCCATCCGCAGAATTTCACACTCTGGAGGCTTCCGGAACTGCCTGCTCCAGGCAGCGTTGACAGCTTGTCCCACTGCCCTGCTGGCCAGGCCGAGACTAAAGGGAGGGCGCCGTCCCTGGGCGTGTGCCTTATACATGTGCCTTGGGTGTGAGCCACCGAAAGCCGCTCTGGCTGGTTTAGCACATGGGATGTGCTGGAAGGGAAGTCAGGAGCTCACAGGTGCAGCGGGAAGGTGGAGGGCCAGACTTAGATATGATTCGAAGCCAAGGTAGTCGCAGAGGTGGGGAAGCCAGGGTTCTACACGGAGTGGTCTGCTCGGCGGCCCCTGTTGGGGAGGATGAACTTGAACCTGCCTCAGAATGGCACCCCAGTTTTTTTTTTTTTGTAAGTCCAGCAAAGGTAGCAAAATGGCCCTTCTAGGGTCACTTGTTTACCACTTACCTAGGGGTCCTGGCTCTGGCCACTGGTGATGAGTCATTTCTTAAGTGACGCCGAGGTGCCACCAAGGAGATGGGAGCTGAGCTGGCAAATTCACACCCACCCGTGACAGTAAAACCCTGGGAAGCAGCTGGGTGCCTGATGAGCATAAGCGGGCCCTGTCCCAATTTAGGCATCGCTCCTCCTTCCAGCCTCTGTGGGGGGAGCTGGGCTCTGGGTCTCCACACACTCCATGTGGCTCTGAAGGGCCTGCTTCCCTTGAGTAAATGCCAAAGACTTGGGCTTCCCAAGAAAGCAAAGCCCTCTGGGTGTTTGGTGGTGGCAGCACCCACGCTCCCACTCAGCCACCTGCCCTTGTGGGGGGAGGTGTTCCCGATTAACGACTCCTGGCCGCCCCAGGCATTACCGCTCCCGGCATGGTTTCACCTCTGTAACCACATTGGCTTCGGGGGACCACCCTGTGGGGTGTAGGTGTATATTTTTTAACATGTTCTTTTATTGAGATATAATTCACCTACCGTAAAATTCATCCTTTTTAAGATGTACGATTCAGTGGATTTTAGTATGTTCACAGAGCCGTGCAACCTTCACCACGGTGTAGTTCCAGAACAATTTCACCACCCTAAAAAGAAATTCATACCCATTAGCAGTCACTCCAGTGAGGCCTGTATTCCTGTTGTGCCCATTTTAGGGATGTGGAAACAGGCTCGGGGGCAGGAGCTCACCCAGGGCTGCCCAGCAGGTGGAGTCGGGCAGGCCCTGTGCCCCATGATGTGGCGCCTTCGCTCGCGAGGTCTTTAAAAAGACATCCGGCTGCTGGTCTGAAGGAGGCACCACCCCCAGCAGCCATGGCTTGTCCCTCAGGCCCTCCCCACTGGCGTCCACCACACAGCAGGGATGGGAGCCAGGACTGCCAGCCCCCGAGATCACAGGCTTCCCCGAAACGCTAGTCCTGCCGCCCCCCCACTAAAGCTTGGTTCAGGGTGGCCTAGTTTTCTGTCAACCCTGCGTCTCCAAAACAGGAGACGTTTCTTCCATTGACTACACTGTAAATGGGGCTCCTCACCCTCGGCACTGTTGACATTTGGGGTCAGGTAAGTTTGTTGTGGGGCCGGCCGGCGCACTGGAGGATGCCTAGCACCTTCCCTGGCTTCTGCCCACTAGGTGCCAGGAACACCTCCCAGTTGGGAAAACCAAAAGTCTCGGGACATTTCCCCGGGTTCCCTGGGGAGGTGGGTAGGGGCAGATTTCGCCCCAGTTGAGAACCAGTCTTCTGTAAAGTTGGATGTTTCTCAAGAAGGGAGCGTGGGACGGCCCCGACTCAGCATCAGGCTGTGCCTAACAGAGTCCCAGGTGGGTCCTGCCATCTTCGGGCTGTGTGACCTCTGACAAGGCACTCAGCCTCTCTGAATCTCAGTTTCCACATGTATGAAGTCAGGACTCTAAGACATTCCTCCTGGGGCGGTGGGGAGGTGAGGAGATGCTCAGTGAACGGCAGCTGTTGACCGGTGTTCTGCACCTAGCCCCGTCCTGTCCTCGGCCCCACCAGGATGAGGAGGTGTGGATTCTCGTGTCCCTTCCACTGGCCAGTCACTGTGCGACCTCAAGTCACTTTTAACCTGCCTGGGCCTCCGTTTCCTTGTCTGTAAAAATGGCAGCCGCCACAGGCCCAGGCGAGAGTCAGGTGTGGTGAGGGCAGGTGAGAGGCTGGGTCAAGCAGCAGGGGGACGACGGGGGCGGCCGAGCTCTGGGTTGGCGCTGCTTCTGCCCTCGCGCTGCGGAAACCCGCCTGCCACAAGCACCACCTCCTGGCCCTGGACCAGACCTGCTCACAGACCTGCTCATGTTTTCCTGGAGGTTCCTGTACCAGGATCCTCCCAGCCTTTGCCCAGCGGAGACGTCCCCCGGACAAGCAGGAATGCCTTGAAAAGCTGGTGAAGGATTCCGCTGAGCCGCACTCCCAGCATCCATCGGGGGCCCAGGCTCACTGTCCAACGCAGACTACTTCATGGCTGCCCATCGGCAGGCCTTCCAGGCAGTCAGGGAGGGAGGCCCAGGGCAGGGTCCAGCCTGCCTCCTGGATCTTCTCACCCTGTGTGTGTGTGGGGGGGGGGGGCATCAATGACCCCACCAACCCCCGCAGCTGCGACTTACTGAATGTGCAGTAGGGTACCCGGCGTCCTGGGCCTCCGTGGGACCTAGTCCACGTCTTATAGATGTTTCGTGATAAGTCACTAACCTTTATTGAGTATTTTCCCATAGGCCAGGGCTCTCCATAGCAACCATGTGATGCCCCTCAGACAGATGAGGGCGTGGTGGCGCCGAGGGCTGAGGGACCTCACTCAGGATCCCCCCCCACTGGGAAGGGGCGCAGCCGGGCTCAAATCCCGGCAGTCCGATTTCCGAGCCCAAACTCCAAAGCACTTTGCTGGGCCACTTTGTCAACCACAACTCCGGGTGGTGCTACTTACACAGAAAGGATCCCTCTCCGTTCCCCATCCTACTCGTGAGGACCTTGCTCAAGGTCACACAGCAAGTTAAATAGCAGAAGTGGAGTTTGAACCCAGTTCTGTCTGATTTCCGTCACGTGAGGGGGTTTGAGCCGATGTCCCACTATCCATTAGCTCAGAACTCCAGGCACAGAGCACTCGGGAGAGGGGAGAGGCTCAGACAGAAGAGGGAGCCAGCGCTCAAGGGATGCTCCCAGCATTAAAGCACATTCAGCGGAAGAGGTCAGCTAAAGAACGCGGTGTAGACTGCTACAGGAAGATGACCCGTTGCAGCACTGGGCGTGCATGCACACGCACATGCCTCTATTTTAAGTTGACTCTACACACCTCTCCTGTAGGTCTCGTCTCTGTTGTAGCTCTGTCATGAGTGGACCGTTTGTAAGTGTCCCTGTGCTTTAGAACTCAGAGGTACCACCACCCCATCCTGCAGGACTCGCCGTAGGGGACCCCCCAGCTGTGGAGTAGCAATGATGTCAAGCTGCCTGCTGAGTTAGAAGGTGCCTCTCCCAGGCCCACACAGAGCTGAGGCCCCACCTGGGAGAAGAAAGCCAGGTGGGGACAGAAGAGCAATCCCTATGGCTTCCCACATAGGTGCCTGGGAACGTGTGCAAGAGGGCAGAGCTGAGGGCTCATTCGCATGATGGCAGACTGACCTGGGGCTCATTTCTCAACCCTGAGTCTGTCTTCCAGGCAGCCAAGATGGATTGGGCAGGAGGAAGCAAGGGAGTAGGGCAGCTTAGTGCATGGAGTGGTAGCCAGATGGAGGGCCAGGAGGTCAGATGCACATGGTGCGGTACCGTGGTGGCCAGGAAATGGGAGTCTCCTGTGTTGCTGGGTTGCTGCAAGCCTATAACAACCCTACGACACCCCCAGCCTAGCCCCTTCCTTCAGCAGGATTGTTCCCTTGCTTTGGGGGTAAGTTAACAGAGCAGATTCCCTGAGCTGTCAGCCTGGACATAGCAGAGCCTGCTTCCGTTAATTCCGAGGATTTTTATTGATCGCTGCATGTGCCCAGCTCCAAGCCAGGGCCTGCGGATTCCGTGGTGACCAGGCACACCCCAGTCTCTGCTTCATGGATTCAGAGTCTGCATTACTTGGGCTGGTGATTTCATTGCCCCAGAGGAGTGTGGGTGCTGTAGAAACCACGGGGCTCATGGCCAGACTCCCAGGCTTGGGACCCCCTTGAATGTTGTGCTTGCTGTGCATTCTTGAAGAAGTCACTTCTCTAAGCTTCGGTTTCTCCTCCGTCAAGCACAGATAATCTTCCACTCCCTACTTGAGATCCAGGGCTGTTGCACTGAGCACATGATGGTTTTTCTAAACTGGAAGGGAGATTACCTGGCTTGTGGGATGGGACTGATTACCTTCCAACTCAGCCTCCTTCTGCCTTCTGGAGTCATTTCATAGACTTGGGGTGTCCAAGCTAGAGGGAACCCTAAAGATTGCTTGCTCTGGGGTTTTCATTTTACAGGTGGGGAAGCTGAGGCTCAGGAAGGCAGTGACTTTTCCTTCACTCTGATTCAAATCCCAGCTGGTCCTTGGAGAACCAGAAAGAATGGGTGATAAGTATGTCCTTGGACACCCCCCCTTTCTCTTGTAACCCTGGTCTCACTTTGTGTTAGCAGGAACTAAGGGGTAACCCCAAAGTGAGTGTGCAATGCGATGTAGAGCCAGAGATCGCCTGGTACCAAGGTCGGATTCCCGGCTCTCTCACCATGGTGGGTCCTGGCCAAGCAACAGGCCAAGAGGTCGCCTCGATCCCATTGTCTTTTTCTGTCTCCCGGCCCTCTCTCCAGGCCAAGCAGTCCTTAGCTACGCTGACCAAGGACGTCCCCAAGCGGCATTCACTCGCCATGCCGGGGGAGACGGTGCTCAACGGCAACCAGGAGTGGGTGGTGCAGGCCGACCTCCCGCTGACCGCGGCCATCCGGCAGAGCCAGCAGACTCTCTACCACTCACACCCCCCCCACCCTGCAGACCGGCAAGGTGAGTCCTGCCCGCAGCCTGGCCCCGCCCTGGCTGCGGGGGCTTCTTAGGAGCCGCTGACCTCCCCAGTGGGGGCAAGCAGCCCCTCTCTTCCCACTGTGGCTGCTTAGGGGGGTTGTGGGGCAGAGACCACAGGCTCGTGTAACTGAGAAGCCCCAGAGATGGACTTCAGGCACAGCTGTATCTCGAGGGCCGGACAGTATCGGGGTGTGCTCTGTCTCGGCCCCGCCTGCCTCCCTTTGGCCTCCTCTTCAGGCCATCTCTTTCCACAGAGCAGCAAAACGGTCTCCAGTAAGTTCAGGCTTTTAAGGTCTTAAAGCGCCAAAGTCGGGAGAAAGAAAAACTCTCTCTCTCTCTGTTGAGAGTAAATGCCGAAGAAGGACGCTGATTGGCTAGGCTGGGTCACATGCCCACCCCGGACCAGTGACTGTGTCTAGGGAGTGCGGCACGGATTCTCCAGCCTGGCTCTCGGGATCCGTGGCGGGGGGAGTGGGGCCGCAGAGCGCCTTGATTCACAGCGCCACGCGGTCACGGGATGTGTGGGAGGGCCACGGAACACGGGTTCGCTCCCGGCACTGGCAGGGGGCGGGGTGCAGCCTCCGGGCAGCTTCCGCACCCGCTGGCCGTGCCACACGTGAGTGGCTGCCTTTGTGTGCCACGTGCAGGTGCTGCCCTCACCTCGCTGGGAACCCCAGTCCCTGACTGCGCAGCCCATTCATTGCCCATCCCTCTCCCGCGCCCCCCCCCCAACCGCGGCGTTCAACCCTATGGCCGCTTACTACAGCCCCCCCCCCCCCCGTCACGTGCTGCCTGCGTACAGTAGGTCCCGAGGCAGCCTTGCTGAGCATTAAGTGCTTCCTCCAGCCGGCACCTGCAGCCAGGAGGGCAATCTGGTGGGGGGCCTGGGGGCTCTTCAGGACTGTGCCTTCTGAGCTCAGCCGTCCATTCCACCACTACGGATGGAGCACGTGCTCCATGCCGGGCACCGTGAGCTCTAGAGGTCACCATGGATAAGACAGCCAGCGTGCCTGCCCTCATGGAGCAGACATTGTGGGCGAGAAGACAGACAACCCGGTGTAACTGGGCTGACAGACAGAATGGTGATAGACGGTAGTTAGCACAGGGAGGGAAATCAACAGAAGACAGTCTTTGGCGGGGAAAAGTGTGGGGAGAGCTGATAACCGGGGGAGGCCTCTCTCAGGACGGGCTGAGAGACCTGGATGATGAGAATGTACCTGATGAGCAGCAGGACCCGCAAAGGCCGGGAGGAGATGGCCCACGTCGGGCACTGTCAGAAAGCTGGTGTGACCATAAGCCGAGGCTGGTAGGGTGGGCAGAGCCATGTCCCTTTGGGCCTTGGGGGTTTTTACCCCCAGCATGAGCAAATGCCTGGCTTTGCTGCAGTGTGAGGAACGGAGTCAGGGAGGCCTGCTGGGAGGCTGCATGGTCTTCCAGGCAAGAGACAGCAGTGGCTTTGGCTCGGGTAGTGGCAGTGGGGTTGGAGACAAGTGGACAGATTTGGGGGTAGTGTTGGGGTTGGAGAGAAGTGGATGGACTTGGGGTTGTGTTTGGGGTTGGAGAGAAGTGGATGGATTTGGAGGGTTGCGCTGAGGATGACTGGGTGGGGGGTGTGAGGGAAAGAGGAGATCTGGCCGTGGCCTCCAGGCTTCTCACTAAGGAAGTTGGTGTTGACTGGCAGTTAGGATTGTTCCGGATCCAGGGAACGTCCAGGTGGTAGGAGCCTTGTGAGGACAGTCACCAGGGTCCCTGGAAACTCCTGCCTCTTCTCCTTTGCTGTGGTTAGGAGAGGGCCTGATTGGATCCAGAGGCCAGGGGCAGTCCTTCCCAGCAGCTGCTCTCTGGTGACGTGTGGGTCTGTGGAACGGAGGGGCAGAGGGCTAGGCAGTCCCTTCTCTGTGTCTCAGCATTCTCATCTGGATAATGGGGGTGTAGGGTGGCCTGGCTGCAGGTCAGCACAGGCGGGGACGTTCTTGCCACCCCTCACTTACCAGCTGTCCCTGCTTTCCAGCGGTCAGGGTGAGCCCCTGCCACTCCCGGCAGCCCTCTGTCATCTCCGACGCGTCTGCCGCCGAAGGAGACCGGTCGTCCACGCCCAGCGACATCAACTCCCCTCGACACCGGACACACTCCCTCTGCAACGTAAGGCCAGCAGCAGCAGGGCCGGGGCCAGGGGCCCCTCCTGGAAACCGCAGGGGGGCGGGGTGGAGGGGTGAAGACCTACCCGCTGTTTCCTCTCGTCCACCCAGGGAGCACTCTGGCGAAGGCATTTCCTGGTCTGTTCTTTTTGCAAGAAGAGATGGATGTGGGGCGAGAAAGAAAGGAGGCCTGTTTGCTCCTTGTGTCCGGGAGGGCAAGAAAAACCCAGAGGAAGGCAGGCCTGGGTCGGCTCAGGGTCTGCGCAGCTCGGGACTACCTCTGGCGGGGTCCCTGCGTCTGGGACCGTGGGCTTCTCCTCCCAGCTGTGACCTTCCAGAGCCCAGGGCCTTACCAGTACTTCATTTCCCCGTAGACCCAGCTCTCAGTCCTTCTTCCAGGAATGAGCCAGATTTTTTTTTTTTTTCATTTTCCAGGAGTTTGGGCAAATATTTCCTCTAGAGAGGCGTCCCGTGAATTTGTTCTGTTTTTTCGCTTTGCTTATTTAATCAAACACTTTTTGATGGCATGCTGGGCGCCAGCTACCAAGAGGTGCAGGTCCCTAGCCACCTAACTCTTGGTGACTGGCGAAGCCGCCAGTCGGGCTCCCAAGGAGTGAGGGCACGAAGGTGGGTCAAGCGCCTGAGGACAGGAGGACGCCGTGTTGAGGCTCCAACAAGAAACACTGGGGAGCGGGCTGTGGAGGCCACTGTATGGTTTTGTTCTGTCCCACAGCTGATAATATGGAGGGTTCCCCTGCCATGAAGACCGAGACACCATGGAGTTAGGTCTTCGAGTGCATGAGAAAGCTTTCTCAAAAACTCAGCTAATGTTGTATTAACGAGCACGATTGATAATATAAAAGAAATGAGGTGAATATAGTGGGAAAGAAAGACAAAATAACTCTTACGTGCCGATGATATGATTATCTACCTGGAAACTCAAGAGAATAACCTGTAAAACTATTAGAACCAATAATGACCAAGAACATGAACGGTACTGGTTGAAAATCAATGTATAATAATCAGTAACTTTTCTATATGTGAATAACCATAAGGGAAACGTTTTTTCCCGTCTACAACAACCATGAGAAGTAGCTAAAGACTACTAATAAAAGTATTAAAGACTGAACTTAAAATTAGTTGCCTTCGCCTGATGACGTGGGCAACAGGGATCACTGGCCCAGGGCCTTATCCCGCCCAGTCGGGATGCGGAGAAGGCCGCTCCAGGCCTGAAACCCACTCAAGGCTGGGATTCTTTTTCAACTTCCTTAAAGCAGTTTGTTCTTCACCAGTGCTCAGGACAGAACCCCTGTGACAGAGGCTGTCTTGAATGACAGAACCAGGGCGAGGAAGGGGGCCACTGGAGGGCCTCTGACAGCTGTCCTCTGGTTCTCAGGGCCCACTGTTGAGCTGAATCTACAGCCAACAATGCCCTCCTTGTTAGAGAGCACGGGCTAGAGACCTAGAGGAGCCACGCACACCCCAAATGAGAAGACCTTCCCAGGAGCCAGATTTTCTCTTCTCATGGTGGGCCCGAGGGGGCTCGGAGAGCCAAAATACTGCTGGAAAGTCCATTCTGCAGAAAGGTTCTCTAAAGGCCTCTTGAATTGCATTTGGCCTAGCCTCTTGCCCGACTTGGCCTTGACACATTTCAGCTGCTACAGGTGGCAGGTACAGCCTGTTTATTTCCAAGATCACCTTACACAGGGCCCTGCTGCCACGACCTGGGTGCTTTCATAAGCCTGTTGTCTGCAGCCAGCCATTCCACTGGGCCCTGGCCTCATTCTCTTCCCCATGAATTTGGCAAAGATGGCCCTGCCCAGAGTAGACCTGTCTTAGCTGCCTGCCAGATGGGTTCTGTTTGCAAACCTTGGGATGGGACTAAAGACTAAACTACCATTTGTTCCATCCTTGCCCTCCCTCAGCCACCTTCATCCCCCATTTCAACAGATGGGCACACAGGTAAGCCAAGAAGAGCCTGGAAAAAGCAGAAGGTAACCCTCTGTTCTCAGGCCTTTGACCTGGCACAGCAGGTCAGAACAGCCCAGCCTGGACTAAGGACCTGTCCATCTTATTCTCTGGCCACTAATTTAGAGCAGAGGTCGGGACTAAGTGTAGGGAAGTTGGAGAAGATGGAGGGACTTGGGCCCAAGTGACATACTTTTTTTCATGGCTTTTTTGCCTGCAATTCTGGAAACAACCATCAGGGGCCTCCCTTGTAATGACTTGTGATCCCAATGATCTGTTTGCCCCCCCAGGCAGTGCAGCCAGATTCTAGGATGTAGTGAAGGCTTTTGCACACCCACCTTTGCATGCCCACCGAAAGGAGCACTGGACCGGGAAGAAACAGTCCCAAATTGGAGTTGTAGCTCTACTGATTATTAGTTCCATCACACTGGATTGCCTGGAGCCTCTCTGTATCTGTAAATCAGGCCCATGAGGCCTGCCTACCCCTCCACAAAATAAGAGATGCATTGAATTGTTTGTGGGGGAAATTAGAAGCTACCTAGTCTCCCGAGTCTTCCTGTCCTGAAATTCTTTATTTTTGTGCTTTTTTTCTTTAAAATTGTATTTCTTTATGAGCAACACCAAGTATAACCAATCTCGAGTTCCAGCTTGATGGACCACTTGGGACAGGATCTTAGAAGCCTTCAAGTGACTGATTTGTTGGTCAGAGGGTGTTGGGGGTCAAGAGGTCTGAGCAGGCAGGAGAGCACCCCAGGACCCCTGGTCCAGGCAGCATCTCAAACCCCAGGTGCCATTGTTGAGCCATCTGGGAGTAGTTGCTTCAGGGGCGGGGGTGGGTTCCCCACTACAGAGGTAAGGTGGTTCCTAAGAGATGGCTTCCTTCCATGGAAGACCCCACTCTCCATGGGCCACTTCTGCTCCCATGTGTTGTGTGTCCCTGCTGTTTCATTTCCCCCCTCTTTTTTGGCTACAGGGCGACAGTCCCGGCCCAGTACAGAAGAACCTGCACAACCCCATTGTACAGGTAGGTGTCCTTCCCTGGCCACTTGGGCCCTCCCATCATCCCATTGTGACTATGACTCCCCCTGCCCCTTGTTCCCCTGGGCTCTCAGCATCCCCACTTCCATACTTGGGACACCCAAGGCAGAGAGGAGTTTAGCCACTCCCTCAGTCAGTCATGGTTTGGTGCCTGAGCCAGGCTCAGTACCTGGTTTGCCCTTCCCTGTCGTCTTTCCAATCTGTGGACCTATTAAGTGCATCACACATCTTCCATCCTACTGCCCTGGTGAGTATCTTCTGGCAGCCAAAGGCTGATGACCCAGGCCATAAGCTCTTTGGGCCCCTTGCTGCAGGAAACTGTTCTTTATTCATTTTTAACATTTCAGTACCCTGTCATCAGAGTGAGGAGGGACCACAGGGAGGAAAACAGGAATTGAGAGTCAGAAGGGGGTCTCTGAGATCAGCGGTCTAGTCCTGGGGTTCCCAGATGCTGGTCTAGGCACTGCTCATCTGCATCAGGGTCCACCAGGAAAGACCTTTCAAATGCAGATTCCTGGGCCTTTAACCCTGATTCTGATCCACCAGGTATGGGGTGGGGCCTGGAATTCGGGTAATTCTGATGTGTTTTGGGAATGATTAGTCTGACCTCCACCTTTTGGATGGAGAACACTACCCCGCATCTTTGATGGTAAAGCCCCCCTGTAGACACCACCCTCAGGCCCTCAGTTACCTAGACAGGAGCCTATACCCATCCTCACTGTTGTCTCCTCAGAGAGGCCGGAGGAGCGCCAAGAGTCCAGGGGTAGTGACATAATTAGGACTAGAACCCAGGCCCTAGCCGCCCCTCCTCCCCCGCTCTACCGTGACCAGTCCTGCCTCTTACCCAGGGCCTTAAGGTCTGGGGTCCTTGCTCTTGGACGGCACAAAGCTCAGGGTTCTCCTTCCTCATTTTCCGGGCTCCCCTGGGGTCCCCTTTTGCCCACAGGGACTTTTCCACAGGAAATTTGTACCCTTGCTGCAGGGTCCCCGAAGACAAGGGACCGAGCCAGAGCCCGGTGCGCAGAGGCGCTCCTGCGGGCCCTCGGGAAGCACCGCAGGGTTGTGGGCAAGCTGAATTTAAGGGACAGTGGCAAGTACAGCAGCAGCAGCTGGGGGTTACTGCAGGGTTATGATGCCCAGGCACTGCTGTGAGCGTGGTCGTCCCCGCTGACACCCTCACGACTGCCTTGCATGGGTCCCACTGTTGTCCCGGAGAGCTTCCACAACGGGCCCAAGTCGGCTCCGCGAACGAGGGGTGGGGGAGGCAGACCCTGGCCCCGCTCCGTCACCCACCGGCTGTCCCTGTCCCTTCCACCGTCCCGCGTGCCCTCCACCGTCCCGCGTCCCCTGCACCCAGCTCAGGTGGCTTTGTTCTTCTCCCTCCACCCCCGCCGCCCGGCCCGACTCCTCAGTCACTAGAGGATCTTGAAGACCAAAAACGGAAAAAGAAGAAAGAGAAGATGGGATTCGGCTCCATCTCGCGCGTCTTCGCCAGAGGGAAGCAGCGGAAGTCCCTCGACCCCGGCCTCTTTGATGGTACCGCCCCTGATTATTACATAGAGGAGGACGCGGACTGGTGATACCCGCCTCCCTTCGCCTGCCGCGCGCAGGCGTGTCTGTGCGTGTGGACGTGCGTGCGAGCGCGGGGCGGGGGGTGCGGGGGCGCGGCGGGGCGTGCGTGGCGGGGCGTGTGTGCGCGCGCGCGCGAGCTCCCGCGCACGTGGGTGCTGGGCGTGGCCGAGCGCGGGCCCCGCCCCCTGCGGCGCCGCCTCTGTAATTGATGTACATACTCCAACCGTGTGTGACTCTGTCAACTCTCTGTCGTCCTCAGAGCGATACAGTTGTGTTGTTAATCTGGGTTTGTTTCTGTTTTTGTTTCTTTTCCGTGTCTTTTTTTTTTTCTTTTTGTTCGGTTCGTTGGGTTTTTTTTCTCCACCTCCCCCTTTCCCCTCCCCTCCTCCTTTTTATGAAACTTGAAAACTTGAAGGACTGCTGTGTATTTGTAAATAACAAAATTATTGTGCACTCCGTGCTTGTAAATGTCCCTTGTCCAAACTGCTACTTCTGGAGCCCGTCTGCCCAAGGATGTGGTCTGTTTTTTGATGTTCCCCCCCCCCCCCCCCCCCCCCCCCCCCCCGGTGTGAACGCACGGGACCAGACCCTGTCCCCCACCCCCCGGGGCGCCCGAGTCACTTTAAGCGCAAGCTGCCCACGTGGTCAGGGTAAGGTCCGCTCCCCGCCAAGACCCGCGAGCCCGGCCAGGATGGGCCTTGCCTTGGCTCGGGCGCCAGAGGTCAAACGGGCTCTTTTTAACGGCCTGCCAGTTTTTAAATTGCGTTGCCATTTCTTTCTTTATGGGAAAAAAGAAAAAAAAGAAAATTGTTCCGTTTAATTTATTTGCACAAACGCAGAAGACTTATTCTATCTAAATTATTACATAAATATTGGATGTATATTTTTCCATGGGGTGGGCGGGACGCGGGTGTTTCTGTTGACTTGTCTGTTCTATTATCATGCTGCTGCCAAACTGTGCAAGGTAGACTTTAGGGGTGGCCAGAACCCAGGGACCATTGGATTTCAAAGCTTGCTTTTTTCCGTTCTTCCCTCTCTCTCCCCCATTTTTCCGCCCCTGCATGGAAGTGCACTCCACCTTTCTCTCCCCCCTCCCCATAGCTCCTCTCCAGGCCTTTATATATCTATTTATCTTAAATAAGGAACACTGACCTCAGTGAGCGGAGGGTCACCTTCTCTTGGGTCTGTCTTTTGAGGGAGGTTGAGCACAGAGTGAGACAGCCAATCACATGACCACAGGGTATAGCCACAGGGACCCTCGGCCTGAGTCGGTGCCATGAGGGTCCTCGAGAGGCATAGGTTCTTCCTGCAGCCGTGTCTGTCTCATCCTTGGTTATTCTGCATGTTGGCCAGGCAGGTGTCACTGGGGGAGGTGCCCATCTCAAGGGGAGGGCTGTTGGGGACACAGTTTCCAGCACCAGAATCTCTCGGGATCCCTCGGGCCCTGTCCTCCCCCTTGTCACAACAGCCTGAGCCTGCTCACCCTAGGAGTGACAGGCTGGCAGGAACATCTGTCTGCCTATTTGGGGAGCAGTGTGGGCCCCAGTGAGGCTTCACCAGCAAAGGAACCATGTGCATTGTAACGCCGGGTGATGGAGATCACGTGAGCTTCTAAGCCAGAGCCTCCTAAGGCCTAAAACTAGCTTTCCCTTTTCTTTTGACCTGTGAATTCCACCCCGCCCCCACTCCACCTTAACTACTAACACAGCTCAGTTCACCCACCCTCTGCACAATAGTAGTTGCGCTTTCTGCTAACAGTAACATTTTTCAGCTCTTAATAAGAAAGGAGATTTGAAAGTGCTGGAGAGTCTCTATCAGAAGGATAGGGTATTTTGTCCAAAGTCTCTAAAACAAACAAACAAACACCAGTAGGCTGTTCCCTTTCCTTCTGACTTGGTGGGGTGGTTGGGCAGGAGAAGGCAGGGTACCCTGCCTAATAAGGATCTTTCTGGCCTCCTTGGGCTAAGCTGTTCAACCGAGCCTGGCGGTGAGGGAGAGTGGCCAGACCTGGCATCTTTCTCTACAGAGAGAGATTTTAGAAAATACTTTTCTCCCTCATGAATTTTTTTTTTCTTTTGGTTTTTATTGTTTGCCCTTTACTTATGAGAAAATAAGATTGCAACCACTCCTGGTAATGATTTAGTAGTTCCTTTTCATTTCAGTTTTTGTAAATTAGGAGATAAATCTAAGAGTTACTAAGGATGATTTATTTAAGAGAACTACGTCAAATAGCGAATGAGTAATGGGTAAATTAGATGAAAATAACTTTTCCCATGGGAAAGGTTTCTCGAAGGCATGGATGCAAATATAAAATATTAAAAAAAATCTAAATAAAGCTTATTTTAAAATATTATTGAATTCTATGTTATTTGATTGCTTCTATCTTGCTCCGGGTGGGAGGCAAAGCCCGTGCATGACCTGCTCCTTGGAATTCCAGGGCTGGGTCCGGAGGGGCTGAGAAAGCTGGCTGAATTCTGGGCCCATGGCGGGGCTGAGGCCAGGGTGGCCTCCCAGAAACCTCTCATCTTGGCCGCCCTGACTGTAATTTGGAGGAGCTGTCCGCATCCAGGGCTGCCTGTGGTCCTAATGCACCACCTCCGAGCCTGGCTCCCTGGCCCTGCGTTGTCCAGCTCAGCAGCCCCAGTCAGCTTTCATCTGCTTCCCTCTCCCCCTCCCCCCGGCACTCCTTCCAAAGGCCCAGAAAGTGCGCCTGTGAGTTTGGGGCATGTTACTTCCTGCAGACCTCACTGGGCCTCTGCATCGTCCCAACATCCCACCTTCCCTGGGGACAGAGAGGAGCTTAAGAAAGAAATCGAGGGAGCCACAGGGCTTTCCTGATAAAGTTTGTGTGGGCCAGGCTTTTTCGAGTCCCATGAGATCCCCCAGATGCAAAGCCTGGGCCTCCCCCCAGTGAAACTCCACTTGTGACCCAAGAAGAGGTCACCCTGCCTACCCCAAACCCTGATCGTGGCCAGCACCCTCCACCTCTGCCTCCCAACTTAAAGACAAATCCTCTCCGGCAATAAAACTGATGGAAGACTGGCCTTTAAACCCCCCCATCGTTTCTGCTGGAAGAAAGCTCAAAGCTCCGTGACCTATAGACCGTGCCAAGGAGTTGTAGAGCTCAGGACTGCAAGGAAACTTAGGGACATCTACTCCTACAGTTCTCAACCCAGCCACATGTTAGAATCACCTGCAGAGCTTTTGAAAACAGTTACCAAGGCCAGGCTATAGCCCTGAATCAGAGCGTAGCTAAACCTTCTCTGGTGACTCTAAGGTGTAACCAGCATTGAGAACCACGGGGCTAATCTGAGGCTGGCAAATGGCCCAAGGACACATACCATTGCTTCCCTCTACCTGGCCTCATGCAGACATCACCGATCGATTGAAGAGCCCTTCCTACCCAGCCCAAAGTGGCCTCTGATGTCTTCACTTTACAAAGCCTCAGACAGCCACTCAATCCGTCAGAGTTGGTATACAAGGAGAAAGCCCATTTGCCAACCTGAAACTAGCCCAACCACCCCACCCCCACTGGACAGATGGAGAACACTTCGGCACAGAGCCCAGTGACTTGGCCAAGATCCTAACTGTTGCTCCTACAGTCCTGTAACCTTTTCAAGGACTGGGCCATACCTATTCAAATCTTCATAGCTCTACTCAAAAATCATACTGCCTCCTTTATCTTCTTTGAGACCTTGCCCCAGATGGCCCAACTTCAAGTGGTACCTATTAGACATTGAAGTAGGGATGCCCAGGGGCCGGTGTACAGACCCACGGGTTGCGCACTACACTACTGCAGAAGGCACTACTGTGTAAATGGTCCCCTGAGTTGTACAGTGCGGAACCTGCACGGCTGTACTCAGTGGGCCTTCTGCGTGCTCTCCCACCCGTGCTGGCAGGCTCCAACAGATGGAACCTAGGAACATAATAACAATAATAATATCTAACCTTTATTAAGCACTTACCAGGGGCCACAGTCCGTGCTGAGCACTTTACATGCATTAACTCAGTTAACCCTCCAACAACCTGTATTTTTGGTGAGAAAACTCAGGTTAAGTAAATCATCCAGGGTCAAGAAGCTAGTAAACAGTAGAGCTGGACTTCAAACCTAGGGAGCCTGTAGTGCCCTGACCACCATCTGGGCAGTGAGGGGGTGGCCCCGGGCAGGGGACATCATGGAAGCCTCAGCAGGGCCAGGTTTACGCCTCAGCCACCCTTAGCCTCCGGCACAGCTTAGCGCTTCCTTGCTGGTGTGACTGCATCTATTCCATCAATTCTGTCAGCCTTTTATCTGCTGGCGCAGGAAACCCACCCCCAGGGAGGACTGGGGAGGGCAGAGTAGAAACGAGCTGCTGGCCTGCACTAGCTGTTTGGGGCAGAGGTTTGCCTCTTCTTGCCCTGCTGTGGGGCCCCTCCCTGCACCAGAGCTGCTGGGTTCTCGGGGTCAGCTCTGCCCCCGACAGGAAGTGGGGGTCCCGTCCAGGGACCCGGGAGCCGCCCCACACCAGTGCCCGGTGGGGACTCACAGTGCGGTGGGGCTGTAACATAGGAGGTCACCAGCCAGCTCACCAACTTGCGTTGTAAAATATCTGCGGGGCCTCTCACCCAAAACCTGCATTTTCACAGAACCGGCCTCACAAACACCCCCCCCCCCGTCCCCCACCCAGCCCATCTGCTCTGAACAAATGGCTCTTAAGTTTTTTCAGTTCAAACCCCACTAGGTGGGGCCAAAGCTGCCATCATCCCCCACCTCCCACCTGTTCCCATTTTCGAGTGGAAAAAGAACTAAAAGAACTTGGTGGTCATAAAGAATCAAGAGGGAATACATGTCATTAACCTTATCTTATAAAAGGATTCGTAATTTTATATTCTAAAAGAATGCCCTATAAACATAAAAATAACTTAGGAGTTTGGTCTTGGGTGTGTGTTAGAATAGTAAGTACATCACCAGTGAGGGGTCACTCTCCAGTAAGTCTTGCTGGCAGCGAGGGTATGAGAAGTTCATACCTGAACCACGACTACATGGTCTTTTAAAGCCCAGTTACTGAAAAATACGCAAATGTGCCACGCTGCGCTCTGAGGGCTAGGCCCACCATCCCCAACAAACAATCCATGAGAAAATCATCCCAAGAGGATTGGTCTTTAAGAAGTGACCACTGAAAGCCTTGCCCTCTTCTTCCCGAAAATGGCAGGACTTCCCAGTCCCCAGCTCGTTCCCCGGGGGAGCCCTGTGACATGGTCAGGCTACGCGCAGAAGCCGTGCTTCTCAATCCGAGTCCCCGGGAAACACTAGTTGATTGCTGGCCGGTATTAACTGAGTTTCAGGTTTTGTCTGATTTTTCTCTTAATGGATTACCAGGAAATGGCAGTTAATTGCACCCAAACAAGAGACTCTATGAAATTGCATGCCATGCTCCACCTGGAGGACCCTTGCAGCCCACCAGTGGGGCCAGGCCAGGCCTGGATAAACACTCCAGCTCTGGTCCTGCATCTGATTTCTAGCAATTTGTTTAACCGTGAGCCTCAGCGTCCTCTCATCTATGATGTGGGTATCATAACGCTCGCCTCCTCACAGGCTCAGAAGTGAGAGCTGACTGTGTTTTGCAGCCTGGAAAGGACTGGCCGCATGGCTTGTGTTCCCATGATTTGAGTGGATTTAAGTTCAAATCAGAGACAGGAAAAACATGTGCAAGCAGCTTGATACACATCCTGAGCCCAAAGGTGACTCGATCCAAACAGGTCCCCCACGGGTAAAATCCGGGCCTCAGGCCGTGTGATCCTGACATCACTCCAGCTGTGTGCCCACTCCTCAGAGTCCAGATTCCGTTCCAGTGTGGCTCTGTGAGGGACTCCGGGCTTCTCTGCCTCGGAACCGGGAGGCTTTGACATGTGTGCCCCCAGAATCCATCAGCCATGACAAAATTCGTTCTAGATTCCAAGTAGAAACATACTCTGTGCTGTGGCTAATACAGAGAAATTTAGACCCTGGGAAGCAATTAGGCTGCCTAAGCCTGGGTTCTTGAGGTGAAAGCCCCCAGGTCACCCCGGGGAGGTATATGTATACGGAGACAGATGTCAAAACCCAGGGCCAGCCTGGCCTCGCAGTGAGGCCTGCCTCCAACTCTTTGCAGATACTCACTCATATCATCCTTCCAACAGCCCTCCAAGATAAATACTGTCAGTACCTCCATTTTATAGATGAACAAACGGAGGCACAGAGAGGTGAAGTTGTTGCCCAAAGTCACACAGCTAGGAAGAGGCAGAACTGGGTTTCAACTCCAGCCATCTGGCTCCAGAGTCCGTGTTCTCAGTAATCATGCTCCGCAGTCTCTGACCAAGCTCTCGCCCGGGGGGCAACTGATCAATAGCTTCAGAGAACTTGAGAAAGCCTCACTAGCCAAGCCCTGTGCAGGCTAGCTCTTCGGGGCTCAGTTTTTCTACCCAGCAGAGGAAGAAATTGGAATGAGTAGTAGTTTTCAAACTGTGTTCCATGGAACACTTGGGGGTTCCTCAGAGGCCCCTCAAGAGGTTGCCGTAGCTGGTGAAAGAACTAGCAGGCAAGGCTCTAGTCCTACCTTCAGCCAGAAGAAGCTCTGCTCTTATGTGTTGCACATTGGACCTCTATGTCCATTTGAAGGATCCCATGCCAGACAAAAAAGTGAACAAGAAAGAAAAAAGAGAGAGAGAGAGAGAGAGAGGGAAAGTTTGAGAACCACACATAGATCAGTAGTGGTCAGACCTGACCATGCCTTGAGTTTTACGGATACAGATTCCCTGGCTCCATCTCATAGCTACTAAATCAGGTCTGGGGGTGAGACGCTGGGATCTGTGTTCCACACAAGCTCCCCGATGTGGGCTCATTTGGGGGAGAGGTCGCACGGGGCAGTAGCCGAGGGCAGCATCCTGGCCGTGGGTTTTAGCGCAGACTTGCCATGGGGAAACTGCCCCTAAGGGACCGTGATAAGGGAGGTTGAGGCCACCTCCCTGGGGCAGCTCCAGGGTCCCCCTGTGAGGGGGGAACGGCTGCTACGGGCCTTTGCTAGGCCTTGCTGAGCAGAGAGCGGAGGGGTCTGGCCTGGCACACCCGCTGCCTCCCGGGCAGCCTCAGAAGCCCGCAGTAGTACCCCTGTTAGAGTCACAGAGAGGTTCCCGACTTTCCTAGAGGCACACAGCCAGGAGGTGGGGGGACAGAAGTCAAGCCTGGGTGCAGGCCCAGTTCTGAGCGTGCTATCCACCATGTCAGACCTCGCCTGACCTGCTTCTGCCAAGCATCTGGTGGATGCTGGCCTTGGCCTGGGGCCAGTGGTGCCCCATGGACACCAGATGATGGGCCCTAAACTGGGAGCAAGACTGCCCAAGCTGTGCTCTGGGGAGCAGTCTGGAGTGGAGCTGCTGCTGAGGGAGGGGCCCCGGCAGGGCTCTGCCCAGATCCTGCCCTCAGGCTCCTAAGGAGGCCCAGCCTTCAACCCAGAAGCCTTATCACCCCAGCCCCGCGGAGTCGACAGCCCCTAGCCTGGCTCTGGACGTCCTGTTCCCAGCTTGGCCAAGGACTCGCTGTGTGACCACGAGCAAGTCGGTCTCTCTCTCTGGGCCTCAGACTCCCTCTAAAACAAACCAGGGCAGTGGGGGCCTGTGGAGCCTTACAAGTCCCTGGTGTCCCTGCCCCAGGCCACCTCCCCCACCACGCTCACTGCCCTTCACCGCAAAGCTCCAGTTTATTTCTCTTACAGATATGATCTCATTGGCACGAAGGGTTCGCAACGCCAAGGCAGTGTGACCCCCATGGGTTAGGTCAAATCTAAGCTGCATCCTATGGGCTGCCTCAGGCCTCCTCCTGCACCCCCCCCATTGTGGAAAAGCCACTCCCCAAGGGCACCCCAGACTGCCCTGCTCACCCCTGCTCTGCACCAGAGACAGCTGGCCCAGGTCTCTTCCCTCCTCACCCTGGCAGAACAGGAAAGCCTGCAAATGGAGGGCCAGAGCCCCTCCCCGGGAGGCCAAGCACAGCCCCCAGATGAACCACAGCAAGACTACTCCCAGGGGACAGCCCTTTGCAGCTTGCAACGCTCTTTCCCGGGCAGATTAAGGTCAAGGTTAAGGGGGTAGCTTCTGGGCAAACTGTCTGGGTCCAAACCTTAGTCCTGACCATTTACTACCTGGCAACCTTAAGCAAGTTACTGAACCTGGCAGGGTCTTTGTTTCCCGATGTGTACACTGGGGACAGCAAGGCGCTCTCAAGGGGTGGCTGCAAGGAAGAAACGAGTTACTGCATATAAAAGGCTTAGCTTGGGTAGCAGTGAATATAAGCCACAATGATGATGACAATGACAATGACAATGAGGACAGGGATCTCATCTCAGCCTCTCACCGCCCTGTGAGAGAGGCAGAGCAGGATCCTTAGTACAGGTGTGAAGGCAGGCCCGGGCAGGTTCAGCAACTCGCCCGAGCTGCCAGGACCAGCTCAGGGACAAGACCAGAGGACGCAGGACGTGTAGAGCTGACAGGGCTCTTGGCTTCTCGCCCACTCCCCTCATGTTACAGATGGGAAGGGACTTGCCCGCAGTCAAGCAGGGCATCAGTGGCTGAGCTGGTTCGGGAACCCAGGGCTCCTGACTCCCAGGCCAGTGTTCTGAGCTGCTGCAGACCACAAGATTCAGCAGGGCGGGGGGGCGGAAAAAAATCCTTGGGTCAATCGTTTTGGAAACAATGCTGTGTCTCTAAACCTTAGAGATCCTGAATACAACACATTCGTTTATCAAGGCTCTAACAAGTTCTGCAGGGAAGGAAAATATCTCACTTTTGTCCACTTATTTTCCCAAACGTAACTGACCGCAGAACCATGCATTTGTACCTAGTTCCACAGAGCACCCTCTGGGACATGTTGCAATGGGCGACTCCTCAGCCCGTATTCCGTGCTTAGAGACACTAAGTCAGCAATTCTTTGGAGAGCTCTAAGCACACCACACTTCTGACATTGTTGAGCCCTGGAAAGTCCCTGAGGCTCATATAGGATTCCCAGGAGCCTTAAGAAGTGAGCCAGGAGCAAGGCGAGGTGGAGTCTGGACCTCTCTCTGTCCGAGCATCCCCTTTCCTCAGAAAGAACCCGAGTCAGTGTGTAGCCTCTGCAGAAAAGGAAGGGCCCCCGCAGACTGGCTAAGAAACACCAGCCCCAGGATATTGATTTTGCTGCTGTCCCAGGTCCCAGGTATACACAGAGTGGCCGAGCCCATTGCCACAGGGCCCTGGGGCAGGGACAGGAACGGGCACACCATGCTGCCGGGACATCTGGCCCCACCTGCCCTGTCACCACCAGCTCTGAGCTGCCTCATCGCTTTCCCTGGGTCCAGCCAACGGGCTCCATGCCTACATGGCGCCAGCCTCCTTCCTTGTTAGGACACCGATGTCTCTGGGGGTGGCACGGAGCCTGTGGTTGGGGGCAGGCAGGCCAGGAAGGAGAGGCGAGAAGACTGCCTCTGACAGTTGTCACTGCAGGGACCAGTGCTGTGGTGACAGGGCAGGAGGCTCTCTGCATGCCACAGGGAATGTGAGGGCTGTCTACAAACCAAGGGTCGGAGATAACAGGCCAGGTCACCAATCGCAACTCGGGTGTGTGAACCGTTGCCAGTTTCCCTCCATCTCTTCCTGTGGGTGCAGGAAACACAGATGCATTTTAGGGACAGCCTGAACCCAGCAGGATCGGTCAAAAGCAAGCAACACAGGGCGGGATGTTGAGGAAAGCCCAGGCTTTGGAGCCAGATCTCTGGGTGTGATCCCAGAGCCAGCGCGTAGCCGTGCAACCCTAAGCCACTCGCTTAGGACCTTTGAGCCTCAGTTTTCCCCTCTATGAAATGGGAACAAAACGGCCTATCCCCTGGGGCAAAGATGAAATCGCAAGTGGAGACAAATGTCCAGCCTCTGGCAGCTGCTCGTCTCGGTGTGGCAAGAGACTCCCACGAGAGGAAACGTGGGCCGGTGACGCAAAACACAGGCTCTGGGGCCTGGCCGTGTCCGCGTGCGCAACCGATGGACATTTCTGAGCTCCACCGTCCTCATCTGTGCGATGGGCCTGCTCACGCACAGGCTGTAAAGCACCCAGCAAGCTTAGCCATCACGGTCACGGTCACGGTCACGAGGGCTCCCTTGCAGGAAGGCTGGCATGCCTTTCACCGTCTCTGTTTTAGATCAGCTCTAGCGGCCGCACCACCCAGAGTGTGGCGGGTGATGACCGGGCCCACCTCCGTGAGCACTCTCGGGAGGCAGCACCGTGCTGCGCGCATACCCGCCTCGTTCCCACTATTTCTCAACCCCAGAGGCTCCAGGCGGGTCAGGGAAGTGGGTGCCTGGGTGCTGCAGGCTGCCCCCACCGAAGGAAGAGCGCCCTACTGGGCTCCAGGGCTCCTAGAGCTCCCGATCTTTCAAGAGAAGCCAAAAGTGTTATGGAATACACTGGAATTCTTATATTGGCAACTCTTTTTTTTTTTTTAAGAATATTAGTGTTCTTTAGGGGAAAAACATTCCATGGCCCCAATTTGTCTCCAGGCCACCTGCTCTGCCACCTCGGGTCTAGATTCTCCCTGTGGGCTCATCCAGCTGTTTGGGTCCTTGCCTTTCCCCTCAATCAGAGTGTGGTGTGGCCCTGCCGGGCCGTAGGTGCCCATCTCAATTTGATACGTGTCCTCCCTCACCAGAGGGCTCTCCAGCCCTGCCCTCGCTGCAGCAGCAGACCACGCTCATTTCTGAACCCAGAGCAGGGCGCCCGGAGCCTGGGGCGTTTGGGAGACTAGCAGGGAGCACCAACCCTCCAAACTCTGGAGCCAGCACAGGAATCCCGAGCCCACCTGGCCCCCAGAGGCCCACATGGCCAGGGCTGCAGTCGGACGTGGGATCAGCCTGCCGGTGGCCTGAGAGCCCAGCCAGGTGACACCCCCATTTCTCCTGGCTCTCCTCTGTGGGACCCAGAGATGGAGACAGTGGTGGGAGGTGAAGGTGCTGGTGGGCCTGACAAAGGCGACTCCACACTCTCCCAGAAATGCCCGGAGGAGGTGTGGTCACCGGCGTGGAGACAGCTACCCAGGGACGTGGCGCGGGTGTCAGGCTGAGGACTGAGGACAAGGACTGGCTTCTGCGGGGGGGGAAGGGAGTGATGAAAACTGGCAGAGGAGAGTAGGACGTGACTTGCTGACATTTACCGAGTGGCAGGCCAGTGCAGGCCCTTGACATACACTCGGTAAGTCATTCAACAAACACTGGCTGACCACTTCCTGTCTGCCAGGCCTAGGGCTCAGGCTGAGGACCCAGATGTAAACATGAGACCACATAAATTATCCTGCTGTATCCTCACCAAAATCACATGAAGTGGGGATTATTGTCCCAACCTTACAGGTGAGGAGACTGAGCTCAGACAGGAAAGACAGAAAGACAGAAATAGCCCAAGGAGACACAGTAAGCGAGGGAACCGGGATAGGAATTGGGGTCCAGCAGGGCACTACACCACTTCCATGCAGGCAAAGCTGCCGGAGCGGCTTGGTTCTCTCGTTTCCAGAAAGCCAAGACCAGCTCCAGTTTTCTCCTGGACATTTCCAGTAGGTATCTAGGTTGGAAGAATGCCCGACCATGAGCCTCACCAAAGCTCTGTCTTCATTTGGAAGGACATTAAAGAAATACTGCTCATAAACATCCTTGCTCTTCCTAAATTGGCCTTGGGGCAAGAAGCAAAGTAGCTCACCGCTGGTGTGGGAAATTTCCAGGCAGCTGGGAGGCATTTTGAAGGAGGTGGGAGGTTGGTCAGTCTGCATTAACTGCTTAGGATGATCCCATAGAAGGCATTGCCTCCAGGTGGCTCGCCCTGAGCCAGAGGTCCGCAGCTCTGACTCGCGGGGGGTCCCCCTGGGCCAGCAAGCAAATGCACGGTGTCTCAAGACCATCACGATGACCACAGTCCACAGGGCTCACGGAAGCAGGCTGAGCCGCGCCAGAAAGAACCGGAGAGGTCCTGAGGCCCATAGGGGAGCCGGGAGGGTTGGTGACAGGAAGAGGCCGGGCCAAAAATCTAGTCAGGGACCCCAGGCACAGCGGGGTGCTCAAAGCCCCCAGCAACCCGGAGCTCCCTCCAAGAGCCATCCAGATGCAAACTCGTACTATCTCCATGGGGGCACCAGGAGAAGAATCATTCTCCAGCCCTCAGCTTCCACTCCAAGATCCCCTCTGCTTCACCTTCCAGACCCACCTGGCGGTGGAAAAGCCAGCCAGGAAAACATATGGGCAAAGAGGACTAGAAGTGAGAATACAGGCAGAGGCCGGGCCCCAGCTGGAATACTCCCCCAGCGTAAACAAAAAGAGCGAAGAGATTTCAATTGCAGATCAGACTCTAAGAAGGACTTCCCAAATGTGGGCACTCTTCAGCATTAGGACAGGTTAGCAAGGAGGAAAAAGGAAAGTTTCTGTGTCTATTTTTAAAGCATCCTGTAGTTGTCATGGGAGAGCAGTCTGCTTGCCTTCCCTGGACCTCGTCTTCACCTCTTGCCCCTGAGTCTATAAAATCAGGAACTAGTTGCCAAGCATCTACCTGGGACATGAGTGCAGAGAGGTGGAGCCTTGCCAACTCCAGGAAATCAGTCCCCTGCCTCCTGGGAAGGTCCTCCGAGGGGCTGGCAGCAAGCGGTGACTGGGGGATGATGGCCCCTGAGGCTGAGGACAGGGGTCCTGTCGGGTCGGTTGACACAATGAGCCCAAGCTTAGGCTGGACCGTGCCAGGCAGCAGCACCAACAGTGAGGGGAAAGGGATGCATGTGACATTTTTCTCTGAGCACATAAAGTAGTGATGGCTGGTAAAATCCGAACTCGGCTGGACTTCTCCATGTGCTTTGCGGTGTCGTGGACTTTAAGGGACACGGGGGGAAGGGAGCGCGGTCAGCTTGTTAGCTCAGGGCCTCCAAGGGCCCGCTTGGCGCTGGGGTCAGGCCGTGTGGGTGGGTGGCGGGCCCACCAGGGTCCTGCCGTCACCCCAGCAGCTACCCCATCAGTGACCTGATGCCGTTTGAACCCGGGTTGTCCGATCCGGTGCTCCAGGGTCTGTCTTTGGCACACACCTCACAGGAGCTGGGACTGGGGCCCCAGCAAAGCATCTCTATCCAACACAGCGCTGTTACCGGGCCGGGAAACGTGACTTCCTCACATTATAATGCAGCAATTTAAAAATGAGAGTTCAGCTTTTGGCTGGAGAAGTGCTGACGGGGGCTTCCTGCCACTGCCCAAGGGCAGGGAGCTTGGACTGGCGCTGGCTGCCCGAGCAGGGCCGATCTGAGAAGAGAGAGGCCCGGGCGGAAGGATTGGGGTGCTGGGAGCAGTCAAGCTGTGTGCTCCCTGGCATCTAGTGTGTGGAGGCCAGAGAGGCCCCCGAAACATCCTAACCCTGCGCAAGACAGCTCCCACGACACAGAATGAGCCCGTCCCAAATGTCGGTCAGTAGTGCTGAGGTCCCCAGGCCCTGCCATTGGCCAAGAAAAGGGAGGGAGACCATGTGGTGCGTGTGGGGGCCACAAGCAGCTTGACAAGGCCGGAAAGGAGGTGGAAGGAAGATGAGGCTGAAGGGAGAGGCCTGCTCCCTCCCTCCTTACGTCCTCTCCTGCCTGCCTGCTTTTAACCAAAATCTATAGAGCGCCTTCCATCCGGGCAGTGGTGGGCAGGATCTGGCTCGTACATGCTCACGCACCGATGTCCCGCTCCACGTCCCGTGGCCTCTTGTTGGTCACTGAGATGGGCCATGGTGGGTGAAACAACACCATGGAGATAGGCAGACATGGAGCCCTTGCTAGGCATCAGAGATACCTAGGTAGCAAAAACGGGGCCCACTCCTGTCCTTATGGGGTTTACGCTCTAGTGGGAGGCACACTCCCTGAATAATCCCACGACCGTTCCTTGATTTCAGCCATGAGAAGTGCAGGCGAGAACAGGACCTGGCGCAATGAGAACACTGTGAGCGCATGCGTGCAGGTTGGCGGTGTGAACACGCAGGTGGTGCGGGGGGCAGGGACCGGCCTATGCGGGAGGACTGGGGAAGGGGTCCTTGGAAGAGGCAACATTTCAATAGAGCCTGAAGGCTTCATAGGAGGTCGCCAAGCAGAGAAGCCAGCAGCTGGGGTACTTCTAGGCAGAGAGCAGCAGGTGCAACAGATTCAAGATGGGGGAGGGGACCAGGAGTGCTGGGAAAGTGCAAGAAGCCCAGGGGGCCGGGGAGGGGGCATGGGACTGAGGAGAAGCCAGCAACGGGCCGGGTCACACAGAGCCTTGTCGTGTGAGGAGCTTGGGCTTTATCCAGGGAGCCAGTGATGGATGTTGAGCAGAAGAGGTCCCTGGGAAGATTCAAATTAAAACAACAACAACAAAAACAAAACTGTATTGACTGTCCCTTTCCCATAACTTGGGCTTTTAATGATGGCATTAAGCTTCACCATGAACCAGGCCCAGGTGATAAAGAGAGGGATAGACTTGGCCTCTGACCTTGGAACTCCCTTTGTAACAGGGCAGATGGACAGACCCCCCCAGCAGAACATGAAGAGCATAGGGTGGACAGTGCACACAGCAAGAGGGATGTCCTCTCGGGGCCAAGTGGAGGAAGACAGACTCTGAGGGACCGCTAAATCTAAAATAAAACACACTTTGGGCGCCTGGGTGGCTCAGTCGTTAAGCGTCTGCCTTCGGCTCAGGTCATGATCCCAGGGTCCTGGGATCGAGCCCCACATCGGGCTCCCCGCTCGGCGGGAAGCCTGCTTCTCCCTCTCCCACTCCCCCTGCTTGTGTTCCCTCTCTCGCTGTGTCTCTCTCTCTCAAATAAATAAATAAAATCTTTAAAAAAAAAAATAAATAAAATAAAATAAAACACACTTTTTAATTTATCTCTGGCCTCACCAAAAGTAAGGGGAACCCCCAAGTTGCCCCTATCCAAAACTAAAAAGCTGTGAGCTAAGACCAGAACAGGAGCAGTGAGCGATAACCAAGTGTGACACCTGGGGTCTGTCCTGGGGACAGATGCTGATGTCAGGACTGTGGGCAGGGAAGTAAACGCTGGGGAGTGGCAAAGCGAAGGAACAGAGCCTGTGGTCTCTCGTTCTCCCAGGTCTCTCTAACAGGAATAAAGTGGTCCCTGCTACCAGGTACCATCCCCCCTCCCTCCCCACTCCCACCCTGGCAGGTCACAGAAATCCTCTCTGGATTTAAACCCTAGAGATTCCCATAAGATCAAATCTGAGTTCAGCATGCATGAGAGTCCACAGAGAAATATAGCAAATTTAGACCCTCCAAGGCCTTTTCAGATACATACTTACCAATATACCAAATATAAGTGAATATGTATGTAATACTTAAAAAAATTTAAGATGAAGTCATAAACATGAGCAAAGAACAAGAGACTATCTGAAAAGACCAGGTGAACTTGGAAAAGAACTAAATAGAACTTTTAGAAGTATGTAGTTAGTAACATTAAAAAAATAAAACCCAGGGGCACCTGGGTGCCTTGGTCAGTTAAGTGTCTGACTCTTGATCTCAGCTCAGGTCTTGATCTCAGGGTCAAGAGTCCAAGCCCCTCCTTGAGTTCCACACTGGGCATGGAGCCTACTTAAAAAAATAAGTAAATCAAATCATATCAAATCAAATCCAAAGATGGGTTAAACAGCAGAGTAAACTGCTGAAGAGAGAATTTTAAAAATGGAAAACAGATCTAAGGAAATTACCCAGAATGCAATGCAGAGAAATAAGTTGATGGAAAGCATGAGGGGAAATCAGAGCTTTCTGGTCTACCACAACAGCCATTAGCCACGTGTGGCAATGTAAACCTGTATTTGAATTCATTAAAAGTCAATAAAGCAGGGTGCCTGGGTGGCTCAGTCGGTTAAGTGCCCGCCTTCGGCTCAGGTCATGATCCCAGGGTCCTGGGGTCGAGTCCCACTTCGGGCTCCCAGCTCAGTGCATAGCCTGCTTCTCCCTCTGCCTGCCACTCCCCCTGCTTGTGCTCACTGTCTCTCTCTGACAAATAAATAAAGAAAATCTTTAAAAAATAAAAAAGAATGGAGAAGAGGTCATATTTTAAGAGGTAATGGTTGAGAATATTCCAAAAATAAACCCATCGATACGGGAAGCACAATGTATATCAGTCAGAATAAGAAGAAATCCACCTGTAGCCACATCATAATGAAACTGCAGAACACCAAAGACAGAGAGGAAATCTTAAAAGGAGCTAACCAAAGAACAGTTGGGCCAGCAGCTGCCTTCTCTTTAGCAAAAAGGAAGACAGAAGATAGTGGAACAATGTCCTCGAGGTGCCAGGAGGAAATGACCATCAGCCTAAAACTGTGTACCCAGCAAAGCTCTTTGAAGGACAAGGGGGAAACATAGGCTTTTTTCAGATAAAAGCTGTAGGAGCTTACCACCAAAAAAATACTCTTAATCAGAGGAATTTTTAAATCATGTTCTTCAGGAATAAGAAAAATTATCCTAGAAGTTAGGTCTGAGGCGCAAGAAGAAGTGATGAACTACGTGCTTAACGTGTAGGGAAATTACTTTAAGCAAATATTATCAAGGTAAAATAATCACGAGGACAATGTCTAAAATTGTGGGTTTTTTAAAGGACAGAATTAAAATAATCGACACGGTAGGTTGTAAGTCAGAAAGAGTGATCAGGATGTTTCGATAGCTCACTATTTAGGACAGAGCATTAAGATATTGCTTAACCCTAGGTTTTGTGAAGTTAAATACATATGGTAAGTTAAAGAATGGTTCTAGAATTCAGCACCCATCAGAATCACCTGGGAGGCTTGTTAAAATACAGATTACTGGACCCACCCCTCAGAGCTTCTGCTGCAGGAACGCTGCGGTGGGCTCCTAGAATCTGCATCGCTAACCAGTTCCCAGGTGTTGCTGATGCTACTGGCCCAGGGGCCCCACTTTGAGAACCACTGAACCAAAAGCAGAGAAATCGGGTGCTTCACTTCCAGACCAACAAAAGTGGGGAAAGGCAATGAGAAAACGAACAAAACCTTCTGTCTAATGCAGCTCTGTGCAGGAAAGAGATCATATGAGCCACATACGTAATTTTAGATTTTTTTGTAGACACGTTAAAAAGTAAAAACTGGTGAAATGAATTTTAATAATATATTTGATTTAACCCAATATACCCCAAATATTATCGTTTCAAGATGTGATCAATATAAAAATTATTGAGATTACTTTTTCTTCTTTTTTTGGACAAAGTCTTCAAAATTCAGTGTATATTTTACACTGTAGAGGCTTCTCAGTGTGGACGAGCCACATAATAGGTGGTCAATGGCCACGTGTGGCTTGTGGCTACCCTCCTGGACAGAGCCGGTTAGACTGCAAGTGATAGGAGCCTACAGAGGACAGAGGCCCCCACTCAGCCCCTGAGCACCCTCTGTATGCTGAGCACTTAGACCATCATACATCACCTCATTCAGTCCTCACTTAGACCTGTGAGATTAGACATTATTATCATCCCATTTCATAGATGGTGAAAGTGAGGCTGAGAACATTCAAAACACTTGCCCAAGAGAAGCAGAAGAGCCGGCGTTCAAACCCAGGTCTCTCATATTCCAGTGCCAACCTCAGAACCTCACGGTTTCTGTAAAGCATTTTCTGTAACAGACCAGAGAGTAAATATTTTAGGCTCTGGGGACCAGACAATCCATCTGGTGGGAGAAGGTAGAACCTCTTCCAGAGTCAGCCTCGGTCCTCCCGGTGTTCGGAAGGATCCAGACTGACGGGTCTCTTGGCGACACCCCCTCAGACTCTGATAAGGCGTTCAGCCGGCCTCTCTAACTCACTGCTTGACTGTAAATGTGAGTTATTCTCACTCGTAGGGCTGAGACAGAGGGGAAATAAAAGCGAGGATTGATGGAATCCCAGACATAAAATCTGGCACCATAATGCCTGCATTTTAGAAATTGCCTTTAATTAATGGTTTATGACCCCAAAGACGCCCTCCTCTTCAGGCCTTCTGCAGTGTCGACTTGGAGCTCAGCCCTGGGTGGCGAGGTGGGGGAAGGGGGTGCTGAAGGAGTGGGGTGGCGAATGGCTGTCTTTCTTCAGAAACCAGAATGTGTGGTTTGCTCATGGGACCCCAGCTCGGCCTCTGGCAGTCCTCGAGCCTGGGCGCCCTAAGGAATGTGAGTTGAAAGCCAGCTCTCCTCACCGGCCTGAGGCCTGTGAGCTACAGACTGACCCACGCGTACTCACACGCTCAGGAAAACGCACACGCCAGGAAGTTTGCTTTTCTCTTTGTCCCCTTATCTGTCATTCCCTCCCCACCCTCCACTCATTCTCTCCTTCTTCCTGATTCTCTTCATGTCTTTGTTGTTTCTGTGGCCCTATTTCCCTGCCGAAGCCTTGCTCTTTGAGTCTCTCTCTCCAACTCTCTCTCTCTCTGACTTTTGCTGCCTGTCTCCTTCCTCCTTCCCTTGCCACACTTATAGCCTTTACTTGGGGAGGCCTAGCCAAGCGCCGCCCCCCCCCCCCCCGGGCATGGGATAGACAAGCCCACCCTCACCTCACAGGGAGCCCCGCCTCTCCCACCTGGATCAGGTGGGAGTCCTGCTGGGACGATGCACTTCTGCCCAGGTGGGGGACCCCTAAGCACCTGAGCTGAACTCAAGCCACGTTTCATCCCAGGAAGGCAGCGGGACTGAGGCAAGTACTGAGTGCCTACTATCGCTTCACATTCAGAATGTATACTAGTCGTGAACCTGGGAGGTAGAGAGTATTATTATTATACCCATTTTATAGATGGGAAAACTGTGACTTTAAGAGGTCAAGAAATTGGCCCAGAGCCAAGAGCTGTTCAACTCCAAAGCCTCTTTCCACAGGCCCAGTCCAAATGGACAACACAGGCCGTGTCTTGGAATTTCAGGTAACCAGATGTGGTGACATTTGTCTCTCATCTTCCCAGAAGCAGGTGACAGAGACAGGACTCAGCCACAGGAACAGCACAGAGACTCTCAGCTCTTTCCAAGCCAGGGAGGACACACCCACGTTGTGTGCCAGAGGTTCACACCTGTAGGACCCAATCAGAAAGGCTTCCCTGCAAGCCAAACCTGTCCTGGGGAGCCAGGGACCAGCAGGAGGGACACCGAGGCTGGGGACAGGCAGCTGTCTCACCAGGCAGAAACTCGGGGGCCCCCACGGAGGGCTGCAGAGGAAGCTGCTGGTTCCACATTCCCGGGCGTCATGGCAACACGCGGTCAGACCAGCGACCTGCTTGTGGTGCTCTGTGCCATCTGCCGTTTCTCTGGGGGCAGGGAAGAGGCCTTGCACCTACGCAGCATCCCCAGTCATGGAGTCCCCAGAGCAGTCCTGGGAAGGAGGCAGGTGGCAGGGAGGCATGATGCCAACCTTAGGGTGTTGGAAATGGAGGCATGAGGCATCGTGGCTGCCCACCCTGAGTTAGGTCGCTCTGCCCAGTGCCCTGCTGGACCAGGGGTGGCATCCTCCTGGCCAGCAGCCGCGGGCTTCCAAGGGCTCTTGGCTGAGCAGCTAGAGGCCCCCGGCGTTGGGGAGAAAGGTTTTGGCAGAGCTGGATGCGTGTATGGCCCCCAAGCGGATACAGCTGTTTCCAAGAGTTTATATGGCAGGGGCAGGGAGGGGTGAAGGAACTGGGGAGAGGAGCCTTGTCACTAGGAAAAGATTTCTATGTGTCCATTTCAAAAATAACGTACCTCAATGCAGGAAACCTGGGACACAGGAAAGTGTGCACACACTCGCAAATACCCTTGCACACTCACATGTGCACACTCATGCACAAAACAATCACACACACACGCTCACACACAATTAACCCTCACCCCTTCCCAGACACAGACTTTTAACATTTATCCAACTAGTATATGTATAAATGTATAAATATACATATATACACACAATTAGAGTTCTACATCGTAGAATCGTGTACATATCATTTTAAAAAAACAGTTGGGATTACGTTGTACCCGCTGTCTTGTACTGTCCTTTTTTGCTTGGCAGTAGATTATGAACATTTTCCCATCTTAGAAGTATTCTCCAGTGACACATTTCTCATTAATCACATATATTCTAATATATGAATGGGACATCGTTCATTCAGACGAACTCCCATCAATAACCACTTGTACTGCTTCCTACTTAATTTTTCCAATTTTTGTTATAAATGTATGCATGTTTAATGTGGAACTTTGATGATACGCAAAAGTATAGCAAGAGGAAATTAAGCTCATTCTTCCTGGCACCCAAGCTCAGTAACTGTAAATATCTGTGTGACTTCACACACATTGTTGTAACCACGTGCCCGATTTGATGGATAAGCGTTTTTTACATCGTTATAATTTACAACGTACAGTATTGGCAGGGTCCTTTCTAACCAGGCTTTTTTTAATACTTGTCATTTCTTGTGGTATTGAGGTTGTGTGGGCGTTGATTTAACCCTACTTTAGAGAAAGAGACTTTCCATCTCAGTCAAGTTCGCCCTGAACCCGGTCCGTTCATCAGGTGTGTCCGACCATGGATTGAAGAGTAGGGATGGAAAATGCTGGGGGATAGACATTTTCATCTATGAGGGGCTACTCCGGAAACAGGTTTCGGTGTGTTAAGGAATGGAGCTGAGGCTCCGTGTATCCTAAGAAAATAAATCACCCAGTCACCCAGAGATGACTGCCACTGTATTGATTACAATAGCGAAAAATGGGGAACAGCCCATGCCCATCAACAGGAGGCAGGCGAGATAAATGAGAAAGCATCCTCTGATGAATCCTGTGCCGTCAAAAGATAGCACAGATCTCTACGGAGATGGAAGGATGTCCTCCACGGTGTAAACGAGAACGGCGTATTACGAAACGGAGAGCGTTGTGTCTACGCATGGGTCTGGGTGTGCTTGGAAGCGTGGGTGTGTGTGTGTTTGGAAGCACGGGCATTTGTGTATCCCAAAGAATATTTAACTAAAACTAACAGCTGCTGTCTCTGGGTGGCGTGGGATTTGGGGCGATTTTCACTTTGTTTTATTTTCATTCTTTGTTGGATTAAGTTTTAAAAAGTCTGTTCTTTTGTCGGGGAGGGGGTGGGGGGACAGATTACTCTTGTAATGGGGGAGGGGCAGCAAAACAAAACAAAAGCCATTTTGATTTTGGAAAGAAGAAATGCGAGAGGGGGAGACATCCCCGCCCTCCTCCTGCTCCCTGGGAGTGCAGCCTGCCCAGTCCCTGCCTTCCCCCCCCCCCCCCGGGGCCCCCCCCCCCCCCGCCTCAGCTCCCCCCTCAGCCCCCTCCCCATCTTCCCACCAAGTTTGCAATTGTGTGTTGCAGATTCCGACAGCCAGTGCAGCCCCACGCGGCAGAGCCTCAGCCTGTCGGAGGGCGAGGAGCAGATGGACCGGCTGCAGCAGGTGGAGCTGGTCAGGACCACCCCCATGTCCCACTGGAAGGCCGGCACTGTCCAGGCCTGGCTGGAGGTGGTCATGGCCATGCCCATGTACGTCAAGGCCTGTGCGGAGAATGTGAAGAGCGGGAAGGTAGGGCCCCTCCAGGATCCCAGCGGCAATGCCCCCTCTCCCTCCTGTGAACTTTACCAACCCAGAGCTGGCCTGCTCCACCTCAGCCCCGCCCCCCAATCCCGGGGTGAGGAGGAGATGTATTCTAGGAACCAGCTGTACTGGGTTCAGGATCCAGTGTCCACAGTAAATCATCATGTCTCCCCGGCAAGGCGCATAGCCCTCTGAGTCTCAGCTTTTGCATCTTTAAATTGGGCCTAACCTGCCCGTACCTGACTGAAGTGGGGCAGGACTGGGCTAGAGGCTCTACTGGCCAGGATGTGATTCTGCTCCCCTCCTGGAGCAGAGCTGCACTAAGTGCTCTGCCCGGACTGCAGAGAAGGATGGGCAGGGAGATGGGCGGGCGCTGGGGTCCAGCCTCATGCTAGCAGACCCCCCCCCCGGGGCTCAGCCACAGCCAGCAGCAGGTCCTGGCAGCCTCGGCTGCCCACCCCACTCCCCCTTCTGGGAGCTCAGTCCTCACCTTCCTGCGGAGCAGGTGCTGCTGAGCCTGAGTGACGAGGACCTGGAGCTGGGTCTGGGCGTGTGCAGCTCCTTGCACCGACGCAAACTCCGGCTGGCCATCGAGGACTACCGCGACGCCGAGGCGGGCAGGAGGTGGGTCGGCACGCCCGGGCACCCCACTCGGGCTGCGCCTCCAGGGAGAAGGGAGAAGAGTCCACCCCGAGACCTCCAGATCACACGGTGGGGGCGAATGGACACTGCAGGCTGAGCCAGGGATGGGGGATGGTGGGGTGTGCCCAGAAATGCCACCGGCCAAGGGGGGCCAGATGCATCCCAGTCCCGCTCTGGGCCAGGCCTCCCCGTAGAAAGATGGAGATACAGGGAATCAGTGAGGCCCCAGTGCCCCATGATCCCCGCAGCCAGGAGGCGGCGGGGGGGCCTCATGCGCCCCCAGAACTTCTCTATCTCCGAGGACCAGCCGAAGCAGGTCTGGGAATTCGGCCAAAATGTCTGCTCTGTCTACTTCCACCTCAACCCCAGCTCTACCATCTCAGGGGGAGAAAGGATGGAGTAAGACAGGGAGAAGTAGAATGAGACAAAGAAGAAATGGACGTGAAGGGCTTTATTGCCACGTCTCCCCCAGAGGATTAGGGCCGGCTGGGAGGGGGATCCGTTAGCAAGCACACCTGGGAATGGGCGGAGGTTCCTCCCTTCAGGTGTGTCCTGCTCTCATTGCGAACACCTTCCCCCACAACCCCCACCTCTGTCCTACCTCCTGCCTGCCTCCCTCCCTTCTGACCTTTTGTGAGCAGGATTTGTTGGTGGGGGGGAGCTCATTCACCAAGTAAGCGCCAGGGAAACCAGAGCACCCCCCTCGGTCCTCAGCGTGCAGAGGGGAAGAAAGAACGAGCGTAGTAAATCTGACACTTTCTGTTTTGCATAATTATCTCCTTCACTGGTTTCCCCATCATTTTTGTGCAGTTAATTAATCAGACCTGGTGGTGTGTGCTATTATTTGCAGAAGCCGCTTTATGGATTAAAAAATGAGGGGGCTAAGGCTGGGAACTCAGGTTAGTTTGGAAGCAGAAAACCCAACGCTTGTGTGTCCTGGAGAGGGGCCCTTGGCGTGAATCCTGGGTGGCAGCAAAGACATGTGAGATCAGATCAGAAACTCGGGTAGCAACCCAAAGCAAGCAAAGCAAGAACGTGCCAGCCTTGTCAGCAAGTCAGGACCCTGAGGGACGGGGTTGGGGGTGAAGGAGTGGGGAGGAGAGTGATGGGCGGGGGAGGGGAGCGGCGGGCATGAGCTTGCTTTCTCGGAGGGCTTCCCCTCCTTAGGGTCCCACAGGCACCTCACACTCATCACCCACTTCTAACCAGTGCCTCGCCCCTCCTGAATCCTCTGCCACCCAAGCTGGAGACCCCTCCTGCCCCCTCGTCCCACTCCCAGTGTGGTCAGTAAACGCTGACCATTGAGCAGGGTGGGGCTGCCTGCTTCACCCCGCAAAAATGCAGGATCCCTGCCCAAGTTCGCCCAAAACATGACTCCCCCGAGAACCTCTAGGAACCAAGATGCTACAGCACCTACAAGGGGATGTGAATGGATGTGAACGGAGTTTAAAAAATTCTGAGAGCTGAGATCAGGACCGTCTCCATGGGTCCTGTGTCTCCCGCATTAGACACCCCCAGGCTTCCTGCAGGAGGGAGGGGCTCATTCCCTGTGGAAATCCGGCCTGTCTCTAACTTGCCGTGGACTTGCTCTCTCTGGCACTTGTAGTTTCTCCAGCTGTGAAGTGAAGGGGGTTAAATTAGAACAGCAATTCTTATAACTTTTGGAGACCACGGCCACTCTGAGAATCTAATAAACACTGTTGACACTTTCCCCAGAGGAGATATACAAAACATCACAACTCTGCCTTCTGGGACCCTTTAACTCACTCCCGGAACTTTTAGGGGCCCATGAACTCTAGGGTAAGAGCCCCAGTGAGGTCATCTTCAAGAACACACCCTGTGTGGCTTTGGGAATGACATTGCCCTCTCCGGGCCTGGTTCCCCTTATCTCTAAAATACCGCAAAATCCACCAGCCCCATCACCAGTCGTTTCATGCACATGATTTTATTTAATCGTCACAACATCAGTGTGGGATAGACATTCTTACCCCCATTTTAAAGACGGAGAAAGTGAGGCCCGGAGAAATCATGGGTGCAAAGTCACGCTACAAAATACCTAACTTCAAAGTCAGTCCCCTTTCCATTATCCTGCATCACCTCAACATTAAAAAGATCAACAACCCCTGCTACTCGTATTTACGGAACACGGAATGCACCCCCAGACTCCGTGCTAAGGGTTTCACATTCTCTCATCCCGTTCAGCCCTCACAGCTTCTGTGAGGCAAGCATGATTAGCCCCATTTTGCAGGTGAGGATGCTGGGGCACAGAGACACAAGGTCCCGGAGCTAACGGTGATGGAGCCAGAATGGCCTCGTGTTTTCTGTGTTGAATCATGACCCAGATGATATCTAAATTCTGTGCCCAAACTCAGATTTCGGGGTCTAATCCGGCCCCAGTTTGCGGCGGGGACAATGTCAACTTTTATAAAACATCTGAATTACTTTTAAAGTCGTGCCGTCTTGTTCAACTTGGGCGCTTACAATAGCTCCAACCAACAGCTGGGAAAGTGTTGCCAAGCCGAGGCCCCATGGGGACAACTTTAATGAAAAGAGAACCGTTCTGAAGGGCAGGAGCGCATTAATCGTCAGCACGCAGATGGATATTGCTGACTGTAAATGGCTTCCCTCAAGTAGGTTCAGCCGGTGCCCCTCCCCCCACACCATGCCACGTCTTGTTGCACCATTGATTTGCTGAACTCCCTCAGAGAGGAGGGCTTCTGGTCCCCATCAGTGACAGCCCTAGCCCCAGGGCATCTGATCGGAGGGATGGCCGGGAGCTCCCACACCTGCCCGGGGCTAGACAGCCTTGACTGTGGCCGATGGTCCTGGGAAGGGCGGCTCTGAAGTGAGGGCCTCAAGAGGGGCTGGGAGGGGGCCCACCTGGGACTTTTTCTTCTTAAAGGGAGCTTGTCTTGGGTCAGAAGTTTCCAACACAGGAGCTTCGTCCTGGGCGGCTTCCTGGTGGACTGGAGTCAATGCCCCGCTCGCCCAGCCTTGATTTATCTTCAGTGCATTTATAGAACAGAAGCTGGGGAGCCAGGTGGGGTCCTGCCCTCCAGGAGCTGGTGGTCTGGCCAGATGAGCCGCAGGGTGACGAGTGCAGGGATGGGGACTCCCGGGGGGGCTCGGGGAGCAGAGAGGGGCTCTGACCCAGCCCACGAGGGCCCTGGAAGGCTTTGGGGAGAGCGAAAGCCCAGCAGAGCCCGGTAGCAGTCAAGCAGGTGAGGAGGGAGGCGTTGGGTGGACCACGGCCAGGAGACGAGGAGGGCCTGGCCTTGGGGACAGACCCCAGCTGTCCTGGGTGGGTGAGGGGCAGGAGGAGACCGCATGAAGCTGGGAGCCCACCCTTCCTTTCCTTGGCCCCTCTTCCAAAAAAGCATCTGCTGTATGTTGAGCATGAGGCCGGCTCTTCAGCAAAGAACATAGTCTCTGGGCTCAGATCAATTCATTTTTGAAAGTTCCATGTGTGACTGACTAGTGCTTTGAAGGAAATACTTAGAGGCAGAGTACAGGCTAGGGGGCAACTTTATTTATTTTTAAGATTTTATTTATTTATTTGACAGAGACACAGCAAGAGAGGGAACACAAGCAGGGGGAGTGGGAGAGGGAGAAGCAGGCTTCCTGCTGAGCAGGGAGCCCGATGCGGGACTCGATCCCAGGACCCTGGGATCATGA
The DNA here is from genome assembly GCF_004348235.1 of Phoca vitulina. Lineage (NCBI taxonomy): Eukaryota > Metazoa > Chordata > Mammalia > Carnivora > Phocidae > Phoca > Phoca vitulina. Next base: position 90,205,386 of record NW_022589705.1, on the reverse strand, counting down.
CCTGAGCCGAAGGCAGACGCTTAACCAACTGAGCCACTCAGGCACCCCTGTTTTCATACATTTTTTATCTATATGTATTATATGCTCTGTAATACATTATTATATTTGTCTTTTAAACTGTCCATTATCTTTTAAGGAGATTAGCAGATGAGAAAAATATTTAGCCAGATAGTTACCATTTCTAATCATCTTTATTCTTTAAAAAAAAATTCTTATTGTGGTAAAGTATACATATTTATCATCTTAACTGGTTTTTTTGTTTGTTTTTGTTTTGAGAGAGAAAGGGTGGAGAAAGGGAAGAAGGAGAGGGCGAGAATCTTAAGCAGGTTCCACGCCCAGCACAGAGCCTGACACGGGGCTGGATCTCACAACCCTGAGATCATGACCTGAGCTGAAATCAAGACTTGCACACTTAACCAACTGAGCCACCCAGGTGACCCCCCTCTTAACCGGTTTTAAGTGTACAATTCAATGGTATAAAGTAACATCCACACTGTTGTGCGGCCATCACCACCATCCACGTCCAGGACTCTCTTCATCTTGTAAAACTGAAACCCTATGCTCACGATAACATAATAAAGACTAACTCCCTGTTCTCCCCTCCGTGCCCCACCCCGATAATGTCAACCACCCTTCTACTTTCCGCCTTTATGGTTTTGACTACTCTCAGTACGTCATTTAAGTGGAATCACACAGTATTTGTCTTTTGGGGCCTGGCTTATGTCACTTAGCATCATGTCCTCAAGATTCATCCATGTTGTAGCATGTGTCAGAATGTCCTTCCTTTTTAAAGCTGGGGCGCCTGGGTGGCTCAGTCTGTTAAGCGTCTGCCTTCAGCTCAGGTCATGATCCCAGGGTCCTGGGATCGAGCCCCCATTGGGCTCCCTGCTCCGCGGGGAGCCTGCTTCTCCCTCTCCCTCTGCCGGCCGCTCTGCCTACTTGTGCTCTCTCTCTGTTAAATAAATTAAATTAAAAAAAAAAAATCTTTAAAGCTGAATACATTCGACTGTGTGTAGATAGCACATTTTGCTTCTCCATTCCTCTGTTGGTGGATACTTGGTGGCTTCTACATTTTAGCCACTATCAATAATGCTGCTATGAACGTGGATGTATTAATATCTCTTTGAGCCCCTGCTTTCAATTCTTTTGGGTATTTACCCAAAAGTGGAATTGCTGGATCATATGGTAATTCTATTTTTAACTTTTTGAGGAACTGCCATACTGTTTTCCACAGAGGTTACACCATTTTAGATCCTCACCAAGAGCACACGAAGGTTCTGATTTCACCACACCACCACCACCACCTGTTTTCTTGGGTCTTTTAGCCATCCTAATGGGTATGAAGTGGTATCTCGTTGTAGAGAAATTTGCGCTTCCCTAATGATTAGTGATGGGCATCTTTTCGTCTGTTTATTGGCCACCCGTATGTCTTCTTTGGAGAAATGTCTGTTCAAATCTGCCCATTTCTGAATCCAATGGTTTTTTTATTGTGACTTCTGGAAGTTATCCTCTTTTTTCTTTCATGTGGGCCAAGTTTCCATATGGTTATTTTTTTCTTGCCTCTTGAAAAAAGCCCTTCAATATTTCCTGCAGTTTATTCCTCTGATGATAAATTCTCTCAATTTTGTTTGTTTAAAAAAAGTCTTTCCTCCCTCATTTTTAAAATAAACTTGAATTTTTTAGAGCAGTTTTAGTTTCACAGCAGAATTGAAAGGAGGGTAGACAGAGTTCCCACATTCCCCCTTCCCCCACTCCTGCACAGCCTCCCCATCATCCACCTCTCCCACAGGATGGAGCATTTGTTACAGGTGAGGAACCCGCATCGATGCATCCCAATCACCCGGAGTCCATAGTTTATATGAGGGTTCACTCTTTGTGTTGTACATTCTCTGGGTTTGGACAAACGTATGATGACATGCATCCCTCATGACAGTATCATGCTGAATAATTTCACTGCCCTAAGAAATCCCCTATTCTCCGCCTGTTCATCCCTCCCTCTCCTTAACCCCTGGTAGCTACTAATCTTTTGACTGTCTCCATAGTTTTGCCTTTTTCCAGAATGTCATATAACCGGAATCATACAGTATTGTGATTGGCTTCTTTCACTTAGTAAGGTGCATTTAAGGTTCCACCACTGGAAGGTTCTAAGCAGAGGAGGGACATGATCTGATTGAGGTTTTTAAAAGACCATCTGGCTACTGTGGGGAAAGTGGATGAGAAGGGGTGGGGCAGGCGGTGGGGGGGTGCGTGGGGGAAGTAAGGAGGCAATTTCTGAAATCTATGCCGCAGGTAGTGGTAGCTTGAACCCAGAAAAGGAGAAAAAGGGACAGACACACGGACCAGAATGACTGATAGACCTGGTGGGGGAGGGGAGACTGAGGGCAAATGAGGACCGGAGCTGGGGGATGGTGGGGGGTGGGGAAGAGCTGGGAGAGGGGACAGGGCATTTTGTTTAGAGCCCATTAAATGTGAGATGTGTGACAGGCAGGAGATGCCCAAGGGGGCAGTTAGTAAGCAGCTGGGTCTCAGAAGAGAGAAGAAGGGAGCGATGAGAATTTGGGAGTCCTCGTTTACATTACATTTGTAATCCAGAGCCCTGGAAATGGGTGCCACCAGGGAACAGAGAGTGTGGGGAAGAAGAAAGAAAGGAAGGGGCTGTGAGGGAAGATGCGCCCATTATACAACAGCATGCGTCCCAAGCACGGCGGTTGTAGCTGTTCAGTATATACTGGTGGAATGAAGGAAAGACAGCGAGGAGCCATATAGGAGCACCAGCAGGAGGGTGGTGCGGTCAGCCCTGGCCACTCTCCTGGAAGAGGGACTGGGGAGGGCTCAGAGGCAGGGGGACCAGTTGGAGCGCAGAGTCCAGGGAGACACAGAGTCCAGGGAGACACAAAGTCCCGGAGTGAGCAGTGGAGAGTGGAAAGGAGGAAGGTGAGTCAGGTGGAGCTGAAAATCCCACCCAGGCCTCCAGCTTGAGTGGCTGGTGGGCAGCTCTTTAGAGACGGGTGCACAGGGAGGGGCTGGGAAGTGGGTGAAGGGTATTCTATCTGGGGGCAAGGGAAGAATGCTGGTCCCGATCCCAGACCTGGGGAGGAGGGTGGTGTCACTCCGTAAGCCCATATTTCCCTATCACATCCTGATCCCTTTGTGGGGTCCCCCTACCTGGCAGCCCCACAGGTCATTTCTCAAGTCCCTCCACAGGTGGGATACGCTGTTCTCATTCCTTCTGTGCGGCTGCCACCGTATGGCGATCAGGGGAATGACAGCCAAGGGGACCTCTTGCCAGGAGCATCCACCTCTTTATGCATTTGAGAAATATTCCTTGTGCACCTACTATGTGTGCAGGACTGAGATAGGTGTGGGATACAGACAAATCTGAGATATAGCAGTGAGGAGAAAGGGCTTGAAATAGGCAAAACGGGGGTTTTAATTCTGATTCCGAGACATGCCACAGTGTGACTCTGGGCAAAGTCTGAGCTTCTTGGTTTGTAGAGCGAGGACAAACGGCCCAGGCCACAGCATTGCGGGCTCCGGGGATTCTGTAGAGGAACATGCCCAGGGGGCCACACCCAGGGGCAGGTTGGGGATGTGGAGGGCTCCCAGAGGTGCCACCTCCTTCTGCACACGTCCCTGCCGTTCTGCTACCGTCTCTTTCCACTCCGTGCGTCTGAATGTGCTTTCTTCCCTTTTCCTGTTCCTTTTGTCTGCCTCTCTATTGATCCCTCTTCTGTTCTTTGGGGCTCGCTCTGTTTCTCTGTCTGTCTCTGTCTTTCTCCTTCCACTCTCTGCATCCACCTCTCTCCCCATCTCTGCTTTGTCTCTCTCTTCCTCTCGGTCTCTCCACTGCATCCCTTTTCCTGTCCGTCTCTGTGATGTCTTGGTCCCCCACCCTACTCTGCCCTGTTCTTTTCCCTCTGTCTTCATCTCTGCCCATCTCTGCCCCATTTCTACCTGTCTCTCTGTTTCTGCCACCTGTCCCCACCCATCCGTCTCTCTGGCCATGTCTGTCCTCACCAGCCTGTCCAAAGCCGCTGACCTGGACCATCACTGGGTGGCCAAGGCCTGGCTGAATGACATCGGGCTGTCCCAGTACTCTCAGGCCTTCCAAAACCACCTGGTCGACGGGCGAATGCTGCACTCCCTGATGAAGCGGGACCTGGAGAAGCACCTCAATGTGTCCAAGAAGTTCCACCAGGTCAGCATCCTGCTGGGGATTGAGCTGCTGTACCAAGTGAACTTCAGCAGGGAGGTGAGGACCAGGGCAGGAGATGGAGGCATCTTCCACAGCCCTTCTTTCCCCACTGGCACCCATTGTCCATCCAACTATCTGCCTATCCATGCATCTGTCTACACACACATCCATCCACGTGGCCATCCATGCATCCATCCACACACGCATCCATCCACCTGGCCATCCATGCATCCATCCACACATGCATCCATCCCTCCCCCTCTCCCTCCCTTTTTCCAATAGCTGCTTACTGAGCATGGGTCAGGCCCTGTGTCCAATTCAGGGGAAGTGGGGAACCCTCATCTTCCAAGAGTTCACTGCTCATCAGGGAGAACCACAAAGAAGCTGGTGCCACCATACCATGGAAAGTTGGCCCAATGAGGAAGTCCAGGATTTTATGAAAACCCAAAGCTGTAGCTTCCAGAGGGATCAGGGAGGGCTTCCCCGAGGTAGTGACAGCAGGACTGAGAACTGAGAGGGGAATTCCAGGCATCAGTCAGCAGGACGTGTGAGCGAAAAGCAACCTAACAGAGGGAACAGCACAAGCAAAGGCCCAGAGGACAGAATGTGCGGTCCCAGCGTTGGGTCTGAGGTGGGGGAGTGAACGGGGAGGCCAGCTAGGTGACCAGGGACCAGGGGGGAGAGTCAGAGTTTGGACTCTGAGTGCCCCCTTGACTCTGAGCCTGCCAAGTCAGACAGCACGGGGGGCATCTGCTTTAGCTCCCCCAGGACCCAAAGATTCCCGAGGCCGCTGGGCCCTACAGGGCGGCGGCAGTCCAGACAGCCTACTTTTCCTAGAGTGAAGTCAGAGCACAAGCCGCCCAGGGTCAGGAGGAGAGGCCCAGAGGAGGGAGCTGTCCAGTTCTTCAGCCCTTCTCACACACCAGCCGCAGGGCCCTGGGCACCAGGAACCCCAGTCTGGTGAACCCCAGAGACATGCTGGAAGATCGTGACAGTGAAGTGTGAATGGGCATGGTCAGGGCACGTTGGAGGAATCCATAGGCCGGGGGGTCCCTGGGTCCACCACCAGCCCGGAGCCCTTTGTCTGGGAGCCAGTCCCCCCAAGGAAGGCTGGTGAAAAGGGACCAAGCTGATCCCTCTACAGGTTGCCATGAGTGATGTTTTGTAGGTGACACTCGTTGCCCTCAGGGGCTGGGTGGACCCACAGAAGACAGCCCCTCATGGAAGAGCCGCATTGTTGGGCTCCTACTCCATGTCAGGAAAGCGGGGGTCTGGGATATACAAACTAGGCAGCTGCTGGGGGGGTCTCACCCAGCCCTCCACCCCCAGAAGCAGGCTTCTCCCCATTTCCCAGAATGAAAAGCCAAGCCCCAGATGGACAGGGCCAGAGAACCCGGGGCTCACCGGCCAGAACTTCTCCTTGTACCAGCACCCAGGGTCCCCCCAACATCGTGGATGCTTGCTCCTTGGGACCTCTGTGTGCTCCCCCACCCCCAGCTGACCCACTGTCTCCCCCCTCCCCACAAGGCCCTCCAGGAGCGCCGCGCCCGGTGCGAGACACAGAACATAGACCCCGTGGTCTGGACCAACCAGCGGGTGCTCAAGTGGGTGCGGGACATTGACCTGAAGGTGAGGGGCTGGTGGGCGGGGGGTGGGCTGGGGGTGATCACAGGCATCTGCAAATCCCATGCACGTTTGTGTGTCCATTTTGCATGAGCCGGCGTTGTTGCCCAAGCTGGTGAGAAAGCCTGCCTCCTGTTTCTCAGGAAGAGGGAGCACCCACCCCACCCCTACAACAAGACCCCCATTCATGATGGCTTTCTCCTAGCAGGGGTGGAGAGGCTGGGCTGTCCTCTGAAGCAAGGCTGAGGTTGAATCCAGGCTCATCTCATTGGACAAGTTTTTATGGGCTGCCTGCCAAGATCTGGGGATACATCAGTGACAAAATAGTCTTGGTCACTGTCCTCATGGCCCTAAAAGAGTGGGGGATTCCCCCTGAGCCTTACACTAACTGGTCCCCAGGGGAACAAGCCCTTGCTGTTGGGGGCATGTCCCCACTTGGAGCTGAGGGCACCTCAAGCCAGCAGGGCAGCTCCTCGGGACGCCTCAGGACAACAGGGTGGTCCTCACAGCTTAACAGGGCAGGACACCAGGGCAGACCTGTCAAGTAACAAGGCGGCCCCCACCGCAGGCTAACCAGCCTGTGCCTTGCCCTCAGGAGTATGCGGACAACCTGACCAACAGCGGCATTCATGGTGCCGTGTTGGTTCTGGAACCCACGTTCAACGCCGAAGCCATGGCTACCGCCCTGGGCATCCCCAGCGGGAAGCACATTCTCCGGAGACACCTGGCAGAGGAGATGAGCGCCATCTTCCACCCAGCCAAGTGAGTGTGGGCTGCTGGCTTCGGAAGCAGGTGATCCTGACTTCCCCCTGGCCCCCTCACTTCCTGGATCCCACTTCTTCCCTACAGCACAGTGGCCTCCTTTTATAGATCAGGAAACAGAGGCTCCAAGAAGCAAAGTGCTTTAGCCTGAAGGTCATAGTTGAAAACGAGGTGGCCAGTCCAGGCAGGAAATGCTGTGGAGACAGAGGTTTGGATGCAGGGATGAGCATACTAATGGTGCTCATGGTCCAGATGAGCAGGCCAGGTCAGCCTACCTACCCCAGGCTCCTCGTCTGAAAAGTAACCAGAGAGAAAGCACCTGGACAGACAAATTAGGCCCCCTCTCTGGGGATTCTCTCCTTAAAATATTTGCAGTTAAGCTAAAGTCACCATTTATTAGACACTTGTTATGGGCACTAATTTCATCCTCATGACAATACCAAGAAATCGGTGTCACTATCCCTCCTTTATAGATGGAAATACTTATTTAAAAGGGCCAAGGTACTTGCCCAAGGTCACACAGCTAGTAAGGAGCAGAGCCTAGATTTGTCCTTTGCTCTAATAATATGGCATATTATGTTGATTTTCATACATTGGACCAACCTTGCATTCCTAGGATAAATCCCACTTTGTCCTTTTTATATGTTGCTGGACTAGGTTTGCTAGCATTTTGATGAGGATTTTTTGCATCTATATTTATAAAGGATGTTTGTCAGTAGGGGCTTTTTCTTGTGATATTTTTGTGTGGTTTTGGTATCAGAGTAATACTGGCCTCATAGGATGAGTTAGGAAGTATTCTCTCCTCTTCTGTTTTTTGTTTTGTTTTTTTTTTAATTGGAAGAGTTTGTGAAGGATTGGTGTTCATTATTCCTTAAACATTTGGTAGAATTCACTGGTGAAACCACATGATCCTGGGCTTTTCTTTGTGGAAAGGTTTTGGTTTTTTGTTTTGGGGGGGGTTTGGTTTTTTTCCTACTTCAATTTTATTTGTTACAGATCTATTCAGATTTTCTATTTCTTCTTGAATCAGTTTGAATAGGTTTATATCTTTCTAGAAATTTGTCTGTTTCATCTAGGTTAACTAATTTGTTGGCATACAGTTAGTTGATTTTATAATCATTTCCCTATAATCTCACTTCTTTCTGTAGAGTTGGTAGTACTGTCTCTTCTCTCATTCCTGGTTTCAATAATTTGAGTCACTCTGTAATTCTCGATCAGTCTAGCTAAAGCTTGGTCCCTTTTGTTGACAGAACTCAGGTTTGAATCTGAGGCTCTCTGAGTCAGAACCCTGAGTGCTGAGCCCCCAAACCACATGAAGCCTCAGAAAGCATCTGGGCTACACCCCATGTTATACAGAAACTGAGGCTTGGGGGATGGGGAATTGTGCATCCGTGGCAACAATCCAGAAGTCTTGAACTGCCCTGACCCATCGGCAGGATAATACCCAAGTGATTCTCAAAGTGAGGTCCACAGAGCCCTGCAGCAAAATCATTGGTACTCTTGTGAAATGCAGATCCCCTGGCCCAAACTCAGATCCACAGGACCAGTATTTACTGGGAGAGCCCAGGAATCTACATTTTGGGCATTTTGAGGTAGTTCTATGGAGACCAGAGTTTGACAAGATCCCTATTCCTTGAGCCATGACTCAACAGGTGCAGGAAAGAGGCTTTCCTCCTAAGAATTGTCCACCCTCCCTGACCTCCCTTCTGGAGCCATGTGACCTGTAATGGCCTTAATATATTCTGAGCCCTAGATAGGTAGCACTAGCTAAACATTAGCAGGCATTCATGTATCTGATTAAACCCTTGACCACCCCCGAGGTCACAGGTGCATTAAGGACTATCTAGGATTCGTGGGTGAGCACTGGGGACGTTTCTCGTGGGGCACAAATAGAGTAGGTTCTTACGTTGTTGGCAGGCCAGGGATTCCCTTAAGAATGAGATGAAAGTTGGGGCGCCTGGGTGGCTCAGTTGGTTAAGCGACTGCCTTCGGCTCAGGTCATGATCCTGGAGTCCCGGGATCGAGTCCCGCATCGGGCTCCCTGCTTGCCAGGGAGTCTGCTTCTCCCTCTGACCCTCCTCCCTCTCATGCTCTCTGTCTCTCATTCTCTCTCTCTCTCAAATAAATAAATAAAAAATCTTTAAAAAAAAAAAAAAGAATGAGATGAAAGCAATCCTTCCAATATGAGGATAAGGAAGAAGAAAGTGGACTCGGTCCTCTTCATTTTACAGACGAGGATCTGAGCTGGTCAGCCAGGGCACGGAGAGGCGGTGTCTGTCCATGGCCCATGTGCCAGTTCTCCTTGGAGCTCTTTGCTGAGAACTTGCCATAGACCATGGGAAGAGATTTTAGTCAACTTGGGGGAAACAGAATTTCATGGGTTTCTAAGAAATTTTAGAGACCACCCCTATTGGTGCAAGAGTCCCTAGCTAAGTAAAACACCAGTGGAGACAGTGATCCCCAGGCCTGGTTAATATCACCACGATATTTAACCACATGCCCGGGATTATATTAACCAGGCTCTTCAGGCTTTGCCCCAGGACTTCTCTGCAGTGGTCCAAGCGGTGAAGCTGCCCCGTCCACGGCCCTCTTGCTCCCTCTCCTGTTGCTGACTTCAGCTTTCTGGAGAGAGAGGGGGCAGGGCAGGTGGTACTGGCCCTTTAGGGTGAGTGCTTCCACAAGGCTCTGATGGGGTGGAAAGATTCAGATGGAGAAACATCGACCATTGAATAGCTATCAAGGGCTAACCCAAGACTCCATCCCAGACTGAATCGAAGGCTGGGGGAGCCTGATGGAAAGATAAGGCGAAATAATGCATAAAGCAATTGGGAGAGGAACCCAGGCATGGTGAAGCACCCAACAACGCAACTATTATCAGTTATTTTTCCAAACCCACTACCAGCACCTCCGTGGCTGCCGCTCTTTCTTCCTCCACAGGGAGATGGCTGGAATGTGGGTTCCAATCCTGACTGTGCTGCTTTCTACCATGTTAGACACAGCAGGTGATTTCAGCCCTCTGAACCTCAGTTTCTCATCTGTAATATGGGAATATGAGTCCTCCCTCCCCACAGCTTTGTTAACAGGATTCAGGGAGGCAAACTGTTATGCAGTGCACCGGACACAGACCCCCCCACAACAACTGATAGTTCGTGCCCCCCAACTTCACACGAGCACTGGAGTATCTCCATGACGTGCTTTCCTCTGGAACTGGTTACATGGGGCCCCCCTTCCTGTCGATGTGCTCCATCTTTCTCCTTAGCATTTCAGTGGGGAAGAGCAATTCCTCTATGAACTCTGAAAGATTTTACCATCAAGCACACAGAGTAAGAGGCCTTGTCATGTCTCCCACCTCGGTGGCTGGCAGGCTTCCCAAGCTGCAGAGTCAGGGGAGGGGATTCTCCCGGGGTGGGGGGCACACTGAGATTTTCAGGCACCCATGACAAGGTGATGTGTTATGACATTCTGTCCACCCAACCCCTAGCAGTCATTGAAATGTGAGCATAGAGATCAGGCACTGGGGTGGTTCAGGGGTGGTCCCATGTAAAAAGGAGCCACAGCAGGGCCTTTGGGGGCTCAATTCTGGCTCCTCCATCATCATCCTCTCTGTGATTTTAAGCAAGAAATTTGCCCCCTCTGAGCCTGTTCCCTCAACTTGAAATGGGGATAATCACTCCTTCTCAGGGTTTCTGGAAGGGTTCAAGGACCTCAACTCCGTCCTTACAGCAAGAAAGCAGGCTATGATAACATGTAAACTAATGGGCATGCCTGGGTTCCAATAAAACTTTATTTGCTAAATCAGTCAGCTGGCCAGCTCCAGCCTGCAGGCTGCAGTTTGCCAAATCCTAGTCTAAGAGAAGCCTTCGATGCTTTAACACAGGGAAGGGAGTAATGGGGTCACTTCAGGCAATAAGTCAATGGTGGGGGTGGGGGACACAGATTTCAAATGCAGAGTGGGGGAAATTTTCCTGGTGCTTCTCAAGTCATGCCAGTGAGCTCAAATGTGGGGATTCTCCCATCCAGTCTTCCCTTCCTGGTAAGGTTTGCAGCACGCTGGAGGGGGAAGAGCGCGACCTTGGAGTCTCACAGACTTGGATTCAGATCTTGGCTCTGCTGCTTGCAGCTGGGTAATCCTGGGCAAATCGCTTAACCTCTCTGAGCTGCCCCCCTTTTGCCCCAACTGTCATGCAGGGATGTTGTGAGGATTGCTTTCGTAAAGTGCTTAGCATGGGGGGGGGGGGGGCGCACACAGGAGGTCCGCAGTAAATCACAGCGGTTATGGTCATTGTCACCCGTGTGAGTGTGCCTGTCTCTGGGGGGCGGCAGCTGACTCAGTATGGATCTCTCCCCAGCTCCTCAGGCATCCGGGAGGCTGAGCGCTTCGGAACACCCCCAGGGAGGGCCTCCAGCATCACCCGGGCGGGGAAGGAGGAGAACAGCGGTGGTATCAAGTACAAGGCTGGCCGGGTAAGTCACTGGATGCCTTCACCTGTGAGTCCTGCAGCCCAGGGAAGGTCTTGTCATCTGGGCCCATGGTGGCCCCTCCCAGCTCCTCTCTTGGCCTGTGGAGGAGGACTGATGGGCCAGGTCACAGATGCAGCCAGGAGGGAGGAAGCAGCCTCCAGTTGACCCGCATGATGCTTAAGCCCCTGCCCCCCGCCCCAGGCTTAGAGTAGCATCTTGAAGTGGAGGTCTCACCTGCCCACATCAGAATCACCTGGCCAGTTGCTTAACAGGCAGATTCTGGGACCCACCTGGGTCTCGAAGCCAAGGGCCTCAGGGGTGAGGGGGAACCCTACGTACAGCCAACCTGCCCAGACTCTGAGAACCACTGACTTACCTTTTGAACTTTGGTGACCTGACCAATAGCAGCAGATTAGCCTCCGGTCTATGAAAGTGCATGCAGTTTGCCTGTGTTCACACAGACTCAGACTGACCCAGATTCCTAAATGGAAGTGTGTAGGCACAGATGGGAGAAGTGGATAATCCAAAAATTCTTCCGTTCATTCAGCAAACACTTTTTGGATACTGACTGTGTTTGAGGCACCATCCTGAGCATGAATGGGAATAAGCATGAATAAATTCCCACCCTTACTCTTACGGTGCACTCAGTCTAGAACATGCAGTCTCGAATGGGGTGAAAATTGGTTCTTGGGGGAGGGGCAAACCTGTCACTCTCTCTCTCTATGAAGAACAGGTATACATATGGGACATTAACAGAAGCACGGTGTATCTGTGGTGTGAAAATTTCATGGTGGGGGTGTCATTAGGGGGATATATCTTAAAAGGCTCCTTTTTTAAGGTGGCAACATTGAACAAAAGGTTGAGGAACACTGGTCTGGAAACAAAAGCCATCAAAGAAATAAAGCGGTACAAAGCGCTATCAGGATTATTCTCATGGAGAGATGTTCAAAATAAGAGATAAATTCATACTGAGAGCCTAGTGCATATAACCACAATAGCTGCCCTTTGCAAGCACCACGCTGTGTGCTTTACAGATCTGATTTCTACTCTTTGCAACTCCTCTGGGAGAAAGGAATTGCTGTTCTCACTTGGAACCTGAGAAAACGGGGGCTCAGAGAGGGCAGGTGACTGGTCCAGGGTCACACAGCTGAGAAGTGACAGAGCAGGGATCCAAACCCTGGTTTGCGAGTCTCCACAACACCTGCTCTTTCTGCCACACCAGGAGGTGCTAGAATATTTCTTCCTGACCTGGGAACGCAGTCAGACTTCACGCCCGTGCTCAAACGTTCTCACCTCTCCTCCATCGTACCCATTCTCAACTCTCCTCCCGCTGAGGAGGGAGATGCGAGACTTTTGAGGACAATCAGAAAGACTATATTTGTCCTCACCCTTAGCAACCGACCAGTTCCTTCAGTTGGGAACACGAAGCTCTCTCCTAAGGTTAGCTCACAAAATCCTCTCAGTGCTCTGGGCAGCAGAGTATGATTACTAATAGGAGGGGCACAGAGAGGTTAGACAAGTCGCTTAAGGTCACACAGCAATTAGAACGGGGGACCCCACATGCCCCAGATCCCAAACACTCAGTTCCTCTTCTCTTCTCCCCACCCTTCCATCTCATTTCTCTCTTCTCAGCTGCCCCTGGGGAAGATAGGAAGGGGCTTCAGCAGCAAAGACCCTGATTTTCATGATGACTATGGCTCTCTTCAAAATGAAGACTGTGGAGACGATGATCCCCAGGGCAGGCCGGAGCAGTGCCGTCCGGAAGGCTACAATGGCCTCGAGGTCACCAACGTGTAAGGAGCGGATGCCCCACCAGACCCAGCACGGACACCCCCACTGAGGATGAGTAGCCCAACGCTGCCACCACTGTACCTAGGGACCGTGGGCCGAGGATGCTCCCCTGCCCCCAGGCAAAACCCCAGCAGACTGCTGCGGTTTCAGATGGGGGCTCCAGGGAACAAGGAGGCACCAGCCTGCCTGACTCGAGCTGGTTGTGCACCTTCCTGCTCGGTGGAAGGACCTGTCAGCCCAGCCTCTCTGTCACCTGGGCTCCCCCTCAGAGTGACTGTCAGCCACTGAGCAGTCCAGGCGGTCCCTGGAGCCTTGAACTGAGCTGCCAAGGTGGGAGGAGGCCGGCGGTTCCCCCAAACACCCTCCCAGAAGGAGCAGGCGGGACTCCAACCAGACACACAGTGCTGGGAGCCAGCAAAGCCTGAGGCTGACCAGTGGGCCCTTCTGGCCAGCCCGGTGGAGCTCTTGGCTCCAGCAGCCATGCCCCCCATGACTGAGAAGTCCGGTTCTGACTTGGGTCACTGAATCTCTCTTGGGAGAATGCACAATGGGATGGTCATTCCCTGCTACCCTAAAAGCTGTGTGTCGCATGGGGCTGGACATGTAGAAAAGCTATTTGCCTTCTCCTCCCATGAGTGGCTGCACTGGGCGGAGGCAGGTGGATGATCCCGGCAGGGGCGGGGCTTGGTAGTGACATTTCCATTAAATGCAGATTTCCTGTCATCAGGATAAAGGATATCCTGAGGATAGGAGTGGGGATGATGGACTTAGGTCAGTGACAACCAAGAGTGACGGTGGGTTTGGGATTGGGAGCAGGGAAATACTTGTCATTGTTGACCCAACAGACATTTGTTGTGATTTCTCGGTCACCTGAAACAGGTGTGCACATCAGTGCCCTCATTGAGGTGAATCTTGCAGAGCAAAGTCATCAAGGTGGTGGAGAGAACCCCCAGCCCTTTTCCTGACTCTGCCACTGTTCTGCTATGTGGCTTCTTCCCAGTGGCCCCACCTCTCTGTGCCTCAACGTCTTCATCTACAATACTCCTGGTTCCCTCCCAGGGATGCTATGAGAATTAACACTTGCTAATGTCTATAACACACTTTGTAACCTCTCAGGAGACGGGTGGGAAGGTATGGGGACAGAAGGAAGCATCCGATTTCCCATTTATGACACAGAACTGACATTGAACTAGTCCCTCTGCAACTGTGTTCTGGTTGGGGCCACGTGCAAAAGGAGGACAAGGAATGCCTAACGTTCAGACTCTCTAGAGCCCCCAATAAGGCTTGACCAAAGAGAGAGAGAGAAAAGTCCGCGTACACCACCCTGGAAAATCGTTCCAATGATGTGTTCAGGATTGAGTCTGTTGACCTCGGTGCTGAGTGATGATTTGGGAGGGATGAAATGCATTGGGGTTCTACGGACACTTGGGTTATCAGAGAGAATCTTTTGTTGGGACCACAACATTGAAGCCATTCGCCCAAGAGTCAGTGAGAGGTCTGAATTTCCAAGACTTGAACAGGTAGGTGTCAGCCTCTGAGAACCGTCAAAGCACATGTTCTTCAACCCAATGAACCGTTTCCCCTCATAGGAAAAGCCTAAACCAAGGCCTGATGAACTTGAGAATGATTCCTCCCCAACGCCGAAGACCATGGTTTTCTCTCTGACCTTAGGATAAGCACAGCTTTTCTTGCCCCTGGAGACCAAGCGCCTGGATGGTGGACAGGTGGATGGCTCCCCTTTCATCTGACTATTTAGCCTCCTAGGGTCACATCTCCAATTCCAGGGCCTGAGGGAGAAGCTCTGGTATCTAACATAGCTTTGCTGAGGTTCCAAACTCCAGGATCTTAATGACATGCAGCCACACACGGGGCCTGAAGATGCAGAGCCCACAGCCTGGAGGGGGGCTCCCCTCTAACCTGATGCCACAGGTCCCTCCCAAGACAGCATCCAGGCTGGGTGACCCAGGACCCCAGGATCTGCCTCTTGGAAGCAGCAAACCAGGCGGGAAATTATTCCCACAGGGTGAGGAAGGATGGCACGAGGGGGCCCACATGCAGCTCTGACTATTTAAAGCCAACATTTGTCAGTAATGAAGCTGGCACTCCCCCCCATTCATTCCCATTGGGGATAAGATGGGCAAGTGGACAATTTGGGGGGTTACTGGTAGGGATGACATTGCCCCCCAAATTTGCAGCACTAGGCCAGCAGGCCTGGGGCAACGTGGACAATGTCGAAAGCACCTTTCAGTCCAAATGATACCCTAAGGCACATTCTCTCCCACCCGATGCTCCCACCCTTGGCAGCCAGCTGAGTGTTTGGAACTGGCTTTTCAACATGAGGACAGGTTGGGTGATAAATTAACAACCTCCACACAGAGTCAGATCAGGTGAGCTTTGTCTGCTGAAAAAAAATCCCAGACGTCAGCCCTGCTTCAAGGGTGGGCAAGAAGAGCAGGGGTGCAGAGGGACTTAGCAGAGAGATTCTGGTAGCGAACTGACTAAGGCTGGCGGAGCGGCCACCTACAGAACAGTGACCTGCCAGGTCCTGTCCAAAGGGCCCGAGTTGTGGTCTTGGGCCTTAAAGGGTGATAGGGCTTCCAGACCTGGGAAAGCATGAACGTGCCTCTTGGAGAGGTGTCCTATGCGCCCGTGGGTGCTAGCCCCTTAAGAAGAGGTAGTTGGTGCCAGAGGTTGGGGAGAACCCCAGTAGGCAGAGACACCCCGTATTTCTCCGAGAAGCTGGGGGCCAGAGCCCTCAGAAGGCATCTGCCCAGCAGACTCTCGGCTTTCTGACCCCAGACCCCTCTGAAAGGCCCCTTTGTCATTAGCTGCGCAAAGCTTCTCTCCTAGAAATCTGTCTGTCTGTCACCAGGGCCCAGGCTCTAGGAGGCAGGAAGAAGCCACATGAAAACCTGGAGCAGATGCAGGAGAAGGGAAGGGGCCTCCGCACAGCCCAGCCGGCACGGGAGGGGGGGCGGGGGGGGCTCAGAACAGTGACCCCACATCTTGAGGCATCGAGCAGGGCTGCACGCGACAGAACGGGAAGATCTGGCAGGACGAGACTTCGGTGTCCGCTGCGGGGGCACCTGGAGCCCTCTATTTCCCCAAGCCTAGCCCGCCCCGCTTCCCGTCAAAACCCGTCCGTGCGGGCACCACCTCCTCCAGGCTCCGGCGGGCTCCCGGCAGTGGCCCGGCGAGGAACAGAAAGCCTGGGGACACAGCAACTTCCGAAGCCAGCATTATTACCGACGGCTGGCTGGCGAGAAGAGTTTCCCAACACAGAGGCAGCTGTGGTTACAAAGGGAACAAGGTTATCCATGAGCAGAGGTGATGTCCCTGGCCTTTCAGTTGCTGGTCACAGCCCTGTGTCTTCCCAGGAGTAAATTTTAACACTGTAACAATAAATACTACTGCACAGTGCTCTACTGATCAGGTAGCCTGTTCCTCTCATTTAATCTTGCCAACAGCCGCTTTGAGAGAAATTACCGACCCATCTCCTAGATGGGGAAACTGAGGTTGGGGAGGCGGAGGAGCTTACTCAGCTCCATAAAGCTAAGAATTCCCAAGGCAGGGACTCAGACTCAGTCATCTGCCTCCCAACCCCAGGCTCATCCGACCCCGCTGCGAGCTTCCTACCCTGCCATGTCGGTGATCCCACCCCCACCCCCACCTCCCAGCATAGGATCTACCTCACCAGGTGGCATCACTCAAAGTGGAGTTCAGATGCGCCCTGTCCTGCTGGAAAAGTCTGGGGCCTATCCTCCCGATGCCGGGACCCCGATGCCGGGAGGGAAGCATCTGACAAGTGACCCCTCCCTTAGCATCAGTCGCTTGCCCGTGTCACTCCTCTCGGGGTACTTATTTTCAGACGGCCAGGACAGATCTCCAGTGATTGTGTCAGGCTGCCGTGACGAAACATCACCGACTGGGGGCTTACACAACAGACACATTTTTCCCAGTTCTGGAGGCTGCGCGTCCGAGATCCAGGTACCAGCTGATGCCGTTCTTGGTGAGGGCTCTTCCTGGTTCGCAGAAGCTCACCCGTGGCCGGGGAATTGATTGCAGACAGTGGTAATATGGGGGGGCGGGGACTCCCGGAGGACCCTTGAACTGAGACCTAAGTTCTGAGGAGCCAGCCCTGCCAGGACCCTGGGGGAAGAACATTCCAGGCCGTCAGAACTGAGCTAGATGCTGAGGATATAGTGGTGAATGAAGTCCTGCCCAGCCTCTGCCCTCACAGACAGTCCAGGGGGGGAAAGAGACACAAACCAACTACTCGAGCAGTGTGAGAATGTAACCACGACCAGTCTTGAGAGCAGAGGTAGCTCGTAGTTGGGAGGGCTTATCACATGGGCATTTAATGTAGTCAAGAGGAGGTGAGGCCTGGATAGAGGAGAGTTCAGCAGGTGAAGAGGAAAGGGAAAAGGATTCTAGATAGCCGGGACACCATGTGCAAAGGTCCTGTGGTAGGAGGGCCAGAGTAAATTAGGCTGAAAAAGGGCCCACATGGCTGGGAGAGAGAAGTGAAGGGCTCATCTCCTGAGAGTGCTGGAGGGACCTGCTGGGCTCCTGCCCATCTGTGTCACCCCGATTGCAAGCAGTGCTGCCTAACTGGACATGGAGTCTCCACCTTTTGCAGATGGGTCCCTCTTTCCGTTTGCTCCAGCTTGTGGCTAAATTGGGCTCCTTGGGTCACAGAATGACACAGTGGGCCCAGGAGGTGGCACCAGGGCTGTGAGGGCAGAGCTGACCTGAGGCCAACAGAGGTGTCAGGTGCCTCTTTCATGACCCCAAGTAGAAATCTGAGATGCCTATTTGAAGCCGTGCTGGTCAAAAGAGGACCTGGTAGTTCTAGCAGAGTCTCGGGGTGGAATCTCGTTGGCTCAGTGGGTTGGGGTCTCCAGCCTACCAGGGGTGGGGGCAGCCCGCCGGGTCCAATGTCCTGAGGGATGAGTGTCCGTGGCTCTTAGGGGACTCTGGCAGGGGGGTGCTTTAATGTGGCCCAAAGGCTTTCTCCTTCCCTGATAGAGGTCTCCTCTCCCTAGCAGTGGGGCAAGAACGGATCCCAGGGGAGACGACCCCCTGATATTCACAGAGTGAAAGAAACTTGAGTCCCAGTACCCAGCAGCTCACAGAAGCACCAGTGATGGATTCAAGGATTCAAGGTCGGACCCAGAGGTCAGACCTAGTAACAGACAGCCTTGACCAGACACGTGCCCTGTCCTTTACCGTAGGGTTTCTCAACCTCGGCACCATTGACATTCAGGACATACTTTATCAGGGGCCTGCCCTGTGCATTGCAAGATGTTCAGCAGCATCCCTGGCCTCTGCTCAGTAGATGCTGGTATCACCCCCACCATCCCGTCATGACAACTCCCACATTTTTCCCGACATCACCAAATGTCCCCTGGGGAGGCAGAATCACACACCCCCAGTTGAGAATCACAGCTGGATGTGTTTTTGCCCTTGAATCCCCCCCAGCAACCCCTTCAAGTAGGCATGGCTTTTCTCATCTGACAGATGGGGAAACTGAGGCATGGGGCGGTTACGTAGATTCCCAGTACGGGATTCCCAGTATGAGTTTGCTAGCGCAGCCATAACAAAGTGGCTTAAACATTGAAATTTAATGTCTCACAGTTCTAGAGGCTAGAAATCCAAGATCAAGGTGCCAGCAGGGTTGGTTTCTTCTGAGGCCCCTTTCCGGGGCGTGTAGACGGCTGTCTTCTCCTGGGGTCCTCACATGGTCTTCCCTCGGCCCCTGTGTCCCCTCTCCCTCTTCTTATAAAGACACCAGTCATACTGGATTAGGAGTGAGTGGGAGCGGGGAGCAGACTGGCTCTTGGCAGAGTCTGGGCTCAAAACCAATGGCCTGAGGCTGGCCAGCCACACCCAGCCTTTTTTTTTTTTTTTAAGATTTATTTGACAGAGAGAGACCCAGTGAGAGAGGGAACACAAGCAGGGGGAGTGGGAGAGGGAGAAGCAGCCTTCCTGCGGAGCAGGGAGCCCGACGCGGGGCTCGATCCCAGGACCCTGGGGTCATGACCTGAGCCGAAGGCAGACGCTTAATTGACTGAGCCACCCAGGCGCCCCCACACCCAGCTGTTTATAATAAAAAATTCCTAACGCCAAATGTTCCCAGGGCAGAAAAGCCTTCCTCTATACTAAGTACGACATTGGAAGCTGGATCCGCTCCCTCTGCCTGGCAGAAAATTGCTCTGTAAATTACAGGGTTGAAAGCAGCCCCTCGAGCTCCTGACTTAGAACAAGGTAATAATTTAGGGACTAGAACGGTCTGGTTGAGTGCGTTCCTATAATAGCTAATCTCACACTACACGCCCATCATGCCCATTTTATTAAAACACAAACAAACAAAAAAATAGGAAACAAGCATAGGTTTGGGACACTCGCCCAAGACCTCATAGAAAATTCATGACAGCAGCTGAGGTGCCGCCCTCCTTCCTCTTTCAACCCCGCTGGGAGTCGGAGAACAGGCCCGGGACTCTGTCCCTGCAAGCTCGGCCACAGACCCAGGCTATGTGGTCCGAGGCCAATTCCTTTCCAGGTCTGGGCCTCCCTATCTCTGCTGAGCATGCTTTCCCCTCCTCGGCCAGCCTTGGAGGATTGCTCCACCTTCACTTCTTGGGGGTGGGGCTGATAGGGGGGCTCCCCTTGCCCTCTCCACCTCCACTACCTCCATCCCCACCCCCACCCCCACTCGTGCCTTCAGGGAGGTCACAGGATCCTGGCTGGACCTATTCCAGCCCTGTGGGCCCCAAGGCCGTGCAAATGGCCCCAGGAGTAGGCGCTGAGGTCTGAGAGGGGAAAACCAGAATGCTTTTACCCAGATGGTTCCAAACAGGGACTGCAAGCTTAGCTCTCCCTTTCCTTCTGGATCGTGAGCCGTAAGATGTGCCCCTGAGTTGCAGGCTGCCGTGTCCCTGCCACAAGAGAACGGGACCAACCCAGGGCCAGAGTACAAGACACTTGAAGGCAGCAGGGAGGATCATATATTCTCTGGATCAACCTGTCGCTGCCAGATCCACCCTTGCTTCCTGAGACCCTAACCCCCCGCCCCACTCACCCCTCTTTGCTTCCCTGTGTGAGTTTGCTAGCGCAGCCATAACAAAGTGGCTTAAACATTGAAATTTAATGTGTCAGTTCTAGAGGCTAGAAATCCAAGATCAAGGTGCCAGCAGGGTTGGTTTCTTCTGAGGCCCCTTTCCGGGGCATGTAGACGGCTGTCTTCTCCCGGGGTCCTCACATGGTCTTCCCTCGGCCTCTGTGTCCCCTCTCCCTCTTCTTATAAAGACACCAGTCATACTGGATTAGGACCCACCCTAATGGCTTCATTTTAACTGATCACCTCTTTAAAGATACTGTTTCCATGCACAGTCCATTCTGAGGATGAGGCTTGCAACATGTACATTTTGGGGGGACACAATTCAGCCCATAACACTCTCCCCCATTCGCCCCCCCTCCCCCGGCCTACTTAAGTCAACATGAATTGGGTTTCAGTCTCCTGACCCTTGAGCCTCCATTAAGCTACACGCTATCCACTGGGCTTGACCCCAAAACGCCCCTGTCCCTTCTCCTAATCTCTACATATGCCACCTACCTGTGCGCGCACACACAGCCTCCCCCCAACACGTCAAACACTCTATCTGCACTACACAGAACAACATGGAAGGATGAAATGATTTTTAAATCTTTTTTTTTTTAACTGACCTAATCTTCCCAGCTAGAGCTGCGCCCTCCCTTGAGCCTGTGACATTGCGTTTGTGGGGACAATGCTGCCCTGTGTCTCCTCTCACTACCACACCACCGTCTGGACACCCCAAGGGATGTCACCCCTCTTTCGGTTTCCTGATGGCGTTTCAATGCCACTCTGTTCCACAGCCAGGCAGGACCACTCCGGCTCTAGCCCACCATAGCGGTCAGTCCAGAGCCAAGAGGATAGAGCCAATGTCATCCTGACAACACTGAGCCCAGAGCACCCAGAGCAGGGCTCTGTGGGGGGCCCCACGGAGGCAGCCGGCACGCAGCACCGTCCATGCGAGAGCCGGGGACCAGTCTCTGGCCTCAAGTGATGGACAAAAAGAAACACATAACATGGAAGTCGGTGTGAGGGGAAAAAAACACACAAGGCAAGGGGAGAAGACAGCAGGAGATGCTCGGGAGGTGGGCACGGCGCCAACAAGGCAGTTCTTTTGCTCCTTCCCTCTCCGGAACCACCCGTGTCTCTGGTTTCGTGGCCTCTTAACTCCATGAACTCCAGTGTCAGAGTCATCGGCAGCCTTGGACTGACTTGTTAAAGATGCCAACCCCCTTCACAGAAGCACCCAGAGTGTGGGGGGTGTGGGGTGCAGTCTGTATTCGTGGGAAAAAGCAACCTGCAGCATCACCAAGATCGATCTTCAGACCCACGCAGAATGTTCCTCTGAGGCTGGATTCCCCAAGACCACCCTGACTATTTCTGCCACATCCACAGACCTGCCCCATAAATACAGGCCTGGTGTCTCAGTCCAGCTGGCTGTGTAACAAAGTGCCCTAGGCAGGGGGGCTTACAAACAACGGAAATTCATTTCCCACAGTTCTAGAGGCTGGAAGACCAAGATCAGGAGCCAGCAGGATGGGGTCTGGGGAGGACCCTCTTCTGGGCTGCCCCCTTTTCATTGTGTCCATCATCCTGGTTGGCAGGAGGGGCGAAGGAGCTCTCCGGGGTCTCTCTTATAAGGGCACTCATCCCATCCATGACGGCTCACCCTCATGACCTTTTATCTCCACTTTACAGACGCAGGAAGAAGTTTAGACACTGGCCTACGGTTACACAGTTGGGAGTAGTAAAAGTAGGACTCGAACCCAGATATTAACACTATGTTATAACCTCCCCCTAACCTAGGTATTATGCTTCTAGTAATATGACCAAATATAGCATCAACTTTTTAAAAAAATCCATATCCCACAGTTGTCTCATTTAACTTGTGGCCAGCTGAGTCAGTGGTGTTGAAGTCAAGTTGCCCTTGGGAGTTACTAGGGGAGTTGTGTTAAGAATTTGGATTCCCAAATCCTATCCCAAACCTAGTAGTTTAGAGGTAAAGCCTGGAGATCTATATTCTAAAGCTAAACTGCAGATTTTCAGGACTCAGAGTTTCTGATGCAGTAAGTGTGGCATAGGGCTTGAACATTCATATTTTTTGAAACCTCCTTGGGTGAATCTATGGCACATCCAGCAGTTGGGATCATGGCCCCGGGATAACCAAGTCCAGTATAGATGGGTCTCGAGCCATTATAGCGCCCAGTCCCACCACCCACCACTAGATGGCGTGAACCTACGTCCCTTGCCAGCCCAACCCAGCTCTACCCAGGAAGGAGCAAACCAACCCAGACCACCCAGCGATCCCCACCCAACAGGCACGGCTTCCTGAAGCAGGTGCCCCTCATTGTCTCTGCCCCTCCCTGCAGCCCAAAAAGGGTGGCTCTTGATGGGGGAAATGTCTTTTGTTTTTGTTTCCCCGACATGAGGCAAAAACACATCTTCAGTGGGACAGGCAAAATTTGGAAGCTGGGCTCAGGACAAATCGGAATACCTGTTGGCTCACCCAGATTCCCTCCCAGACAGGACACCCAGATCCTGACGGGCACAGTGCTGGCGGTGAGCTGAGGACTGGGGCCATGCCCATCTCCCAACAGTTTCCCTCCCTCTGAGGGACCCCAGGTGGGTGGCCCCGGGAGCAGGACATTTGCTGGGAGGTCGCTGGGAGCAGCATGGTACTTTTTCCCAGACGTTGTTCCCAGGCAGAGAAGGCTATAAACCAGCCCCACGGGACCATATCTGACTCTCCAAGAGAGTCAGATACACAGATGGGGCACCGGAAGCATGGCCATAAACTTCACCTTGTCCAGCCACCTGCCTCATCCTCACGTTCCTAGACAACAAATGAGGCTTCCTCCTGGTTCCTGGGCACGCCAAAGAGGGCCTCTCACCTCCGGTGCTAGGTCACCACAGGGACGATCAGGCAGCCAGGTGTGGGGAAGGGGCGACCCTCGGCTCAAATGAAGACAAATGCATGGAAGGACTCTGTGGTGAGCAGATCAGTGGGCCCCCGGAAACACCCACGCCCCTCATCCCCAGAACCTGGGGCCATGTTAGGTTACGTGATCAAAGGGGGATTAAGATCACTGATGGGATTAAGGCTGCTACTCGGGTGATTTTAAAATAGGGAGGTGATCCTATTCTAGGATTGCCTACTAGGTGGGCCCTGTGTAATCCCAAGGAGTCTCAGAAGTGGGCGAGGGGGACAGAAGAGGAGAGTGCAGGGAGATGTAATCACGAGGCCGAGTCCGAGAGATGCTACTGGGCTAGCTGGCAGACTCTGGAGGCAGGGTCACTAGCCCCAGAGCTCCAGAGCCTCTAGGAGCTGGAAAAGACAAAGCAACAGATTCTCCCCTGGAGCCTCGAGGAAGGAATGCAGCTCTGCCCACACCGAGATTTTTAGCCCAGGGAGGCCTGTGTGGGACGTCTGTCTGCAGAACTGAAAAAGGATACATCGCGTTGTGTGAGGCATCACGTTTGTGGGGTGTGTTAAGCAGCCCTGGGAAATGACGGGGCAAGGCCGCATAGCCGGCTCATCCCACTTAACCCTCTGCTCAGCCCCGGGGGAGCGGGGCGAGGGAAGCAGCCTCTGTTTTACAGAAGAGGTTCAGTGAGGTTGATTAATGTGTGGTTTCACGTTGTGGGGTAAGAGGAAAACTTGGCGTCAAACTCCGCTCTGCCAGACCCCAAAGCCGAGATCTTTCTGATGCCCCGATGGCAGAGCCGTGTGCCCCAAGCGTGGCTCCCGTCAGCCCCACCTCCTGGTGTTCATGCTCTGGCGAAACCCCCTCCCCTCCAGTGTGACTTGCTTCTAAGACTAGAATCCAGCAAAAAGGATGGGATGTCACTCCTAACGTCAGGTTACAACGAGATCCTCAATTCGGCTGAATTGAGTACGGGACGTACTTCTAGATGCGACGCTCACTCATATCAGCCTTCCCCTCCTGCTAGATCAGCCTCTGGGGAGATTCAGCGCCCAGAGACCTGCCTTCAAGGTTGGTCCCACCACTTCCTACCTGCATGACCTTGCCTAGACAATACCCCAACCTCAGTCACCTTGTTTAGAAAAGGGGCATGAGATTAGGTGTGCCTTTCTCTCCCTGGGTTGTTGGGGGGATTGGATGAGACCCAGGCGAAGGAGTATCCTGAGGGGCAGAGTCCTTCCAATACCACTCTTGTCATGTAATAGTCACGGCTGGGCTCGTCATGCCCCCCGTGCACCACACCTCGGAAGGGGAAGTGGTTCTAGCTGGGAGGGGCCAGGTGGAGGGGGAGAAATAGTATGGGGATCTATCTGGAATAGAAGTAAATCATGCTGTGAAGTTCACGTATTCATTCATCACCTGCTTATCAAGTGTCAGCAATGAGGAAACAAATGGGACATGGTCCCACCCCTCGAGGGGCTTACGTTCTACCGAAAGAAGACATGTGAGCAAACAAATTCCCTGAAGAGTAACAGGAGCTCTCGTGGGGCACCTGAGGCACAGAAAAGACCACAAAAGGGGTGCCCCAGTCCCCCCACCCCACCCCCTACCCCCCACCCCACAGTTCTGTGCCTTTGCCCAGAGGTGTCTACTCTTCAAAGGCCCATCCCAACATCCTCGTGGCTCCTCTTAAGAAGTGAGGCCCTGGGGAGCGCCTGGGTGGCTCAGTCGTTAAGCGTCTGCCTTAGGCTCAGGTCGTGATCCCAGGGTCCCGGGATCGAGCCCCGCATCGGCCTCCCTGCTCGGCGGGAAGCCTGCTTCTCCTTCTACCACTCCCCCTGCTTGTGTTCCCTCTCTCGCTGTCTCTCTCTCTCTCTGTCAAATAAATAAATAAAATTAAAAAAAAAAAAAAAAAAAGAAGTGAGGCCCTGGTCATTAATGTTTATACCACACAGGACATGAGGCTGCTGAGCTGTTTAGCACAGCCCTGAGTGGGCAGCAATGACCTGTGCCTGATTGCCCCCTCAGGGCTCAGCTAAGGGGTACAGTTGGGCCATGGGCTGCAGGCTCAATTATGTACATCAACCACGGGGGATTGTCATTATCAGGACTGCCCCTCCCCCCTGCCACCTGACAAATGTGTTTTATCACACACCACCCATTTGCTGTACTAATATTGTTCTGGTTCAGGAAATAATCAGACCTGGAAGACAGAAATATGCCCCAAACATACAGATTAAGAGGGAGATGTAAATATTTTTCTATTGATACAAAGTCTATTAACTCTGGAATTAGTTTTTAGTTTTTCCCATCCATAATCTTAGATAAGTAATATAGGTGAAAAGTTATTCATATAGTTATTCATATAGTTTTACAATTATTC
The DNA here is from genome assembly GCF_004348235.1 of Phoca vitulina. Classification (NCBI taxonomy): domain Eukaryota; kingdom Metazoa; phylum Chordata; class Mammalia; order Carnivora; family Phocidae; genus Phoca; species Phoca vitulina. The sequence goes on along the minus strand of NW_022589705.1, from coordinate 90,180,154 downwards.
ATAGGAGTTGAACAAATACTTGTGGGCTAGCCTGGAAAACCACCTAGGCTTTAATAACGTTGTGGTTATAAGAAAACAGATTTGATTCCCGGTTCACGCACCTATCAAAGCACCTTTGGAATGTAAGCAGCCGGTTGGGTATGGACTGGCCAGCTCCCATAAAGCTTTCTTGACTATTTCAATCAGCAGCATTCAGGGTGCAGTCATCATTGGTAATGCCATTGGGTAAATAAGGAGAGAATACTTTTTTCTCCCCCAGGTGGCCATCCCGTTAAGTCAGAGCAAGGGGCAAGATCTAATTTAAAACCTTCCGGGGAAAAAAGATAGCACAAATTTCACAGGAAAATGAGATTATCAAAAATTTAAACCAGAGTCCTTCTAAAGGCGCTAGGGTAATTTTAAAGATTCATAGATTCATAAAAGAGACTTTGGATCAAGCCCCCGCTGCCAAGTGGTGAAAGGGTCCTGAGAGATTTGTCCCGTCAGCCTTCAGGAGACCAGCAGGTGCACCCAGACCAGCCTCCTCTAGCCAGGAGCAGCCTTATGTGTTGACCTCAGGGTACCAAGCTGTGATGGAAAGCAGGGCCCTGGTTCAGGGGTCCTCGAGCATAGGAAACACCTGAATGGATGTTTAAAATACAGATGCTCCCTAGACACACTGAGCTAACTAAAGGGTTCTTAATCCTGGAGGGGAGGCACAGTAGAAGCACCTGGAATGTCCTTTCCACCCTAATGTTAGGGTCCCACCCCCGGAGATTACTATTCAATTGGTCTGAGGTGGGGCTCATAGTTATTCTTTAATAAAAGGTGTTCCTAACAGGCAGCCAAGATTGAACACCACTGATTTTTTCATCCAATTTCCCACCCAATATAAGAGTTTCCCAAGACAACTTGACAGATGTATCTAGCTTAAGTTCCCAGACATCCCCCCCTCCTTCTTGCTGCTGAGACCAGAGCAAGCCCTATGTAAATGCTGGCTGCCATTTTACTATCATCATTTGTATTTGGTCATTGCTGCAAGTTCAGCTCACCTGTCCCCGAATCCCAGGACCCCCTCTGGTTTGGGTGGAGCATGGGAGCTAGGCTAAGCCAATCAGAGTCATGTTTCATTCCCCTACCTGCCCCCCACCAGGTAACCTACTTCTCGGTTGGGAAATTTAAGGTGTGAGAACTAACAGGGTCATGTGTATAAAGATTTTAGCACAGTACCTGGTAAGCCCTAAATAAAGATGGTAACTGGTGCCCCTTAAAAACAATGGTTAATTGTCTGTTTTCCCAGTAGCTTCCTCTATGCTAGGCCTTAGTGTAAGTATTTCAATAACACTAACCCATTTAATCTTTCTAATAACCTCAGGAGATCGGTAACATTATCCCACTTTTCAGGAGAGAAACCCCCAAAACCTGCCGCGTGAGATTGAATTATTAGCCATTATTCTGGAATCAGCCTCCCCTTCAGGCCTAACTGTTGTCTATTCCTTCAACAAACATTTAACTGAGCACCTGCTAGATGCCAGGAACTGTTTTAGGCACAGGGGATGGTGCACTGAGCCAGAGAGTCCCCGGGGGTCCTGGAGTTTACATTTTAGTGGAAAAGACACCAATAAAGAAGGGAATCAGTAGCAGAAACCAGCTCCCCCGGGCTTTTGCAAAAGGGAATTTACTGGAAGTGGCCCTCAGGGCATCACTCAAAGGATGGACTTGGTCAGATTCAGATCCAGAGAAGCATCTGATTGGCCAGGCCTGGGTCACGTGCCCACCACCATGGCTGCAGGAGGGCAGAGCTACCAATTACCTTCCTCTCTACCAGACCTTGTCCAGAGGAGATGAGTAATTCCCCCAAAAGGACATCAGATGGGTGGGGAGAAAGGAGAGATGGATGCTAGGCAGGCAGAAAACAAGCATCTGTGACCCCAGCCCTCGACTATTAAAAGACACAATCTTCCACCTGGACCCGGTCCCCCCTCTGAGCTGAAAGCCTGTTCCCCACTTGGGACTTGGTTTCCATCAACCTAATCCTAGGTCTGTATGACTCTAGCGCTGAAAGCTACAGTAACCCAGCCATACGGGGGACCAAGCCTCTGTTGTGTGTAGGAGAAGCGGGTTGTGTACCTCAGGGTCCAACTAGAGAAATAGAACCAACAGGAGACATATGTGGAAATTTATTGCAAGGAGTTTGGCCGGCTGGCAAGTCAAGCCTGAGCTCAGTAGGGCGGGCCATGGGGAAAGGCGGACCATGGGGAAGGGTGCGCTAACACTCTGGGGCAGGGGGCAAGGCAGCCGTCCCTAAAATCCACAAGTAGGATTTATCCTTCATCAGGGAAACCTCAGCTCTGCTCTTAGGGACTTTCAACTGATTAGATTAGCCCTGCCCAGATTATCTAGGATAACCTAGTTTACTTGAAGTCAATCATTCCGGACTTGGATCTCATCTATACAATACTTGGGCAGCAACACCTAGATTAACATTTGACTGTGTAACTGAGGGCAGAACCTGGCCAGGTTGACACATAAAAGTGTCCATCACACAGAGGTGACCTCACTAAGCCTCCGAGAACATGGAGCATGTTTAGACAGAATAAAGGAAAATTTAATGCCCAGTTCAGTTCAAATTTCAGACAAACAATAATTTTTTCGTATACATATAGAAGAGAGCACAGGAAGGAAGGGAGGGAGGGAGGCAAAAAATATCCTTTAAAAGCCCTCTTACATATAAAGACTTGAACTCAGAAGCAACCCCGGGAAGAAATGGGGCACACAAGGACCCTTGGCCCCTCTCATTCACTAACCAGCCATGCATTTGGAGAATATTTATTGAGCACCTATTATGTGCTAGGTAAAAAAAGCTATAGCTAAATTCCCATAGTGAGTGTGTGTGCCAGGTTCTGCTGCGTTTTTGCTCATTAATTCATTTAATATGCACAAATCAATGGGGTAGGTATAATTCTTATTTTATAATGAGGCAACAAAGGCAAAAAGATTAAGAAATGGTCCACAGTCCCAGAGCAGGTAAAAGGTAGACCTGGGATTTGAACCCAAGCAGACTGGTTTCAGAGCTCATGATCCTTGATTGCCTGTGTATTAGTCAGGGTTCAAAGCAGCAGAAACAGTAGGCGATTTTATATGTATCTAAAGGGAGGGAGGGAGATAAGGAAGGATGGAGGGGAGGAAGGAAGGAAGGAAGGAAGGAAGGAAGGAAGGAAGGAAGGAAGGAAGGAAAGAAGGAAGGAAGGGAGGGAGGAAGGAAGGAAGGAAGGAAGGAAAGAGGGAAGGAAGGAAGGGAGGAAAGGAAGGAGGGAGGAATTACCCTTTAAAAGTCTTCATGTATGATAAATATGTATATATGTATATATGGCGTGGAAGGCACATTCTGTCACCTCCCCGTCACCTCACGCTCTATCGGTCACATAAGGCCAGCCCTATTCGGTGTGGGAAGGGATGCCCAAGGTGTGAATACCAGGAGGTGGGGCTCACCCACGCCATCTCAGAGGTTCTGTCCCTCTACGTTTCGAGCTTTGTACTTGGGGAGTTGACAGTCAACAAGACCAACTCATTCTCTGCCCTTCTGATGCCTTACAGCACGAGAAATGAAACAATCAATAAGTAAACAAATAAATAAATCATTACAAACTGCAGTGTTATGAAGAAGGCAGAGAGCTAAAGTCCTCGCCACCTGTATGGCCTCTCTGTCCCTCACCTCTCTGACCTCATCTCCCATACCCCTCCCACTTGCTCAACTCATTTCTGCCAAACAGCTCCCCGGATACCCCAGGATCCTACCTCAGGGCCTTTGCACTTGCTGTTCCCCCTGCCCAGAACACTCTCCCTATCCCACAGCCCCCACCTCCCCCCCCCAGGCATCCCTCACCTCCTTCAGGGCTTCTGAAAGTCACCTTCCCTGACCACTTTGTTCAAAACTCCAACCCTCCCTGCCCCCAAGCCTCTAGCACTTCCCATCGTCCTTCCTGCTTTGTTTTACTTATAGCACTGATCTTTATCCAACTTACTTCACTTTATGTACTTACTTATGAGTTTATTGCCTTCTCCCCTGTGACAATGCCAAGTTATATGAGGGTTGGAGTGCTAATCTCTCTCCTCCCCTGCTGTATGCCCAGAGACTAAAACCGTACCTGGCACATAGTAGGTGATCAATAGAGTAAATCTAGAATCTGACATCCACTAATCATGGAAGGATGATTACTAGGAGACTCTAAACTTTGGGGACGACAGTTCCAGTTTAGCCAGATAGCACTGGGAAAGCCCAAAGAATATGGTCCCTTCCTCCTAACTTACAGAGGAGGCCACTAGAGGCCAGGATTCTTTGTGTCCCTGGTCCTGCCATTTACCAGCTGTGAGGCTTTAGGCAGGTCGCTTCTCTGGGTATCAGTTTTCCTATCTGTAAAATGGGGAAAATGTACTCGGTCATCTCTGAGTTCCTACACGACATTCGAGACTTCAGCAGGCACCATCACGAGAGAAAGAGCAGAACTTTCTGCCAAGTTTCAGAAAATCTCTACATACATTGCCAGCATGAGGTCAGATGACATTTTTGAAAAGGGAAATGCTGTTGGCAAGGGGCCGACGTATTTTTACATCTTCTTCTGAACGTGGCTGCTGTGGTGTGGGACCCTCTGTCTCCTTTCTGCTTCTCAGACTGTCACGCCTGCCACCCCCACATGGCTGTGTACGGGGAGGGGAGTGGAGGGGCAGGAAACACGCTAGTTCCCTATTCCCTGATCTTGGAGCATTTTCAAATATAATGTCTAAAAGGCCTGAAAGCACTCCAGGGTGGATGTCTCACAGAAACGGGAACTTCTGTGCCCCAAAAACCAGGTGCAAAAGTGTTCCTAGCTGCTTTATTCATAACAGTCCCAAGCTGGAAAGGAACTGAATACAAACATAAATTATGGGATATTCCCACGATGGAATATTATACAGCCATGAAGAAAAATGAAGTACAGATGTACGAAAACCCAGACACAATATCAAATGAAAGAAGCCAGTCACAAAAGAATACATACTGTACGATTCTGTTTATTTGACGTTCAAAAATAGGCAACAGTAGATGAGGGTGATAAAGGTTAGAATTGAGGACCCTGGGGAGTCTTGAGCTGGAAAAGGGTAGGAGGCGGCCTTCCTGGGTCCTGGGAATGCTCTAGATTTTGACCTGGGTGGTGACCTCACGGGTATATACATAGGTAAAAACCCATCGAGCTGTCCACTTAAGAGTTTTGCACTTCACTAAATGTAAATTATGACTCAATAAAAATAAATAAATAAAAATCAGTAAAGGGCTGGAGCCGGAGGAGAGTTCCAGCACAGGGAGGCCCTCCACCTGCCCCCCCGCCACCCATCCACAGGGGATTTCCACAGGATTGGGTGGCGGTTCCCACCTCCCCTAGCAGCCAGCAATGTCATTAACTCAGAACTCAGCACGTCTGGCCACGACTTCCTCCTTCTGAGCAGCCTGGTCCCCAGAAGCTTAGAGGACACAGGGCACAGCTGCTTCTGGCCCCAAGCTGTTTACCCTCCTCCACTGCCCTCCTACCTCCTTCCTGAGAGCCCTCTGAGTGGGTCCCATTTCTCCATCCCTTGCCTTCCTCCCCAAACAGTGTTCCATAATCCAGGATGAGCTGGAGAAGAAATCGCAGCGGGGCACCTCCCTCCTCGCCTCAGTGGCTCGATGGGTCGGTCCCGAGGCTGGTTCTCCAGTGCCAACTGAGACACTGGAGAGTCTAGTTCAACTGGCAGCACTATGTCCTTGACACTCCAGTCAGAGGTCTGCTGAGTAACCCCAGCCTCAAGTGCAGCGACCCTGTCACCCCACCCCTCCCTGACCTGACCTAGAACAGTTTCATTTGTGTTGTGAGTTTTTCTTCAATAATAAGATCTTCCTTTTACAGAGCAACTTTGTTTGCTGCCCTTCACTGACACTGACTTGGTCAGGACTCCCACTAACCCCATTTTGCAGATGAAGAAGCTGAGGCTCCATGAGGTTAAATGCCTCCCGCAAGGAGCTGTAGTCAGTAACGTGGAGCCAGGATTTGAACCCAGGCAGCCCAGCTGCAGGGCCATGTGCCTCTAAGTACCGAGCTAGACTCCCTCCTAGAGGAACAACGCTAAATACAAGTGCCAGCATCTCGAATGGTGTCCAGTGTTAGCTAAAGAGCAATGTAGGTGAAAGAAAGCGGTATGTTTCTAGCAGGAATTTATCTCAATCTCACTTAATACCCATTTTTAAACGTTGAATTACATTGAACTAAAACCAAAACAAAACCCTTCCCTCTTTCTGGCCAAACAGAGGGCCAGTTAGCTCGATGGTGCTATCCAAACCTGGTCCAGATGCTGCGCGGGTGGATGCCGCCTCGGAGAAAGCCCAAGGACCTCGGGTGGGTCTGTCTTTTCTGCGGGGTGGGGGAAACAAGTTCTGCAGGGAGCTGAGCAGAAAACCCAGGACGGCTCTCTAGGCTCTGTCTTATAATTAGATTTTGGAGAAAAAAGCTTTATCCTGCTTGCAAGGCGGGCTGCTGATTTACAAATTGATAGCAGCCAGCATCTATCCTTTCCCGTAACGAGGTTTGCCAACTTTCTGACTCAACCTCTTGTTTTGTCCTTCCATTTTTATCCCTGTTCTTCTCCAGGGAGTCGATCTGTCCTGGCCGTCTGGACTCTCATGCTGCGGTTAAAGTGGCTTGCCGTGGGGGGGGGTCAATATATTTCACTGTGCCAAGGATCGCCAACCTGTCAGTCACGGCCACCCTGCCAATCAGCTGGGGGATGGGCGGGGCTTAGTAAAAGTTCGACCAGTGGCCTTTCACTTTCACCCAGGTAAGGATTCCGACTGGCCTCTGCCACCGTGGTCAGGTACCAGGGAGCTCAGGAAGCCGAAAGGGTGTAGGTGAAATAAAGCCATACCTTTGGGGGAACCAGATGGCTAGGATGATCTACTCTGGGTTCAAGTCTCAGGTCTGCCCCTCGCTAGCTGTTGACTTTGGACAAACACTTCATCTCGGCCTCATTTCCAATTTGAGGTTGAAATGAGATAACGCACGTAAAGAGCTTAGCACAGCACCTGGCGTGTAGAAAGATGATGAAGGGTGACATCTTAAATTAACTGATGCGTTTTTCATTCCCAGTTTTTGTTACTGCTTCAAGATCCTCTCCACCCCCAAAATTCAGGCAGCTGTTATCATATGCCTCCAGAAAGGGATGACACAGCAAAAAAAAGAGAACCAAAGAGTCCTGGCTTTGGATTTTGAAAGCCTAGGAAATCAGGGGAAATAGAAAGGACTGGTGTGTTTAGACAATAGAATGGAGGGGGGCGGGGAGAGAGACACAGATGCTGGACTAGCAAGGCTTCCTGCCTCTTAGGGCGGACAAAGGTTCCCAGATCAGGAGGAGGAGGGAGTGTCTGAAAGGAAGGGAAACTGAGAATGAGGGCCCTGGGCTGTGTCCCATTGTGTTCCTTTCCCGTGTGGAGCCAGGGAGGGCAGCAAGACCCCGGACTGAATAGCCATTTGATAAATCAAGGCAGATGGGTCTGAGACAGCTCCACAGTGCTTTTCTGCACCCCAGCAAGGAGCAGGAGAAAAATGGGGTCCAGGGACCCAAAAGTGACACCGAAATAGGAAAGAGTGAGGTTGCCAACTCAAGCGACTATGTGGGCTAGGCAGATTTTGCAAATGAGTGAGCCAGGCCCCATAATAGGGAATGGTGGGGACTGTGGCAGGCCGACAGTGAGCATGCCTGGTATACTGGGGCAGCCACCACGCAGTGGGATTCCTGCCCCACTGGGATGTGTCCCCAGAATGACCTGCTCCAAATTTCTAGATTTTTTTTTACAAGACATGAAAATCTTTATTATTTTTTACAAAATGTGAAAATATTATTTTTTACAAGACATAAAAATATTATTTTTTACAAAATACGAACATATTTTTTACAAGACACCAATATCTTGTTTTTCTTTCAAATATCTAGACGCTTATGTGAAAATTCCCATTTCAGATATTGGCAAGTGATCTTTTAAAATACGCTATGGATCAAATGAAACGTATCTGTGGACTACATGTGAGTCGGAGGATACCAGGGAGTGACTTGTTGTCCTGCGAGATTTCCCTCAGGCTCAGCATGGATTTGCCGGGACCAACAGCCCAGCAACCAGTGTGGGGACAGGGATGGATGGCATCTGCACCAGATGTGCCCCTAGGAGGCTTTGGCGTGACACAAGGCTTCAGAATTTAGATGCAACCCCAGCAGAGGGGGGGGAGGGAGAAGGAAAGCATTTCTGCCACCTGGCAGAATAGGGGCTCCTAGATAAATCAGGCTGAGTCATGGAAAAATAGTTCCATTTCCTGCCAGCTTGAGTTTGTGGTCTGAGTCTCTCACCTCCTCTAGTGATCTGGGGAATTTAACTATTTTTATGCTGCACATGTTTTGGGGAATTCTTTCCTCCCTTTTGTCCCTGGGTATTTATTTTCCCCGGGTTCAAATCTTTATCTTGAAATAATAACAGATTCATAGGAAATTGCAAAAAAAAAAAAATCCCGGGGAGGTCTTGTGTGTCCTTCACCCAGCCTTTGGAGCAATAGTGCAGCCAGGAAATTGATGTTGAAATTGACATTGGTACAACCCACAGAATTTATTTGGATTTCCGGGTCCACCTCTATTCATTTGTGTGTGAGTCTATCTGTGTGTAGGGCTGTGCAGTTCTATCATGTGTACAGGTTCATGTAACCGGCCCCTCCCCCTCAGTATCCAGAACTGTGCCATTCCCACGAGGTCCATCATGCTGCGCGGTGGAAGCCACACCCATGCTGGCACAACCACACCCCCTGGCAATGTTCTTCATCTCCAAAACTTGGTGGTTTCAAGAATATTCTATGAATGGGGGCGCCTGGGTGGCTCAGATGGTTAAGCGTCTGCCTTCGGCTCTGGTCATGATCCCAGGGTCCTAGGATCGAGCCCCACATCGGGCTCCCTGCTCACGGGAAGCCTGCATCTCCCTCTCCCACTCCCCCTGCTTGTGTTCCCTCTCTCGCTGTGTCTCTCTCTGTCAAATAAATAAATAAAAAATCTTTAAAAAAAAAAAAAAAGAATATTCTATGAATGGAATCATACAGTATGGGACCTTTCGAGATTGGCTTTTAAACTCAGCATGCTTCCCTTGAGAGCCATCCAGATTGCTGCATGCCTCGAGGATCTGTTCCTTTTTATTGCTACGTAGTATTCCACCACGGTGTGGATCTGCCACAGTTTAACCACTCATCTATCGAAGGACATGTAGGTTGTTTCTGGTATTTGGCTGTTATGAATCCTTATGTTTTTATAAAATTAGTTCAGAAAATGCCAGCCAGTGGCATCTGTGTTCTGAGTTTGGACAGGGCGCAATATTTTCCGTGATCCCTCAATGATGGAAGTTTGCACAGACTTTTTCATTTGAACCCTGCAGAAGCCCTGGGAGGGAGGCAGGGCAGAGATTCAGTCAGTCAGTGAACACATTTTTATTGAGCACTTACTATGTACTATTCTAGATAACTGGGGATACAGGAGGGAACAAAACAGACTCAAATTCCTTTCCTCGTTGATTATCCCCAATACTCATCGGGGAAACCTGAAGCTCAGAGAGGCTATATAATTTGCTTAAGGGCACACAGGTGGGAAGTGAGACTTGACCCCGGGACTTCTGACTTCCAGGCCACTAATTCTCTGGTTAGATTTTGCCATCTATCTTCACTGACATCAACTTCAGAGCAAAAAGCACATGCTGGGGATCCTGTATGCAGTATTTTAAGCAGTGGTTCTTAATGGGGGCAGGTGGTGATTCTCCCTTCCCCCCCAGAGACGGTTGACAATGTCTGGAGTCATTTTTGGTTGTCAGAACTTGAGAGGGGTGTTGCTACTGGCATCTAGTAGGTAGAGGCTCAGGGAAGCTGCTAACCATCCTACGGTGCTCAGGGCAGCCCCCACGACAAAGACTTATCCCACCCAGATGTCTATAGTGCCAAGGTTGCAAAACTCTGGTGTAAAGTGCCCTAAATGGCATGGACAAAGACAGCAACTACCTAGACAGCACAGTGTAATATTGAACACACAATTATTTGCATGACAGGTCTGGTGAAGGCAGCACACTGTTGGTCAGGGGCTGAGAGAGGGTCACTATGAAGCCTGGAGGGCTGCCTGAAAGAGGATGCAGAACATGCAGGGGTACCGTTCCTCTGTTCCATGCTCTCTTCTTCCATTTCTCTTGAAGAGCCTTATTAGCCTCCTTCATGCAGAAATGGACCAGAGAGCAGAACTGAACATGCAAAGCCTTTTTAGGAACAGCCGGGAGGCAGGCAGGACGCTCAGTCTGCATTGTGGAGTGTACAAGAAACATAACCTCAGTTTTCAGAACTAGGCTTAATTTCGATTTCAAGTCCCCGTTTTGCTGGGTGGGAGAAAATCACAATTAAGCAGAGTCTCCCTACTGCTTGTTCTAAGTTGTATCTATATTTCTTTTTTTGGTGAAGGGAGCTCACAACGTGCCAAGACCTGGGCAGGGGCCAGCAGCAATCTGCTCTTCTCTGGCACCTGCTGACATGGCCTCATTTCTGTCTTCCGGATGGCAGACATGCCTTCCTGGCCTCCTGGATGCCCTCTCTTCACCCAGCTTCTCCCTCTTTCTTCTCTCAGCTTCTTCTGCCCACCTCTTAGGCACACGGGGGACATTGGCAGGGCCAGGGAAACTGCTGCAAGGCTGTCGCCACTCCATGTGACCATCCCCTCTGGTACCATCCTGGGTGAGGGACAAACATCCTCCGAGGCTCCCCCCAGCCCACACCCACTCTCAGAGCTGCCACAGGACCATTACTTTGCCCACCACTCACCTCTCTGGAGACCCACATCATCATAGCTGTTTCCCCTCTCCTCTGGCCCTCTGCGTGGACCCCCAGCCCAGAGACACCTGATCTTATCTGGGTCTGGGCAAGTGGTTGTTGGATCTTGCTTAGTCCCCAGACCTTTCGTTAATGACATAAACATTACGCCCAGGGCTCCCACTTTTGAAACTCAGAGCTCAGGTTCTTACAACCCCAAAGTCTTGATTCTTAAAAATCAAAACATTATCTCTGCTTTTCTGGTGAATCTGGTTCACCCCAAAATAAGAAGAGCCACTGGCTGAAAGAGCAAAAAGGAAAGAAAAAAAAAAAAAACCCTTTCATCACTATCATGAAGTATTAGCTCACTCCAGCAGTATGTGAGGAATGAATGGAAGACACCGTCGTGTTCTTCTGTGGGCCCTTCCCAGCCAGGGACAGCTGAATCTCGGTCCCCAGGCTCATCTCCCATCCTCCAAACCTGGATCAGAAGTCCCTAAGAGCATCACAAGCCGCACTAGTGGGAGAGTCAGGGTAGAGAAGGGTGTGGGTGCCCGGACTGTAGGCAGCCTGGGTTCCCAGCCACACGCCACCACCTACCAGCTGAGTGAGCTTGATCAAGTCACTTAAGGTCTCTGGGTCTCAGTTTCCTAGTCTGTAAAAGGGGGGAATATAATACCTCCTTCCTGTGGTTATGGGGGTGATTAATGAGACAGAAATTGTAAACTGTGTAGAATGGTGCCCAGCATGGCCCAGCACGGAGTCAGCACTGTAGGGGGGCCGGCCGCTATGGTCGTCACTCACTTATCCTAGAAGTGAATGGGTTTCCTGGAATCCAGGTCACACAGGGCCCTGGTGCTTGCTGCTGGGGGTTTCAATGCAGTCGCTTCACTGAGAGAGGGTCAGGGCATCTGTGCCTGGCTTCTGGCACTGCTGTCAGCTCCTTGCAAGAGCATCGGAGGGATTCTCTTCGGATCCTTGCATTGCAAGAAACATAAGACTAGTCATTAGACTAGTTTAAGTAAAAAAGGAAACTCATTGGAAAAACAGGAATGCTGCTCAGCACTAAAAAGGAAGGAAGGCGGACAGCAAACCGGGGAGCTTCCCTCTCGTGCTCTCTCTGCAGCCGACTTCCTGCCTTGGTGGAAACTGGCGTCCTCCCTGCACCCGGGGCGGGGGGGGGGGGGGCCTGCTCTAGGTGCCTACTGGGTGCACCGGCCTCTTCTTCCTATTGGCAGAGGCTCCATCTGATTCGGGCGTCTGCGCCAACCCCAGTGACTCCTGAAAGTCTACACCAGTCTTGAGGGCCCTTGCCGGTCATGGGTTTCAGAATGAGCATGTGACCCAGTTCTGGCAAGGGAGCTATCAAGGAAGTTTACAGGGAGCTTCTGGGAAAGGTCTCATCCCTGATGGAAAAGGGACCACGGAAGCGTGACAGGGCCTGGAGCCTGAGAGAGCCATGAGTAACAAGGCTGAGTACGTCAGAGGGGCCCCCCAGCTCATGAAGTCCTGTTTCCTGGGCAAGAAGTCCAGACTCAATACTGAGGGCCCCGGGGAACCATGGCTCAGGTCTGTGTGTCACACCGCTGACCGTGCGACATGGAGAACGCATTCAAGGGGGACAGCCTGGAAGCAGGACACCAGTTAGGAAGCAGCTGGATGAACTGCAGATGGGACATAGAGGAAGGTTCTAGGGGATGGGGCACCAAAGAATCGGGGCGATAAGGAGAGAGACTTGCTGGCTCTCTGTGCTCAGAGGCCTCAAGAACTGGTACCCTAAAGTAAGGAGGTCCTCACTAGCTCCATTCTGGACTGTCTGACTCGTCTACACAGGCCCAGTTACAATGGTAACTGAGGTAGAGACATCGTTTCTGAAGCATTTTTTGGGAAATTGAATCCAAATGATTTCATTTAAACCAATAGTCCACCTACCCAATTTCACTTTGCACTATATGAGCACAATTTCTCTGCCACCCAGACCTGATGCAACCTTCAGAGAGGTTGGGCCAGTACGTCACGGGTGAAACCAGCCTGTGAGCACATCCCTTCCCAGTGACTAATGGGATCCGCTCCAGATGAGGGACATGTTACAAGTACACGTACGTATGTGATTACTGCTGACTTTGGCAAGAGTCACACAGTGGAGACATTGCTCAGCTTCTCAAGGGTTTAGAAATGAGCCCTCCTCCAGAGTGAGTGGGAACAAGGGGTCACCTGCTCAGAATGGAGCAAAAGAGTGGCTGATGGGGGAAGACACAGGGGCAAGGGAGGGTGTGCTCCTGAGGGACAATACACAAGCCTCCTGGATGCCTTTTTTTTTTTTTTTTCTTAGCACATACACACACTGCTTTTCGATTTCTAAGGGCAACCACAGTTTGGTTTCATTCCTTCATAACATGTTCTTTTTTTATTTTTTATTTTTTTAGAGAGAGAGAGAGAAAGTGAGTGAGCACAAGCACGGGGAGGGGCGGGGGGCTGGAGAGAGAGAACTCCAAGCAGACTCCCTGCTGAGCATGGAGCCTGACACGGGACTCAATCCTACAACTCCAAGATCATGACCTGAGCCGAAATCAGGAGTCGGGACTTTCAAGTGACTGAGCCACCCAATGCCCCCTCACATATACTTTCTAGGCATAAGCAAATATATGTGTGTCTATAGCTTAAAAAAAAAAATTTGTGTGGCATCATAATGCCCAGTCTTTTGCCTCTCTCAATTCATGATACATCTTGGCTATTCTTCCCTGTCAGCTCTATCTCCTTCTTTTTCGTGACCACATACCATCCCGGCATAAGCCTACACCACGACTTAACTATCTTCTACTGGGGACATATTCAGGTTGGTAACCATTTTCCCCATTCTAAATAATCAGCAATGAAAATCCTTGAACACACGGTCTTGAGCACCTATGTGAGTTCCACATGATGATCTGTTCCTCTAAGTAGGTTTTCAGCTTCACTTCCTTACAGATTGAGGTCTAGTCACCAAGCAGAGACAGCCTAATACTTTAAACTAGTTACTTGCCCACTCAGCTGGAGCAGATACAAATGTTTGCTAGGAGAAGGCTCAGAGCAGCATTCTCTCCTCTTAGAGTCCAGACTTCCAGAAATGGTCAAGCTAATGCGCCAAGCGACTCGTGTTCAGATGACACTGGGCCATTGACGAGGCCACATCCTGTCGCACCTGACTCTCATGTCAGTCCGCAGAGTAGGAGTTTTTACAGAGGATTCAGAAACTGTTTTACAGAGGATTTAGAAACTGAGGCTCAGAGAGGATGAGACATCTATCCAGGGTCACACAGCTCGTAAGCGGCAGAGGACTCAGAAACGAGAGACAGATCTGATGAAATCCTGCCTTCTTTCTAAATCCATGGTGCAGACTGTATCACGGAGCCTCTTAGAGAAGAGACATATGGTAGATGCTTAGCTGAAAAGGTAGGTGACATAAACATCTGCCTACATGGGAACCGTCATCTTCCCCACCACCTGTTATGGTAATGGGTAACAGAAATTCCACCATTAGAGATTTACTTCTTTGGCTCTTTCCCTAAGGACACAGTCACATCTCAGGCCCTTGTGAGCTGACAGAGAAGTTAGCAGTTCAATGAAGTCAGGCTCCTCAATAGGACCTAGTAAACCAGGGAAGAATCAGAGAAACTTACCATGCAGAGGGAGAGGGCCATGAAGGGTAGGATGACAAGGAGAAACACACTTCCTCTGCCACTTTCTAGTTTTGCCTGTGGCTCCACTTTAGATGGAAATTTCTCCAGCCTCTTCCCAGATTAGCCAGGGTGAACCTGCCTAAAAGGAACACTCTGAAGATGATTTGCTGAGATAGACGAGACCTGCCCAGTTAGGTGTGTGGCATAGCAGGATGGATCTGGAGTTGGATCCTGGCATGGAAAAGTACTGAGGTTCTTTGCCTCCAGATGGGAGCTAGAGCCACTGTCTGAAATGATTATCCCCAGTCTGAGCCTCTCAGAGTGAAATGAAAGCCAGATTCTGGGTCTTATCTGAGAGCTACGTGACTGTTTCTCATCAACCATTTGGAGACTGGAAGGTTCCCAAATTCATTGTCTAAACTCTGTGATGGAATACACACAGCTCTCCAATGTGAGCTTGTGATCACAGGTACCTGCCTACACAAACAGTTCACCCCATTCAATAAAATAATGTTACTATTTGGGGCTTTCAATTAGCCAACAAATATTTATTAAGCACCTGCAGGGGGCCAGGAGAAGTGGGCAGGACACAGGGGTCCCTATCCTCAAGGGGAGCAGGAGGCAGACTTGTAAAGAATTATGTCCCTGTGCAGAATGAGACAAAAGTAACTTCTCTTCCTGAAAGACAGGAGAAGCAGGGAACCTTGCCTCAGGGGAGAGAGTATATGCAGAGTGACAAGGAATTCTTCCAAAGATGGGAGAACACAGGCTCTGGAGCCAAACGACTGAGGTCTAATTGCTGATACTTCCCAGCTGTGTGACCTTGGGCAATGATGACCTCACCTTCTGAAGCCTCAGCTTTCTCTTCTATAAAGTGGGTGTAACGAAAAAGCATCCCTGGGGTTGTTACAAGGATTAAATGGGCTGGGAAGTGAGTAGCAACCTGGTGATGGGTCCATAGTAAGGATGTGAGGAATAAGCTGTTATTGTTATATTCATGGAGACTCAATGGTTACCCATTACCATAACAGGTGGTGGGGAAGATGACGGTTCCCATGTAGGCAGATGTTTATGTCACCTACCTTTTCAGCTAAGCGTCCACCATATGTCTCTTCTCTAAGAGGCTCCGTGATACAGTCTGCACCATGGATTTAGAAAGAAGGCAGGATTTCATCAGATCTGTTCATGTTTCCCTAAATGCTTTCCTCATCCCCAAATCACAAGTCAGCCCCAAATTTGCCTATTTGTGGACACCAGGGACCTGTTGAACTGTTACTGTTCAAGTTAAAAAGCAACAATGGGAGAAAATACCCACGTGGGACAACATAGGTATACATACCTTTGGATGATGTATTCCCATGAACTTGGAGTTTGATTACAATTTCACCAGGGTGGACTTGATTACAATTCCACCAGGGTGTCTAATTTCTGTCTGGGACACAGCAGATTCCCAGTAGGAGGCGCCTTCTGTCCTCAGCTGGATCCTCTGACACCCGGCCAGCTGCCTATTGGCCTTTCTCAGGGTTCAGAGAACTGGACAGTTGCGGGAGAAGGGGACCCCCGAACTGGCCTCTCTTGGAATTCAAAACAATCTAAGATTGGGAGAGGCAGCGGCCTATCTACTCCCTCTAGGTTTAGAATCCAGGTTTTTTTGTGGTCTGGCTGAGATCAGTTTGGTCGCGGGAGAGGCATGGTTCCAGGGCAAACCTCCAGGTGGGGGCGGGGGGGCAGAGGCAGAGCCGCCGCGGTAGAGAGGCACCCTCACCAGTCGGTTTACCCTCCCCAGAGCCAGGCCTCAGGCAGCAGTTCTGGGGCTCTAAGCAGAGGTGGGCCAACGCCTGCAACCTGGTGCTCAGGACGACGACAGCCGGTATTTCATTGGGAAAGTTCTCCGGAAAGCTGGGAATGAAAGCCCCCAGTAGGCGAGATTCTCGGGATAGGGCGCCCGCATCCCGTATGCATGCAGGCGCGGGCCCCCCGAAATGGGCTCCATCCGGACCGTGCGACCGGGAACCCGCAGGGGGCGCGCAGGGGGCCGGAGAGAGGGTGGGGGGCCGGGCCGAGGGCAGGAACAGACTCGCTTTTTAAAAACCTGCTTCCTCCTTTCCTACCTCCACCCATCAGTCACCTCGCAAACCACCAACCCTGGGCGGTGGCCTCCCCAGGAAGTGGGGGGGAGAGGCCGGCGCATCGGGCGGCCAGGTGAGCGCCGGGCCAGGTAAAGGCGCGGCAGGTGGGTCCGCAGTGCTGTACCTACCTACTCGCGCCTGAGTGGGGATTGGGGTGGGGGGGGGGTCTCCCAGCTCTACTTAACATTTAAATAACCTGGACTCCGGTCCCGAGTCACCGTCCCTCATTCCACCCCCACATCCACCTCCGCGGCCCGGGGGTAGGGATGTCTGGGCTCTGTTCCCTTCCCCCATCCCTGTTTAGCCAACTCGGAGGGGCGGGGCCGGGGGAGGACTTGGCCCAGCGTCCCCCCACCCGCTGGCACCCCCCCCCCCGCAATCCGACGCGAGAGAGTGGGTGCTTTCCCTCCGCAGCTCGGGTCCGCGCCCCAGTCCTGAGGGTGGCGCGGAGGGCCGGGAGGGAGGGTCGGCTGGTGGGCGGCGCCTCTCGGGGCTGGAGGCCGCTCCCGGCCGGCGCCGCCCTCTGTCTCTCGCCGTCCCTCCCTCCTGCACGCCGGCGCTCCGAGGCCGAGCTTCCTGCGTCCCCATCCCGGTCCCGGAGCGAGCTGTGCGCCCTCTCCGCCACCGCCTCCCTCGACCGAGACCCCCCCACCCCGCCGAACTCCGGCCCCGGGATCATAGCGCTCCGAAGGAGGCAGCCCGCGGGGGACCGGGTCGTGGAGCCCCAGCTCCCCGGCCGCCCGACCGTGACCGTGCTGGACCCGCAGCCGCCCGGGTGAGTCTGCGCCGCCGCGCCTTCCGCCCCGCGGCGCCCCGCGGAGTGACTGTTGGCGGGGCCGGGGAGGGAGTCGAGGGCTGGCGGGGTCTGTTTGTCCGTCCGTCCGGGAGTTTCCTGTCCCGGGTCTGCGGCCGGGAGGACTCCGAACCCGCACTCACTGGAGCCGCGCCCCGCCAGTGCGGGACACCCCGCCTCCACGGCATCGCGCTGACCTCGGCCCGGGGAAGGCAACCAGCCTCCGGGGCCCCCTGTTGGCGAGGACAGGCGCCATCCGCCAGGCGGGTTTCGAACTCTCGGCCTCGACCTAGAGGCACCTTCCACCCATGCTTAGAGCAGAACTTCCCAGTAAGTCCCCGGAAACCACCCTGGCGCTGCCCAATTGATCCCCCTTCCCCCATCCCTAACTCTTTTCTGGAAACCGAGGCTTTTTGGGAATTTAGATTCGTGTGTGTGTTTTACGTACCAGAGGCAAAAAAGGGTGAGAAATCGGGCGTGAGCGAAGTGGGGTGAAACTCAGTTTCTTCACTGTGAAATGGGTATGATAACCTCCTGGGATGAGGTGGGGCACTCGTGCCTAGCACAGAGCAAGTACTTAAAATCCAAATCAGATCTCTTGTCTGCTTCCCGATGGGAGGCGTGTGGCCTGGGACTGCCAAGTCTAATTGAAAGGGATGGTCACTTATAGCAAGTAAGCTTTCCTAACCAAGGGGTGGGGGAAACAGGAAACCTGGATGTCCTTACGGTTCCCCAGCCCTGCCTGGGCCCTCCCTGGCCGGTAGCAGCCATGGGGCACCTGTGCACTCTCGGATGAGCTTGTGTGGCCGGGGCCAGATCTCTCCTAGCAGTGCGGGTGGTCCAGGCGCCGGGGTTCCCGGCGCGGCTGGAGCGGCGCGGGCGGGGCCTAGGTGGGCGGGGCCGGAGCGGCGGGGGCGGAGTCGGAGCCAGGCCAGGAGAGCTGCCGGAGAGGGGTTACCCTCTAGAGCTGGCTTTTGGCTTTCGTTCGACGTGGTGCTCTTGGAGTATGGCTTCTCTAGTGGAGGGTCGGCTCTGGGACCTGTGAGCGGCTTTCACACTTTGGAGACTCGTCACACAAGGATCTTGACCGAAGTTGATAGGAACGAATGGAATTGGGAAGGAGCCCCTTTCCCTCCAAATGCTTCCCTCCGCAGCTTGCCCCAGGTACTGCCCAGACTGGGACAAAAGGCAGAAGAGAGGAAGGGGAGGAGGCTGGTGGCGCATCTGTTCCTCACAGTGTTCTGTCCAGTGGTTGGATGATTAGGGCCTCCTGGGCATCAAGCAGGGCCAGGCCTGCCCCAGAGATGCAGAGCCTAGGGACCTCAAGAGCTCCCAGCCTAGTGAGTAGTAAATGACGAGTCGCTCAGAGGTGATATTACAGTCAGGCCCCAGCACTGCCTGGCTGTGTGACCCGCCTCACTGGCCCTCGGGTTTCCTCATCTGTACGATGGGAGTGATAACCTCCTAGGTGGGACCTTCATGCCTAGCAGGAAGTTCCGTTACAGGGCTTAAGGAAGAACAGGAGAGAGAAAATAACTCAGGCTGAGGTGTGCCGGGACGCCCTGCTAAGAAAAGGATGTTGGACTATGCAACAGTGTATTGGAGTCCCTTGCGGAGGGGGAGGAAGGGTGTCTGGGCAGATGGAACAGCACAAGCAAAGGCACTGAGGTACAAAGGTACACGGGGTGTGGTGGGCCTGGGGGAGTGTGCTCAGGCAATGGCAGATGGGTTTGTGGGAAGGTGGGGAAAGTAAAGGGAATTGGAGGGTCTGGAATGGGGGCCAATCATTGCACGTGGGATTTTATCATGTGGACGACTGGGAACCATTCAACAGATGTTGACTGAGTGCCTTCCGTGGGCCAGGCACTGTTCTAGGTGCTCAGGATGGATCACTGAACAAGGAAGGCAAAGACAGAAACAAATCGCATTCAAGTTCTTTAAGCAGGGGAGTCATCTGATCCTGTTTGATCTATGTGAGGAAGATAATTCTGTGTGGAAGTCGGATAATTCTGTGTGGAAGTCGGAGGACTGCTGGGAGAGAGGAGGCTGGTCTGCGGGCTGGGGGCAGTGGGGATGAAACGGGGGGCTGGAGTGGAGCCCCGCCCAGGAGGCAGAGATTAACATGTGGTCTTCACACGTGACCACTGCTCAAGGGTGAGGTTTGTGGATTTGGTGTGAGGCCCAAACTGCCAGCCTGTCTTCCACCGGAGAGCGCGGGCGAGTGCCTGGGACCTTGGCAGGGCCCAAGCCCCTCCAGCTGTGGCCTTCCTGCTCCCAGACTCCAGAAGGCACAAAACCTAGGAGTTTCTATGTGAGGAATGGCAAAGCTGCAGGCAGAGCCAGGAGCCCATCTCCTGGGCAACCTGCCTCTTTTAGGGCTCATGTTTTCCTGGGTCACGGTTCTGTAAATGTTCTCTCCCTCCATGCGGCTGGCAGTAAACCTCTCAGGACCCTCAGGCTAGAAGAGGGGCTTTGGCTCTGGGCTTCTCTTCTCCCCATTCCAAATTAAGGTGGAATTCAAGGGACTGAGCAGAGTTTTCTCCCTAAGTGCTGAGAAAGTTCCAGAAGCTCAGATGTCTTCTGTTGGGGATGTGGTGAGGGGTCTGCTTCTGGCTCTTGGCTTTTGCTTTCACTTTGTTCTGAAGCTTGGACGGGTCATTCTTGCAATTGATAGCTCTAAGAGTGTCCTCTGTGATGGAAGTCTCCCTTTGCTTGGAAGGGGACCACACTCTGTCTTTCACCAGGAAGACCCCAGAATGTCTTGGGTGGAGGGGACCACTCTCATTTGACAAATAAAACTCAGAGAGGAGAAGCGCACATAGCAAGTCAGCAGCAGAACTGGGACTGCCACCCACCCCCTGACCACTGTTCATTCTCCCAGGAGACTGGCCACGTTCAGGTCAGAGACTTGTTTTAGACCCCAGTTTAGTACAGGTTCGGTGGTTTCTCAGGATCTCTATCTTGCTGGCCGCTTCATAGAGTCTTGTTCCTCCCCAGCCTGGACAGGTGGCCCAGCTTGGCCTGGCAACATTTTTGTTCTCCTCCCCTTGGAT
Source organism: Phoca vitulina (assembly GCF_004348235.1). Lineage (NCBI taxonomy): Eukaryota > Metazoa > Chordata > Mammalia > Carnivora > Phocidae > Phoca > Phoca vitulina. Next base: position 90,159,667 of record NW_022589705.1, on the reverse strand, counting down.
TGAGCCCCTGGTGCACTGGCTGCCCCTCCTGGGAGCTCTGGTCCCCCAAAGAAACAGGTTTTCCCTGCTTCAGGCCAGACTGTCCCAATACCCTGGCCAGAGGCAGCCCTGTGAGACTCTTCCCTGAGCTCTCCCTGACTAGCTGTGGCCTCAGACTCTTGACTCCTCCCTCCCCTTGGCCCCAACCCTTATCTCCTGAGGCTGGTTGGCCCTGCCTTCTATCCAGTGTTGTTTACTTGCGCTAAGCTGCCAACAGTCTCTTATTCTCTCTTGCCCTAGATTTATCAGACCTAGCAGCCCTTAAACCTGAATGCTGGTCCCTTTAGCTCTTAGAATTTTGGAGCCAGAGGGGACCTTAGCCGTCAGAACGTCGAATCTGCTTATTTTACAAATGGGGAAACTGAGGCCCAGGGAAGGGAAGGCACTCGCCTGAGTTCAGAGCTAGGACTAGACCCCATTTCCTGATTTCAGGGATGGTTCTTGAAAATAAACCAACACAATAAAACCAGAGGAGCCCACCCCCCCGCCCCGAAGCCTCTTTCTCTCTACGCTCCACACAGGCAGGTGCTTTGGAGACGTCCACGGTGACCTATCCAGGAGCAGTACATGCTGAGGGACCCAGAAGACGAGGGGTGCACATCAAGGAGTATGTATCTTGACATTTTCAGGTCCTATCTGTTCAAACTGATATTAACGCCAGGGAGTAAGCTAGTGATTAACCGACCTTACTTGCTGCTCTTTATAATGTACCTCTGAATGGATCGGCATTTAAAGTTGTTTTCTCCCCCAGATCACCAAGGAAGTACATGCTCACTGTAGAAAACCTGGATGGGTTTGCTTGCTTGCTCTGCTATTTAATATCCTGGTTCATTGTCATAACATGTATTTTCCCCGTGTGACAGCACGCCGGTTCTAACCTGTCAATCTCACGCACTTCTACCCTCTGATGGCTGGAAGGTTCTCAGGAAGCCAGCTTTTTGTGGTATGTCAGAATACTCCAGCCACCAAAAATCCTAGCACACTATGCAAATTATTCACCGTGTGGGACTTCAGGGGGCCATGTCTCGCACCGCCATGGTGTTTGGGAAAGGGCTATGTTTACAAAAATCTGAAGCAAAGATCCGATTCTCAGTGAGCGTCTTAGAAATGGAGAAGGTTAGCCATCTCGGTGGGATGGGTGTGATCCAAAGATTATAGGAGGGAAAGAGAAGTCTTCGTTTCCTCTGATTTTTTTTTTTTCTGTGTTGGTTTTTAACCCAGCCAAGTGCTCCCACCACCCTCTTACCACCCCTTGCCCTGAATCTCCCCAGGATTAGGCACTGGGGAGGCAAGTGTGGGTCCCTAGGAAAATCAGGACTGTATTCGGCTTGCTTGTCTCCGAGCCCTGCATCTTGCACAGCAAGATGACAGTTTCGATGGCAAGCCAGAATTTGTTGCTTACTCAGGTGATCCAGGTTGGTAACTTCACCTTTGGGACAGGGTCACCTGGTGTCACCTCTCAGACTCTAAGATCACAGCTTCATTAATGCCATGTAAATTGTCGGTGCTGGAAGTGATCTCGGAGGGTCCCTTAGGCCAATGCCTGTAGACTGTGGGCAGCAACTTCGTGGGTTTTAAAATCAGTTAAGTAGTTTTCCACTGGCTTTTAAAAAGTGAAATAGAAGAGAGCGGACTAGAAAACAAAATGCATCTCCTGTCGTGAGAAGCATTCTTTAGTAAAACTTTCATCTCAATTATCTGTATATGGGTATTCACTGAGTCACCAGATAAATATATTTCCATCTGCATGGTAAGAACCTTGGGCAGCCCTTGCTCCGGTCCATTGGGTTTCTTTTTAAATTGAGGTACAGTTAACATACAATATTATATGAGTTTCAGGTAGACAACATAGTGATTTTGACATTTGTATCCACTGCAAAATGATGAACACAGTAAGTCTAGTTACCATCTATCACCTGACAAAGTTATTACAATGTTATTGACTATATTCCCCATGCTGTACATTACATCCCCATGACTTCTTTGTTTTATAACTGGAAGTTTGTACTTCTTCATCCCCTTCACCCATTTTGCCCCCACCAAGCCCTCTCCCCTCTAGCAACCACCAATCTGGTCTCTGTATTCATGAGTCTACGGTTTTTGTTTAGTTTGTTTTGTTTTTTAGATTCCACATATTTGTGAAATCATGTGGTATTTGTCTTTCTCTGTCTGATTTATTTCACTTTGCATAATATCCTCTAGGTCTATGCATGTCGCTGCAAATGGTAAGATTTCATTCTTTCTTATGGCTAGGTAGTATTTATTTATATATATAAATATTTATATCGCATCTTCTCTATTCACTCATCCATTGAGGTATACTTAGGTTGTTTCCATGTCTTGGCTATTGTAAATAACACTGCAATGAACATAAAGGTGCATGTATGTTTTCAAATTAGTGTTTTTGTTTTCTTTCTATCAATACCCAGTAGTGAAATTGCTGGATCATAGGGTAGTTCTATTTTCAGTTTTTTGAGGAACTTCCACACTTTTTTCCACAGTGGCTGCACCAATTTACAATCCCACCAACCATGCACAAGTGTTCCCTTTCTTCTACATCCTTGCCAATGCATGTTATTTCTTATCTTTTTGATGGTAGCCATTCTGACAAGTGTGAGGTGCTATCTCATTGTGGTTCTGATTTGCATTTCATGATGATGAGTGATGTTGAGCGTCTTTTCATGTGTCTGTGGCCATCTGGATGTCTTCTTTGGAAAAATGTCTATTCAGATCATCTGCTTATTTTTTAATCAGATTCTTTGTGGGTTTCTTTTGTTATTGAGCTGTGTGAGTTCTTTATATATTTTGCATATTAACCCCTTATCAGATATATGATTTACAAATGTCTTCTCCCATTCTGTAGGTTTTCTTTTCATTTTGTTGATGGCTTATTTTGCTGTGCAGAAGCTTTTTAGTTTGACGTAGTCCCAATTGTTTACTTTTGCTTTTGTTTTCCTTGCCTTTGGAATCAGATCCAAAAAAACATCGCTGAGACCAATGTCAGGGAGCTTACTGCTTCTGTTTTCTCCTAGGAGTTTTGTGGATTCAAGTCCTACATTTAAGTCTTCAAACCATTGTGAGTTAATTTTTGTGTATGGTGTTAACGGTCCACTGCTTTTTATACTGTGATTCTGGGAAAGTTGGAATTCTTTGGACAGGTCCCAGAGGCATTCAGGGGTTTGAGGGGACAGAGCTGAGTAGTGCGAGGCAGGGCCAGCTGGAAGGAAGCTCTGTTTACAAATGTTCCAGATGTCAGGGGTGTGAAAGATTCCTTTAAGAAAGTTCTGTGGCTTGGGGCACCTGGGTGGCTCAGTCGTTAAGCGTCTGCCTTCGGCTCAGGTCATGATCCCAGGGTCCTGGGATCGAGGCCCCCATCGGGCTCCCTGCTCCGCGGGAGGCCTGCTTCTCCCTCTCCCACTCCCCCTGCTTGTATTCCCTCTCTTGCTGTGTCTCTCTCTGTCAAATAAATAAATAAAATCTTCAAAAAAAAAAAAAAAAGTTCTGTGGCTTTAAAAACAATACTAAACAGCAGGCTGGAAACCAGTGCTTATCTATCCACCTCAATTCTTAGAAGAAGAAACAGAGGCCAGAAAACAGAGGGTCTGTACGGGGCAGGTGGGGTCTCCAGCCACACCCTCAAGGGTCTCTAAGTGTAGACCTCTGACACCTCTCCAAATGATATGCCAAAGTCAGTATCAGACGGAGCTGTTGGCCTGAAACACACGTTCACGATGCAGCCTGAGTCGCCCACAGGCTACACGTTCATGTAAACAAGGAATTCATGTTTATCATAAAGCCCATAACTGTCATGCTCATGGCCCAGTTTATATTGCCATGGTGCACAAAACATTAATTTGTTCAGTGTCAGCATCTAAAACTCATCACAGGATTGGTAAGTCCATTTTGGCATTTCCCCTTTTCTTAATGTCGCCAGAGCTTCACTAATGGAAGCATCCTAGAGGTGATGGGCCCAAGGTCACCCAGCAAATCGTGGCAGATCCAGGATGGGAACTCACCATGGTAGGTGAGTTCCTTTTTTTTTTTTTAAGATTGTGGCCTCATATGATGGACAGTTCTGGATGTCTCCAGAAGGTTCTGCTATTTCTTTGATTCAGGATATAGAACCAGGTGGCTCTAATTCTTGGTGAATTTTATGTCTTTGCCATTTTTTCCTCTCCACATCCGGTCTGGGAGAGAGAAAGAGAATTTACTTACCTTACCCTTGTTCTACATTTTCCCCACACCTACTGGCTGGGCGTCTACAGGGATACCTCATTTCATTGCGCTTTGTAGAGACTGTGTATATTACAAATTGAAGGTTTGTGTCAACCCTGTGTCCAGCAAGTCTCTTAGTGCTATTTTTCCAACAGTATTTGCTCACTTCCTGTCTCTGTGTCACATTTTGGTAATTCTCACAATATTTCAAACTTCTTCATTATTATTATATTTTGTGTGGTGATCTGTGATCAGCGATCACAACTTGCCAAAAGCTCAGATGATGGTTAGCATTTTTTAGCAATTACGTATTTCGCAATTAAGGCATGTACATTGTTTTTTTCAGCCGTAATGCTGTTGCACACTTAATAGACTATGACCTAGTGTGAACATAACTTCGAATGCACTGGGAAACCAAAAAAGTCATTTGACTCATTTTATTGCAATATTCACTTTATTCCAGTGCTCTGGAACTGAACCCACAATATCTCCAAGGTATGCCCATGCTGGTTAGCGTTATAGGCATGGTTTGTTGATATTTGGTAGAGGAAGATACGATTAAAAAACAAACACTCACACTTTGGGACCCTAAATATTACGTCTTCATTAACTGCAGTTTGGATGGTAGCAATTACATAGTGGAGTTGTCCTTGGGTCATTGTGTTCAACCAGTGACAGGTGCAGATTCTACTATGGTGGTGGGAGGCGTTATCTTTGGCTCACCACAAGCTGTGGCTTTTAAGAAATGTACTGGGATGTTCTGTGTGCCCGTGGAGAACTAGAGGGCTGGCTGGATGGATGTAAAGACACCATTGCAGTTCAGTTGACAGGGATGACGAAGCCCAGGAGCGGGAAGAAGAAATTTCTTTCAGACCTAGAGTGTCAAGGGCAGGCTTTCAGAAAACTGAATCTATGCTGAAATCTGAAGGGGGGCAGAAGGTTGGCAGCAGAAGAGGTTAATTGACATGGGCTGATACTAGATGTGAAGGGTGGGATGGGAAAAACCTTTTATACAATTTCTTCTTAAAAGTCATTTTGGAAGTGAGACTCATTCATTCAACCGATATTTATTGAGTTTTCTTTCTACAGGCCAGGTGTTCTGGGTTTTGGGGGGACATGGTCCATAAGAGAGACATGGTCCTTGCTCTCGTAGAGCTGACACCTTATTGGGGCAGAGCGAGGAATCAATAAATTAGGACACAAATAAGTGAAGTAACCAACAATCATATACTCACAGAACTAAAATCTTTACCACTCCCTCAACTGCCTGCTAAGGATCAAGGCTAAGCTAAAACCCTTAGCTTTCAAAGTTCTAAAGACTGGACTCTCCTAAATACTGGACTCTTTAGAGTACAGACTCAGTTTACCTTTCCAGACCCTTTGCTGCTGCCCCACCCCCTCCCCCCAACCAATGGATGAGTTGTAAGGAACCAGAACCACTTCCCACCTCCACCTCCCTCCTACACCCCCACCCATAGCCATGAACCGTGATGGTTTTTCTCTTTCTATTCCTTCTGCTTTTCTGCCTAGACCATTCTCTGTCCTAGACAAAACTCAAAAAAACAAACACACCCAAACTCTATTTATCTTGGAATAATTTTAGATTTATAGAAAAGTTGCAGAAATAATAGCTTTCCTATATCCTTCACTCAGCTTCCCCTGATGTTAGCATCTTACCTAACATGGCGATCGCAACAAAGCTGAGAAATTCACGTTATTACTCACAAAATGGCAGACTTTATTTGGATGTCACCAGGTTATTTTGTTGTTGTTTCTGCTCTGTGATCCATTCCAAGGCGCCACAGGGCATTCAGTTGTCCTGTCTTCCTTATCTCTCCCGGTCTATCCCAGTGTCTTAGCGTTTCTGTGAATTTTGTGACCTTGAAAGCTTTGAAGAGTACTAGTCAGTATTCTCTAGAACGCCCCTTACTTTGGGTTAATGTCGTCTCATGATTAGACTGGGATTTGGGGTTCGGGGAAAGAATGCAACAGAGGTGAAGTATCCTTATCATTGCATCACATCAGGATTTACACGATATATAGCAACACGACTCACCGATGATGCTGATCTTGATCATTTGGTTAAAAGTGGTGTCTGCAAGACTTCTCCACTGTAGAATTACTACAGCCCCTTTTTGGAGGGGGCTTTTATAGGGTGATAGTAAAAGGTAACATTATAAAAGAAATAACTGAAAGTGATTGATAGATTAGGCTCCTAAAATTAAAAAACTTCAATACAGCAAATGATAAACTAGGGCAACATTTGCAACACATGGCAGACAAGGGGCTGTTTTCCGAATACATACCGAGCTTTTCCAGTTAGTAAGGAAAAGTCAAATGCCCTCAAGCAATGGAATAAACAAAAAACAAAACAAAAACAAAAAGGAATTGGAGCTAAGAAGAGATGCTGTTGGTCAACAAGCATGTGGGGAGAAAAGAAAAAGAAACAACCAAGAAATGTAACAATGATATACCAATATTATCTAATTTATTGTCCCTATTCAAGAGTCCCCATAATATCAGGGTCCACATTGGGATCACCCATTGATTTTATTTTTCTTAAGTTTTTATTTAAATTTCAGGTAGTTAACCTAGAGTGTAATAGTAGTTTCAGGTGTACAATATAGTGGTTGAGCACTTCCATTCAACACCCAGTGCTCATTACAACAAGTGCCCTCCTTACTCCCCTGGGCCACCCATTGATTTTAGTCTCCTTTAATCCAAGATAGTCCCCAAACCTTCTTTGGTCTTCCACGGCATTGACATTTTTGAAGAGATGGAGCCAATGTCTTAATTGCTATGCTTCTCCGCTCATGACTGGATGAGTTCTAAACTTTTATGGCAAGACATTTTCATATGCGCTGTGGGATAGTTGTCTTGCATCCCATCAGAAAGCACAGCAGGTCAGAGCTCAAGAAAGAAGAAGGAGGAGGAGGAGGAGGGGGCAGAGAAGGAGAAGAAGAAGAAGAAATGCCCTTAGGCAATAAGCATGTGGAAAAAAACCCCAACATTCACCCCCCATCATATTAAAGAAAATGCCACTTAAAACAATACCATCTTTCACATATGAAATTTTTAATGTTTTGAACGTTTCAAACTTTTTTTTTCTTTTTTTAATTGTTATGTTAATCCCCATACATTACATCATTAGTTTTAGATATAGTGTTCCATGATTCATTGTTTGTGCATAACACCCAGTGCTCCATGCAGAACGTGCCCTCCTCAATATCCATCACCAGGCTAACCCATCCTCCCACCCTGAACGTTTCAAACTTTTAAGTTAAAAAAAGAAGGCTGATCTTTCACAAGCTCATGGTGGGGCCGAGGACAGTCTGAAATGCATGTCAAAGCTTTAAAAAAAACACAGCAGTTTCAATACCAAGAATTTATCTAGAGGAAACACAATTGTGTAAGGAGTTAGTTTCAATACTGTTATTTTTTTTTAATAGCAATAAAATTAGAAACCAACGATGTATCTGGAGTAGGGGATTGGTTAGTTATGTAAATTATGAGTCTTCCACGTACTGGAATATTCCTCAGCCACTAAAAGTTATGGTTTAGAGGAATACTGGTGCTGTGCAAAATTGTTATGGATCAACATTTTAAAAGTTAGGGCACCAAGCCACGTTGCAGTAAGATCTCATTTTTGTAAAAAAAAAGAAAAAGTATGTTTGTTTACAAAACACACAAGAAAGTCTGAACACCATCATAGGTATTATCAGTAGTTAGGGATGGTGGGGTAATCGGTGATTTTCATTTCCTTTCTGCTAATCTAGATTCATTAATGTTTGCTTAATTAAGAAGCATTGTTTTTATAATAAGAGAAAAATGTTGTTGTTGTTTTTTTAAAATCTCCTAGGGTTGTAGTGGATCCCCCAAGGATGACTGCTAGTTAAGGTGCTTGTGAGCTGTTGAGGGCTTGCGTTAGATCAGCCCCTAGTCCAGGTGGTTCTTTTATGATTTTAACTTTGAGCATCTGGTTCTCCCTTCCCAGACTTAAAAAGCTGAGAAGGGGAGCATGGTGAAAATACAGTAGCGCACTCGCCTGCACCTGTGAAAACCACCTGTTATAGGCTGTGTTTCTGTCTCCCCCAAATTCATATGTTGAAGCCCTACTCCCAATGTGATGGGATTAGAAGGCAGGGCCTTGGGCAGTAATTAGGTTTAGATGAGGTCCTGAGAGTGAGTCTATCCTGATGGGATTCGTTCCCTTAAGAGCAGAGGAGGAGAGAGAGATCACCCTGGAGGGGCCCAAGAGAGGCCCCAGGAGAACACAGCCAGAAGGCCACCATCTACAAGCCAGGAGGTGGGCCCTCCCTGGACACCAGATCTACCGGCACCCTGACCTTGGACTTCCAGCCTCTGGAACTGGGCGTAGTCAATGTCTGTTGATTAAGCTGCCCAGTCTGTGATGGTTGTTTCAGCAGCCTGAGCTAAGACACCACCCTCCCAGCACTCTGTCATTTATGTCATTATGTCACATACATCCTTCTAAATTTACAAACAGTAAAATTCACCCTTTCTCATGTGTAGTTCTATGGTTTTGATAAACGCATACCGTTGTGTAACCGCCACCACAATCAAGAGATAGAAAAGTTTCATTAGCCCCCCAAAATTCCCTCGTGCTGCCCCTTTGTTGCCAACCCCTTCCCTCCCCCTGGTCCTCAGCAACCACTGGTGTTGGCCGTCCTCAGAGTTTTCCCTTTGCCAGGTCGTCATACAAATAGAATCAGGCATTATGAAGCCTTTTGGAGTCTGGCTGCTTCTACTCAGCATCACGCTTTGAGATTCTTCCATATTGTATTGCTCCATTGCACGGGTAAATCCGTTTATCCCTTCACCTGTTGTAGAATATGTGGATTGTGTCTAATTTCTAGTTCCAGGGCGATCATGACTAAGGTCGCTATGAACAGTCATGTGCAGGTTGGAGTATGAACACACACGGTTTTCCTTTCTCTTGAGGAAACACCTAGGAGTGGATTTTTTTTTTTAATTTTGTTATGTTAATCACCATACATCACATCATTAGTTTTTGATGTAGTGTTCCATGATTCATTGTTTGCGTATAACACCCAGTGCTCCATGCAGAACGTGCCCTCCTTAATACCCATCACCGGGCTAACCCATCCTCCCACCCCCCGCCCCTCTAGAACCCTCAGTTTGTTTTTCAGAGTCCATCGTCTCTCATGGTTCATCTAGGAGTGGATCTTTATATGAAGTGGCCAAACTTGAATGTGTCATGCTGAGGATCCAGGGAGGGGAGGGTGGGTGGGAGGAGTATACTCTTGCTGAGCACCTACTGTGTGCCTCCCACAGCGCCAGGAGCTTCATGCGCATGGCCTCACGTGGTCCTCAGCACAGCCGAGGAAATAACAAGCTCCGGCTACCCCTTGACCCACAAAACAGGCAATGACATACATTTCAAACCAATTAACGCAGAGTTACTCTCTTTGAACTTGGAGAGGGTTTGCGGTGGCAGACTGTTGAGCCTCCACCGAATGTCTTCCCTCCACATTCCAACTTTGTTCTAGCATTTACTATCTTCACTAGATAGTAATGGCTCAAAGTCGGTTAGGTTGAGGGCTCTCTCCCTGAACTTCCATAAGAAGGTTCTTCCCAGTTCCGACTGCCAGCACCGCTCGGTGTATGGACCTAATGAAATATGAATCACCCCCTGCCTCAACTTGGAACTTTAATGACCGATGTTGAACACCCAGAAGAAACAGAGTCACACCACCTCCGCCCCCTTGACGTTTTGCCTTTCCCCATCCCATGTGGGTCCTACTCCGCCAGCAAGTCAGTTGACCTTTTCCGCATTGGTGATCTGCCCCTTCCCCATGTCACAGCAAAGACGGTCACAATGGGTTGTGTCTAGTTCTTAACTTAAATAACTTTTTCTCAACTCTTTTTGTTTCATTAGAAAAAAAATGTTACCCGTGGTGAACCTTTTTAAAAATCACACACTGTATAAAGGGATATCCAATGAAAAAATACAAATCTCCCTTTCATCTCAGACCCCCAGTCTCGTTCCTCAGAGATAGCCACGGCTCACCGTTTCTTGTTTAGGCTTCCAGAAATGTTCTGTGTGGATAAGGTGCTTTTAAATGCTGCTTTTCGATGTTCAAGTGTTATAGTTGTCCGATCATTCCGAAATTGTTGGGTACTTTTAAACTCGTAATCACTCATATCGGGGTCCTCGGATTGCCTTTGAGGACCCACAAACCACCTGAAATTTTATGGCAAACTTCCATCTCTGCGTTTTTCGGTGGAGGGTCAGTAGCTTTCATCAGGGGTCTGTGCACACACACACACCCCACATGCACACCCCCCCCACACACACACAGAGGAAGAAACATGGCTTACACAAAAAGGCATGGCGGGCGGGTATGAGAGAAGCAACCTTTTACTGACAAAAAGTAGTTACATGTGTAATCAGCTGGGGGTGCAAGTTCTGAATTTATGGATCACTGGTCCCTAGTTCTGTGGTCGGAAGCCAATGGAGCCATTGAACAGTTTTGTCCTGGGCTAAGGGGAACCATGCCTGGCTGAGCCAACAGCCATGAAGTTCACCGAGCTCTTCAGCCCTGGGTATTTCTACTGAGTCATTGCCTGTGGGGAAGTGTGTTGGCAGCTTTAGAACACAGGCATGCTCTTGCCCGGGATGGAGTTACCCATTCACTGGGAACTTCTCACAGAGATGAGGAGACAAACTTGCTTCTGACAAGAGGATTTCCGGCTGAAAAACATTCAAAAAGATTTTAGGGAAATTCCTGAGAGCCAGAGCCATATCTGGTTGGTGTTGAAAGTCATGAACGTGTGGGGAAATGTCCTTCATGGGGTCAATATTCTTGATGGGGTGGAGGGTACGGAACAACCAGGCTCCCCATATCCTTGTTTTGGGATGGCCCTGGAGGAGGAGACCGATCCTGGCTGGATGGATGGAGAGAGGGTCTGACCTTACAAGGTAGTTCCCGTGTTAGTTTAAATGCACCCATCGCATTTTGCGTATATTAACTCATAACTCATCGATCCTCATAACAGTTCAATGACATGGGGAAACTGAGGCAGGAGTATGCTAGCTACTGTGCAAACAGCCCCACATCTCAAGGGCCCAAGACAATTAGGTCACAGTGTCACCTGCTGGGTGGGGAAGGTGTGGAGTCTTTGCTCCACAAGGTCCTTCAGGGACCCAGGCTTCTTCTGTCTTCAGCACTTGGTTTCCAAGGGCTTGGTGAGCTAATAACACCAACCACTAGTTGTAGAGACGGGTTTTAAGCCCCGGTAGTCTGGTTCCAGAGTCTGTATTCTTAACCACTACATCATAGTAAGAAATGATAGCCCTGGCTTTTAGCTAGATTTACCTGGTGTGTCACCTCAGAACTGGAGGGAGGGAGAATACGAGGCGTTCTGGAGAACATTGGTGCCTCATTGCCAAGATCTCAAGCTCTTCTTCCTAAGGACTGAGCTGGGTAAATCTCATGGACATTTTTACCTCATCTTCTGCACATAAACATGAAAGCCTTTTTCCCCAAAAGTTTGCACCTGAAATACATGTGCATCAGCTTCGTTGCTGCCTGGCACGCGGGTCTTTCCGCCACAGACATCATCCGTGCTGAGCTGACTGCCCCGTATTGCTGCTTGTTGTAGGGAGGAGGTTTTGCTAAATTTCAGCACCCTGATTAAAACGTTTTCCCCCAGTTGAAGTGTCTTCTTGTGGAAACAACCCAAATGTCCAACATAAAAGCCCGGACAATAGACTGTGGTACTTCCACACAAGGGAATGCCACACGGCTGTTAAACATGGCGGTGATGGAGACCTTGAGAGACCTCAAAAGACAATTCTAATCTCCCATCCAAGTACTAACCAGGCCCGACCCTGCTTAGCTCCCGAGATCAGACGAGATCGGACGCGTTCAGGGTGGTATGGCCATAGACGAGACAATTCTAATCTCTTAATGTGAAAAAGCAGATTATGAAAGCAGTCCGCTTTTTTCATTTTAAAAAGGATACAAAGAATTTAAGATTTTGAATATTTACCATTTCTAAAGTTCCTATAGAGAACCATGTATGACTTTGTATTAAAGTTACAGATTTCAAAATTTAAGTGCTGGCCCTAAGGACTGGACTGACTTGGGTAATTGCTGAATGTCTCCTAATGGGGAAGAGAGTTGCAGGATTTAGTGAGGATTAAATGAGCTATGTGTAGAAAGTACACACGGTAGATACTCGGTACATTTTTAGATGCTGTTATTGTCATAACTGCTTTTTAAAAACCTTCCCATTCTGACAAGCCCACTCCAAATCCAAACGAACCATTTCCAGTAGTGGGAGGTGTGGGCTTTATTGCAACAGGCCTGGGGTTGTGGACCTGTGAGGAGGCCTGTGTGCACCCCTGCCGTCCCTCTGGCCTCTGCTGCAGGGCAGGGTAGAGCTGAGTGTCTGAGCTGCTGCTTTTAAGTGTTGCCCAAGGGGGCACCTGGGTGGCTCAGTTCGTTAAGCAACTGCCTTCAGTTCAGGTCATGATCCCAGTGTCCTGGGATCGAGTCCCGCATCGGGCTCCTTGCTCAGTGGGGAACCAGCTTCTCCTTCTGCATGCCGCTCCCCCTGCTTGTGCTCGCTCTCTCTCTCTCTCTCTGACAAATAAATAAAATCTTTCAGAGAAAAAAAATGTGTCGACCAAGGGGCGCTCTGGCTGATGTCCGGTTTCTGTCCGCTGCACAGAGAAATAACTCAGGTTCTGAGTCAGACTACCTGGATTCCACATCGATTAAATAGAATTTAATGCCACCACCGTAGGGTGGGGGCGAGGATGAAGTGGTCCTAAGCTTGCGGAGCCTTAGCACAATGTCTCAGGAATTGCCAGTGCTCACAGACAGGTTAGGCCTCAGAAATCCATATGACATAATTACATTAATAATACAACATATTTTACACTGTTATAGTTCCAGAATCTTTTCATCATCCTAGACAGAAATGGAGGAAGGCTTTTTAAATGCCTATAGGAGTGGTTCTTAAATTTCGGCACGTGTTAGAAGCTGCCCCAGAATTTCTCATCCGGTAGGTTTGGAGGGTTGGGGCCCGAGAACTTGCCTTTCTGACCGGCTCCCAGTGGTGCTGATGCTGTTGGTCCGGGACCACACTTGGAAAACCACTGCCTAAGATTGCAAGGTCTGCAGGAAAGGGTGGATGATGACCTCATTCAGGCTGAACCCGGGGAGCTGGGGACTGCAACCAATGGAATTTATGATAAGAATTAGATCTTACCCAGTTATGGGGTGGGGGAGCAGAAGTGAAGATGAAACAGGAACTGAGGGACCAGGGTGTCCAGCCACCAAGGTGAGACCACAGGGAGGCTAGTGGAGAAGCCCGTGGGCAGCTATGGCCTGGTGGGTGCCCAGCCAGGTGTCCGGCGGCAGGCCAAGGGACTCTGTGGGTCAGCAAGATCAGCAGTCAGAGAGAAGAGCTGGACACAGATCAGGCAGCAGGACAGGCTCAAACCTGCTGGGCCGCACAGGGCCTGTCCATCACTGCATCTACCTCAAGAGCCTAATGGCTGGCTACTTCTTCACTTCCAGCTTCCAGATTTCCCACAGACTCCTCTTTGGGCCAATTCTAACCTAGAGCCAATAGAAAGGAGGATTCTGGGGAAAGCAATTCCAGCTTCACCAAATTGACACAGCATAAGCTACCCTAACAGATCAGTCAATCCCTGCCATGGAGCTGCCTCCCTGAGCCCACGGGTGCTTTGGGGGGCCTGGCTGGGGGTTCCCCAGCTCTCCCAGCAGGACCTTCTGTCTGGCACAGTGATCCCCAGCGATCCTTTGCTCAGAGCATCAATCAGCTGGATTCGAACCCGTTAGGCAACTTACAAAAAACAGAGATTCCCAGGCCCTAGCCCAGGCCTCCGACAGCAGGACCCAGGAATGTAGATTTTTCACTTGCTCTGAAGCTGATTCAGACATCCAGCCAAGTTTGGGCCTCCTGACATGTGGAGCAGAAAGGAGACTCTGGGGCCAGGCAGACATGAGTTTGAATTCTGGTTCTATAAGTATTAGCTTTGTGATCTTGGGCAAGCAGCTAACCCTTTCTGATGTGAGACTGTTGACTCATCTGTAAAATGGGCATAATGCCTGCCTTCCTCGTGGAGGGTCGTGGGGACTGAATGACAGAATGTATCACAAACTTCTGGCACGTGAATATTATGGTGCTTAATACAATTAATAACTGTGCATATACACGTCCAGGGGTGTGTCAGATGGGCCCAGAGTCTTCTCTTTCTTCTTAGGAATCTGGGCCTTCACCTAGCCATATTCTTACACAGATTGTTTTCCTGACATCATGAAAACCAGACTTGCTTTTCCTGTGTCTCCATTCATACTCCAGGCATTGTTTCATATAAAGATCAGTTGCTTCAATCTTGAAAAAGAACAAAACTGGAGGTTTCACACTCCCAAATATCAAGATATGCTATGGCACAGAGAGCCCAGAAATACACCCACACTTTTACGTTCAATCTATGACAAAGGCAGCAAGAATGTACAGTGGGGAAAAAGACGGTCCCTCCAACGAATGATGTTGGGAAAACTGGACAGCTACGTGCAAAAGAATGAAACTGGACCACGTTCTCACATCATATACAAAAATAAACTCAAAATAGATGAAGGACTGAAATGTGAGACCTGAAACCATACACATCCTAGAAGAGAGTTCAGGCAGAAATGTCTCTGAAATCAGCAGGAGCAATATTTTTCTAGATATGTCCCTTGAGGCAAGAGAAATAAAAGCAAAAATAAACTATTGGGGCTACACCAAAATAAAAAGCTGCACAGCAAAGAAAACCATCAACAAAGCAAAAAGACAACCTACAGGATGAGAGAAGATATTTGCCAGTGACATATCCGATAAAGGGTTAATATCTAAAATATATAAAGAACTGATACAACTCAACACCAAAAAAACAAATAATCCAATTAAAAAATGGGCAGAAGACACGAACAGATGTGTTTCTCCAAAGAAGACCTCCAGATGGCCAACAGACACATGAAAAAAATGCTCCATGTCACTCATCATCAGGGAAATGCCAATCAAAACCACAATGAGCGATCACCTCACACTTCTCAGAATGGCTGTAATCAAAAAACACAAGAAACCACAGATTGCTGGTGAGGATGTGGAGAAAAGGAACCCTCTTGCACTGTTGGTAGGAATGCAAACTGGTGCAACCACTGTGGAGAACAGTATGGAGTTCCTCAAAAAAATAAAGATAGAATTACCATATGATCCAGTAATTCCACTCCTGGGTATTTACCCAAAGAAAATGAAAACACTAATTCAAAAAGAAAGAGCCCACGTGTCCATCGATAGGTGGATAGATACAAAAGATGTGACATATGTGTACACACACACACACACACACACACACACAATGGAATATTACTCAGCCATAAAAAAGAACGACATCTTGCTATTTGCAACAACATGGATGGAGCTAGAGAGTGGAGTGAAATTAAGTCAGTCAGAGAAAGCCAAATACCATATGATTTCACTCAAATGTGGAATTTAAGAAACAAAACAAAGAAAGAAAAAAGGAAACAAAAAACCAGACTCTTAACCACAAAGGATGAATTGATGGTTCCCAGAGGGGAGGTTGGGGGGGGGAGGGGGATGAGGGAAATAGGTGATGGGGATTAAGGAGGGCACTTGTTTTGATGAGCACTGAGTAATGTATGAAATTGTCAAACCACTATGTTGGACACCTGAAACTAATATAACACTGTATGGTTAATTATACTGGAATTTTTAAAAAAAGAATAATTTCTTCAAAAAAAATATCAGTTGCTTATTTCTTCTTTAGGCAAACTTCACAAATTCCATCTTTAAACAAAAATGATTCCATCGAGACCACCCCAACCTCCAGCCCGGTTTCATCTCAAAACGTTTCCTTGAATCTGGAATCTTTGTTGTTTTCTTGGAACATTTCCATAAACATCTTTCCTTCCATGTCTGTCACTTTGACACTCAGTCAATTGCTGTGGTCTGTGTAATAGAACGAACTGTGTTTCCAAGAAAGCAAAGCTGGAAGATTTCGCAAGGTCTGCTCCTCGGTGGATGAAAGCGGTACCTCCCGGGCCAGGCTATTTGATAAAAGGAGCTTTGGCTTTGAAGTGAGCTTTTAAAGAAGCCTGTTATTCCCAAAGCAAACAAAAGCAGCAATAAAGAAAACAGAAGCTTTTGCATTTCAGCTGCTAGAAGGGTGAAAAAGGAAAGGATGATTTTTAATGGTCAGAAATCAGGGAAGGGGGGGCCTTTGGAGAAGAGCTTTCAACATTAGGCCGAGGCCCAAGGGCACGGAGCAAATGCAACATTCCACACCTTAGACACACCTCTGTAGGCTTCAGTGATGTGATCTCACCATTTCCCGTATCAGTCTCAACTCTGAGATTTTTCGTCTTAGAGACATCTGTAATCATTCATTGTTTGGGATGCTTTCCCCATCTCCGGAAAGGACCTGGATTAGTCAGCCCAGGCTGCTAGAACAAATACCGTATACACTGGGTGGCTTAGTAACAGAAACCGATTTTCTTACAGTACTGTAGGCTGGGAGGTCCAGGATCAAGATCTAGCATGGTCAGGTTCTTGTGAGGGCTCTCTTCCTGGCATGCAGATGAATGCCTTCTTGCTGTCTCTTCACATGGCCTCTCCTTGGGACATAGGTGTGGAGAGAGGGAGAGAGAGAGCGCGTGCAAGTTCTCTAGAGTCTCTTCCTATAAGGGCACTAATCGCATCAGACCAGGACCCCGCCCTCATGACCCCCTCAACCCCGATTACCTCCCAAAAGCCCCATCTCCAAATACCAGGACGTTGGGAATTAGGGCTTCAACACGTGGATTTAAATTCAGTTCTTAACAGTGCCCTAGCATCCTCTCGATTGCTCAGGTTAAAATCGTCTGCCCCCTCACCCCACTCTCCCTCCCCAGTCAAATCCATGATAAATTCATCTCCATTAGTCAACTTTGCCCTGGGCTAGGAGTGTACCCTCCTAACTGGCTCCCTGCTGCCCTTCTGCCTCGCCCATTTCCAAGGTTATTTCTGCCTCAGGGCCTTTGCACTCACTGCTGTCTCCACCCAGGACTCCTCCCACCTTCCCATTCTGCTGTGCTGCTACCTTGTTGATCCCAGCTGAAACGTTTCCTTCTCTGAGAGGCCTTCCTTCATCACCTCATCTAAAGAACCACCTTCACCTTTATGCTTATGTTTTGTTTTCTTTTCTGAACAATTGTTAATCCATCCCTTCCAATGTTTAGAAGAGAGGCTTCATAAGAACAGGCCTTTCGTCTTGCTCATTTTTGTGTCCATTCCTGTGTCTGGCACCCAGGATTGCTCAGTCAACATTTGTTGAATGAATGAATGAAGTCAGCAGAGATTTGTTGAGACTTTGCGATGCATACAGCTCTTTACCCAGTGTTAGAGGAATCCCGGAGAAATGTCAAAATGCCCAGAGGCAGCAATAAGAGGAACACAGACAGGTATTAAGCCCTGCCTGCTTAACTTCAAATGTAGTTAGAGAAAGTAGCATGCAAATGACACCCTCCAGACCTCTCTAAATGGTCAGGATCAGGTGGCTCATACAAATGACCGGCATTGACAAAGCTCGAGAAGAGGAGAGCTCCTTCTCGCTGGCCATGGGAGGAGGCTTCACAGAGACAGGGCATGCGAGCTGGATGTGGAAAGAGGTTAGGCCTTCATGGTCAGCTGGGGGAGGGGAGAAAGCCAATGCAGGGAGACCGGACAGCGTGCAGAGGATGGAAGGCAGACCCATGTGACTGGAGTTGTGACATCAGGGCTATTTCCCTCCCTTGGACACGTCCCTGACATTGCACTGATCCTTCTCCTGGGAGAAAGCACGTTTTCCTCCACCCTGTATTGCTGGTACCTGGTACAGGAGCCAAAGCAGGTACTCCAGGAACACTGGCATAGGAAGTAAGCTTGAACGGGGGTCCGGGTGCTCCTGTCCTGTAGGCTGTGAGGGACTCCTTTGCAGCTTTGATAGACACAGTGGCTGGAGGGTTAGCATGGCCGGGGGGCTGAGACAGCCTTAGAGAAGTGGGTTATAATAATTGTCACAGTCAGCCAGGCCTGAGAAGTAAGAGGGAGGTGGACGGGGGCCAAAGAAAGGCTTTGGGAAGGGAGAAGAAATGAATTTGGGACGAACTGAGTCCAGAAGCAGACAGGGGTTGCAAACACATGTGTCTGAAAGGAGGCAGCAGGGGGTGTGTTAAGGAGAGAGTCAGGCCAGGCGTGAGGCATCAGGGAGTGGTGGGGATCGTGGCAAAGTGGAAGGCAGGCCCCTTCCATAGGACACAGCTCTGACTCAGCACCAGCTGCTTGTTACATGGGAGAATTGGGGCCAGGCTTACCAGATTTTCAAGTTTTATATATGAGATCACACCCATACTCTCACTATGGGCTACCACTCCATATTACATACAATAAATAACCCTCCACAGTCCAAAGAAGATACTTCTATGGGTCAGATACAGCCCTCAGGCTGCCAGTTTGAGACCCGGAGGTGTGTGTGTTTTGGGGGATAGAGTAAAGAGGGGAGAGAATGCCCAAGGGCATTGAGATTTCAAGACCAGGTCACCAGGACAATAGTGAGCCATTGCACTGTAATTAGGAAGTCGAAGGAGAGGGGTGTGCGGAGTGGAAGATGTTGAAGTGAGGTGGATGGTCTTATGAGCTGGGGAAGTTGCTGACTTGCAAAGGCGGTGGGTTTGAGATGGGAGGGAGGGCCTGTTTGTGCTTAATTGGGGACTAGTAAGGAAGTGGTCTCTCTGGGCCCCCTGTGCTTCTTTAAGGGGATTATTCTGGTTTTGATTTTTGTCTTTGTGTTTTATCTACCCCCCCACACCCCCTAAGATGGCCTGATCTGGCCCCTGGCAGGAGGCACACGTAAGGACACTGGTGTTAGAGACGTAGGGACAGGGTTCGAGTCCTGACCCAGCCCCTGGCTGTCAGGGACGTTGAGCAGAGTCCCTTCAGGCCCCGCTTTCCTGGGTCTTTGTTACCCGTGTATGAGAATGCCAGCCCTGATGGGTTGGGAGGAGGCATCCACAGCCCCCTCCCCAGTGTTCGTGTCCCCCCCATGATGGTTGAAACTGTTGTCTTTTGGCTCTCCTTCCTCCTGCGTGGCTCCCACCTTCTCTTCTGAAATGAGGGACACAGACACAATGAACCCAGGGCCCTTCCTGGTTCCACTCATCCTGCCTGGGCCTCGGGAGTCCCACCGTGGAGATCCCCTTGAAATCTGAATACAGTCTGGCTGGAGGTGGAAGGCAGAGGGGAATCTTGCAGCTGAGGCAGTCTGTTCTCCCTCCCCCAGCCACCTAACGCCGCAGCACACCCTAAACAGCTCAGAAGAACCTCCTTTCACCATTGAGGGACTCCAGCCATGGGGGGAGGGGTCCTAAAGAACAGTCGTCGGCCACCTCACTGGTCAGAGATGCCACGGAGCATCCTGAGGCCCTGGGTGTAGATTGTCTGACAAGGTGTAGATTGTCTGACAAGCCCCCCTGTGGTCATGGGGCTTACAGTCGCCAGCAGGAGGGAGGGTGACACAGGCTACAGGTTAAGTACTTACTGTGAGCCAGGCACAGGTTAGTTGGTGTATCTGGCTTACATGTTTTCCTGAAGCCCCCACAACAGTGCACTAAGGTGGGTTCAGTATCATGTCTACTTTACAGATGAGAAAACTGAGACCCAGTGCAGTGAAGCTGCTTGCTCCCCACCCCACCCCACTCAGGTTGCAGAGCTGGGTCTCCCCGGCTAGCAGGAGACCCCATTATCTATCTGTACAGAGCTAAGCAAATGGGTACATTCGGAACATCTTGGAGGAGATGCCTTACAGCGGAGACGGAAAGGAGGCGAACGCGGCCCGAGGGAAAGAGGCTGTCCGGCCAGACACGTCCTCTGTCCCCGGGGCCGTATGGGTTGAGGACAGTCTCTCAGTTGTCAGGAGTCACCAAATGCATCCCCAAACCGAAAGAGGAAGCAAGATAAAGTCCTAGCGCTTTCAGCACTGACCGTGTGACAGACGCCACGTGATGGTGTTAAATGCTCTACCCACTCGAGCTCATGACCGCCTTCCAGCATTTGTATGAGAAAAGCCCCCTACATTTTATTAGGCTCTTTTTACAGCTGATCTGAAATAACTTGCTCAAGCTCATCCAGCCAGGAAGTGGTGTAGCTGGGCGTCAAATCCAGGGCCTCCTAACTCCGGAGCCAGAACGTTTAACCCTGGCCCAACAATGCCACACTCGCTAAGCTGTCAGCACTTTGCTGAGTTGACCCACAGGCCACATGAGGCACATGTGGCCAGAGCTCCTGGGCAGAGCCAGGAGGCAGTCTTGGTGAAGGAATAAATCCATCTCTGGTCGTCCCTGGCCTCCTTCCATTCTGTGGCTCTTCCAAGCATCACCTGCCCTTCCTTCCACTCCACCTGTCTCTGCATCCTCGTGTCCAATGGACTTCCCAGGCTCTGCCTGGGTCCACACTGGGGATGAGAGTTCCAAGGCTTTTGTGAGCATTGGGACCACTTAGGGAGCCTCTGGGCCCCAGAATCTGCTTATTTAGCAAACCCTGCCCTACCTATGCCAGGTTGGGGATGCAGAAGTCCTCAGGTAGCAGTGGGTCTCAAGGTACTGTTCCCTCTGCTTCTTGACCCCCATCTGCTGCTCAGCCGACCACTGCCACCTCCCGCTATTCCCCTCAGCCTGCTTAATCTTTACTCCGTATTACAGGTAGTACTGCTAGAATCCCCATTTTACACATGAGGGGAACGAGGCTCAGAGAGATGTGGATTTAATCATCACTGATTCTGACCACCTTTACTGCCTCTGCTAAACTGGTATTGGGGGGGGGGTCCCTGAAGGCCCCTGGTGGGGTTTAGAGGAAGGGCCGTGAATGATGCATTTTCATGAGTGCATTCAGTCTGTAGACTATAAGGGAAGGAGCCATGAAATTTGGCCAAAGCCTTGGTACCCAGGGGCGCCTGGGTGGCTCAGTCGGTTAAGGGGCCGACCTTGATTTTGGCTCAGATCATGAGCTCAGGGTTGTGGGATTGAGCCCCCCATGGGGCTCCCTGCTCAGTGGGGAGTCAGCTTCTCTCCTCCCTGCTCATGCGTGCTCTCTTTCTCAAATAAATAAATCTTGGGGAAAAAAAAAAAAAGCCTTGGTACCCAGAATATTCCTTGCACTATTTCCGTGGGCTTTTAAGTCCTAATATGAACAGCTGACACCATTAGTCAGAACAAACCATCCAGATTTAGTTCAGCTTTCAAAGCTAAATGTGAATCAAAATGTGGAATGATCATTGGTTAAGGAAACTGATTGCTCTGTGATCCAGAGCATGTCCTGTAATCTCCAGGGGCCTCCCACCTGGACAGAGGGCTGAAGAGAGTATAGCAGGGAATCCTAGCCCCCCATGGGACTGCTGTAGCACCTGGAGAGAGGGTTAAAATAAATTCTTCTACCTGTGCCCCAGCCATTCCCCTCCTGGGTATTTGCAGAGAGAAGTGTAAACATTTGCCCATGCAAAGACTCCTACGCAAACGTTCCTGGTGGCCTTCTGCATAACAGCCTGCAGGAGGAAGCAGCCCAGGTGTCCATCAGCAGGTGAACAGGTAAACCGTGCCGCTGTTGCTCAGCCAGATAAAGAATGAACCACGAAGACTGGCAACTCTGCGGATGAAGGCAAGAAGGCAGAGAGAGAGCGCGTGCTGTAGGAGTCCATTGATAGAAACCTCTAGTACAGGCACAATTAACCCATCGTGGCAGAGAGCAGATCAGTGGTTGTCTGGATGAGGAGGGTGAGGGCTCACTGGGTGAAGGCACACACACAAGGAACTTGCAGGGGTGATGGATCTGGGCAGTGGTTACATGGGCGTACACAGTTGTCAAAACTCGTCAAATTGTGCACTAAGGTCTATGCGTTTTACTGTATATAAATTATACTTTAAGTAAACAAATAAGCAAAGGAGCAGATGCTTCCGCCCCGGGCCCGACAACTCTGAGTCAGCAGGTCTTGGGAGGGACCCCAGGGCATCTGCGTTTCAACCAGTGGCACAGACAGTGGTGACCCCCAACCTGGGATGTTCACCCTCAGGCTCTAATCATGAAAGTCTCTTCTGGCCAAGACAGTTGAGTCTTTGAAGATGTCGAGCACTTACTGCTAGTCTGTTTTTAAGCATAAACCTAACTGGGGTCAAAGTCTGGCCCTGGGGCTGTCTCCCCGTAACCGGCAAGACCAGCTCTAAGCCATGGACAAAGCGCCCTCAGTCACCACGCTGATCCTGGTCATGTGCCAGGCATCACAGGGTCTGCTATGCTAGGAACAGAGGGCTGGACTCCACGCGGGGCTGCAGACGCCTGCCAGGTGCTGGGCATCAGGCAGAATTAGACAGGGCCTCTCTGGGTTCTGTCTCCCTGGCCACCCTCCAGATATTAATGATTTTGGCCGCGTGTTGAGGAACTATTGTGTTATGGACACTACGCTGGTTGTTTTGTGTTGAATTAGATAACAGGATGCCGTCATTAGGAGCCTGGGCTCAGAGGCAACCTGGGCTCAAGTCCCCACATCTCTACAGTTAGCTGTGTGTCTTTGGGCAAGTAACTTAACCTCTCTGAGCTCCTCATCTGTAAAATGAAGAGGATGGCAATACTTCTTTCTTCATAGTGCCTTAAGCATGGAAAACATGTTGGAAATGTTGGCTATTATTATTATTATTATTACCTAATTTAATCCTAATAACCCTATGGGTTAGGAGCTATTCTTATCCCTATTTTAGAGAGCAACATCTGAGGCTCAGAGAGGCCAAGCCCCTGGCCCAAAGTCACACAGGGAGGACCTGGAATTACAACTTGGGGCACCTAGCTCCTGATGCTTTCCACTGCACCATACCCGCCATCAGCTTTGTGGGATGGGGGTCTCACTGTAAAAGACCCCCGGGTACTGGAATGAGTATACATCACCGCTTGAGTGAGAGATGTGCCCTTCCTCGGGAAGGCCGTACGCACTAGTTCTGAAGATGGGTTCAGATCCCTGCTCTACCAGCTGTGTGGGACTTTGGATGAGTTGCTTAACCACCTCAGTTTCCTCATCTGTAAAACGGGGCTGCTAATACCGGCCTTGAAAGGCTGTTGCGAGGATGACAGGATGACGTGAGTCACTAGGTGCAGGGCACGCAGAACAGCCCCCAGCACATGGTAAGCCCGTCACACCTATCAGCTGTATTTACTGTATCTGCTCCGCTCCTGACTGAGCTAGGTGGGGCTCCGGGGGCAGATGCACCTGAAGCTGTCCCCCACGACTTCGAGGAAGTGACAGGACAGTCTCCAGGGTGGCCTGTGGGGACACGTGTAGCAAAAAGCCTTTTTGAACCATGTCCAGGGAATCTGAAGGTCTGCGATTAAACCCTCTCTTGGATTCTCTCACTTGAAAAACTCAAAGCCTTCATCCCGGGCTCTGTTTCCTACCCATCCTGTGGCCGCCTTTGGGAGAGATTCCCGCCCCACTGAGCCGGCTCGACAAGACCAGAAGACCGAGCTCAAGGGGGACAAACAACCCTTTTGTTTGTTGGTTTTGCGTGATTCGTTGATTGATTGCCTGCATCTTGGGAATCACAGTGTGGGTTTCTCAAGCTTCTCTGTTTCCCTTGGGTTGCAAGCAAAAATCAAGCTGTGACATCCAGCTGCCTTGGTGAGACGTGCAGGCTGGTTTATAAATGACAAACGTGTGACTGCAGCAGGCTGAAAGCAGGGTGGCGACACAGCATGGCATGTCACTTCTGGATTCAAACTCCTACTCTCTTCGTGGCTGTGTGACCTTGAGGATCTGTCCGTCTGCCTCTCTGAGCCTCGGTTTCATCATCTGTAACATGGGCACAGTCGTGCGCCTCCTCAGGGGGCTGTTGTGAGATCGGAAGCCTGCAAGAAGGCGGAGGGAGCCAGGGTCCAGACGACAGAGTGCCCGGAAGGCAGGTGGGGAGTTTGGATTTTATTCTTAGGGCAGTAGGGAGCCAGGCAGGAGAGTGACGTAACTGAAGGGCACTACTGGAAGCTCGTTTGGGCTGCCACAGGGGCAAGGGCAGCAGCGGGGGGACCAGGCAGGAGGCGGATGCGGTCGTCCAGGTGAGGGTGGCCGCAATGGACATAGGTGTAGGTGTCTTTGGGCTCACTGGGTGAAGGCACACACAAGGAACTTTCGGGGGTGATGGATCTTTGGGCAAGGAGAATAGATAACACTTGCCAAGGTGTTGAATAGAGATATCCTTAATAATCTCCATAAAAATGATTGTGCATGCTTTTTTTAAAAAATCTTAAACCAATCATCTAGGGCAGTGGTTCCTGGCTGAGGGCATCTTCCCCCCACCCCCCGCCCCCACCACCACCAGGGAACGTTTGGCCATGTCTGGAGACATTTTTGTTGTCCCAGCTGGGACTGAGATGCTACTGGCCTCTAGTGGATAGAGACCAGAGACGCTGCTAGATATCCTACGATGCACAGCACGGCTCCCACGACAAAGAACGATCAGCCCGACATGTCAATGGTGCTGAGGTGGAAAAGCCCTGGTGTAGAAATGTCGAAAGTCAGAAGGATGTTGCCCCTTTTTCTTCACCCCACCCACGCCCCAAAGATGACCACCATGACAGGTTTGCTGCATAACCGTCCAGGAGCTGCTCGCTGCAGATACACAGATTCCTGTAAATCACCTCACCCGGCAAGGAAGACGAGACAAGTGCTCAAAACTTGGGAGGAGGGTCTAGAGGAGGGCATCTGTTTTGCTGAATCTCTCACCCCACAATAAAGGTCACGGCCCAGCCAGAGGAGCCGGGAGGTGGGCAAGTGGCCTAAAACCTATTTCCTCTAAAAGTTGTGAAACTCCTCCTTTTCTCCAAAGAACTCTCTACAGACTGCGTATCCTGACGATGCATGAAGCCTCTGTAACAGGGCTAACTTAGGAAATCTGAGCATTTCAGTGCTGGAAGAAACTTTGGGATAATCTGCAGTCTTGCCCGACCTCCTATGTCTCAGATGGGAAAACTGAGGCCAGAGACTTTTTTGTGAATGGGAAGATCCTTTTATAATAGATAGTCTCTTCTTAATTTATCGGGATCAGAGATTTTAATCTCTGATTTTTATTGTGATGTGTGGTCATAGCTTATGTTTCTGATTTTATTTTCTTGGTGGCTTCCCTATGTGAGGTTGGTTACGATGGCTGACAGAGGAGACATAATTTAGCCTTGTCATTCCTCAGTGGCTGCGTGGAGGCTTTGGCCTGGCAGTGAGAAACACTTCATCAGTTCACAGCTGGAAAACAAAGGACAATGTATTAAATTTCCCCCAAATAAAAATTAATGGCATCTAAGGGTGTGCCCTTTACCCAAGATTCCCTCCTACTGTTTTTACTGTGACACAAAGCTTTCTACCACACAAAGACAGCGGTAGAAGGGAGGATGCTTTTTGTCTGGGTTTTGTTTTGCTTTAATGCCCTTCCATGGTAGAAGAGAAAGGTTGTGACCCAATGTCAGGCTTCTCCAAAGATTGGGAGGGACTTTACTGGTCTGTGAATTCCCGGGTCTGGAAGTCCTGGTTTCATCTTTTTTCAGTGGCTGAACTGAAGGTGAGGCTCAGCGTCACCCTCAAATGCCCGTGGAGCGCCACAACCATGTGGTGGTCACCTTCCAGCGCAGCCTCAGACTCAGAGTGCTGTAGCCCGTGGCCCCTCTCCAGCAGGCCAGTGGGGAGAGGTGAAACCTCTAGAGAGGGGCAGGGGGTGCATTAGGATGGGTAAGGAGCCCTCCCAGGGAGCTATCCTAATGCACCCCCCCGCCCCTCACTGGCTACCACAGACCAGAGCTTATTAGCTGTGTTCCAGATAGCTCCCTGGGAGGGCTCCTTACCTATGTCCCAGACCCCTCAGGCTGGGCAGAAGGACCTAAATGCCAAGCCGAGGGCTTTGGTCTTTGATTCTCTGGCACTGGGGAGCCACCGAGCGTTTCTGAGCAGGAGAGTAACAGGATAAAAAAGGCTGTTTCTGGAGGATCAAAAGGGCAACGGCATGCTGGATGAGTTGGATAGAAAGGAAAGACAGTGGGGCAGGAAGCTCAGGTAGGGACAGCGGGGTGTAAGGCACCATGCCAGAGTGGTAGCAGCTGAAGTGGAAAAGGAGGAATTAATGGACCTCCGAATTGACAGGGGCTGATGGGAAGGACTAGGGAGAGCCAGCAATCACAGATGAGCTGGCTTTCGAACTCAGATGAAGACGGACCCTCTCCCAGCCTCAGTTGTCTGTAGAATGGGGGGAGACCAGGGGCGTGGGGAGGATGAAACGAGATTGTGCATGGAGAGTGCATGGAAATCAGCCCAGACCTGAGGGGAGCTGCAGGCAGGTGCTAGGGGCCAGGAGGGTGATGGGGAGCCATGGAGGGATCTTGACTGAGGGTGGTATGATCACAGTTGCCTTTTGGAAAGACCCCCCCCCCACCACCACCACCACCACCAAAAACAGCATAGAGAGGGCAGGCTGGGAGGCAGGGAGGCCCCAGAGGAGGCCTTCGTGGTCCCCATCCAGGTGAGGTTGGCCTTTACCGAGCAGGAGGTGGCGGGCCATCCTGGGGTAGGGACTCTTCCCAGGGCCCACGTGCTTGCTGGGTCCCCTCTGTGCTCAGGCAACCACTGCGTTGAATGTGGGGAGGCAGATGTTCGCCCAGCACCCCTGCTCCGGGCTTCTCTGTGCCTTAGCTGTGCACACAGTGCAGATGCTGGGCCCGCCCCTGGGACAGCTGCCGGACAACCAACGCCGGCCGTTTGACCAGAGGGACAGTAGCTGCCCATAGTGGGAACCCAGCAGCACCGGATTCACCCTCCCTTCCAAAAAATCCAGCCCACACCCTAGCCCTGTATCTGCACCCTCCCCCACAGTGGTCTCCCCAGCAACCCCCCCTTGCCTGTTGGGGACCAGGTCCTCATGCCTCCTGCTCTCTACTAGCTATTTCTTCCTCCTACTACCATTTCTTCTCCTTCTCTCACCAGGGCCCCTCCATCTCTGCTCCCTCTTTGAGCCTCTCTGTTCCCTGGTGCCCACCCCCACCCCTCTCCCTGTGTCATCTCTCCTTGTATTTCTTCCTTCTCCTCCTCTTGGGCATGCAGGAGGCTGAGGGCAGAGTGCTGTTGAGGGTTCTCTCGGTGCCCAGCACAGTGCCCGGCCCACGAGGTAGAGCCATGGCGACCCCTCGGGCGTGTCTGCCCCTCATGCCCTTCCAACGCCTTCCCCTCTTCCTCTGTTTCTTCCTGCGTGTGTCTGTCTGCTGGCTGTGCATTATAACCTTGGCAGTAACGTTTTCAAGGGCAGACCTGGTTCTTCTTTCTGCCCTGTGATTCCTGCTAACAGCCTAGAGGCATTCCCAGCCTCGTGATTTATGACAGTATCTACCGGGTGGCGGGTTCAAGGGCGGTGACACAGGGAGAGATCTGCCCCCAGCTTTCAGCCCGTGGACCGCATCCTTCCCCAGTCACTGCCATGGCCCCAGGCCTCTCTTAATCAGCGGCCCTAACAGTCATCCTCAAAACATCCCGACCAAGGAAGGAGATCCAATAACCCTGCAGTTGGGTCTTGATTCCTGGCCCTGCATTCCGGAACGCCTACCTGTGCAGGTGCTCGGGGCCTGACCTTGCAATCTGAGAGGATGTGTGAGGAGGTGTCCTAGGGGAAGGTGGTGGCCACTGCTCACTTGGTCAGCACCAAGCTTGCCTCAGAAAGGGGAGGGTTGGGCCAGTGTGGTTTTGCTTTTGGGTTGTTTTTTTTTTTAAGTCATTATTTATTTTAACTTTCTTTTTAATTAGGCAAGAGGGTTTATATTGGTTCATGCAACTGGCATATTGGGAAGTCCAGCGGGATTCTTGGGTTCAAGTGGTGTGTTCTGGCGTCCGGCTCTCATTTCCTCCGTGCTGGCTCCCTCCTCGGGCAGCCTCTCCCACCAGATGGCCACCAGCTGCCACCAACTACCTCTTGTCCCTCCAGCAAACCCAGCGGGGGTTCCTCTCCCGGGCATTTCCCCAACAGGGAAGAATTGAGTCTCATTGGTCCCGGCTGGGCCAGGCCCCGCCCTTTGAGAAATAGGAAGATCTGATTGGCCAGGCTTGGTCATGCCCAGACTTCGGGCCTGGAGAAGGGGCTGGGATGCTGAGCACCAGCCTGGCCACAGGGCACCTGTGCCCTGGTCCAGGTAAGCCCTGGGCAGCCTGGCTCCCCCAGCCCAGCATAGCCTGGCCTCCCAGGCCGCCAGGGACCCTCCTTGGGAGTGACTTGTGCCACAGGTTCTGTACAACTTAGCGCTGCGGAGAGCACAGCAGTGCCTCATTCCAAGGGTCCCTGCAGAGACTTTTGTGATAATAATAGGTAACCCTCAGATTCCCAGTTGGGGATTTTCCAATTTGATACTGGATCTTTGTAAAGAGAGGGCCTATGTGTGGGGCTGGCCGCCTCAGTCCCCCAGCACCTGGACTTCCCCTGGCACCTGCCGTGGGTGCCCAGTTAACGTTGGGGGTGGGCGGAGAGACTGCCAGGAGACAGCAGGCAAGACAGAGGTCGGCGGCCTTGCTCCTGCCCCCCAGGACCCACTCTCACCGGGCAGCCTCCTCCATCGTTGCCCAGCATGTGGGTCCTGCACTGCCTGGGCCCCCTGACATAGCCCCTGGCCTGAGGGGACAGGGACACATGCTGTGGGGCTTCCAGGGGGATGATCCACGTTCAAACATGAACAGAGCCTGTGGTGTCTGAGTGCCCCCCAGCCTCAGCCCCCCTTCCTCCCTCTGCAGTGGGGACGACAGAGCAGCCGGCGACTGTTTTGATGTGCAGAAGTGTCTAGCTCAGTGCCAGGAAGGAATTGCAACCCCCAACGCTGTGCTGTGGCCTGGGACATGTGACTAGCCGCCCGAAGCCCCGAGTCACAGGGGCTGAGCCCGGGTGGCAGAGAGGCGCAAGGTCAGCACTGAGCCCTGACCCTGGACTTCCAAGCAGGTTACTGAAGACACTGGTGTTTATCTTGGTCACTGAGCGGCCTGGGACAAACCCGAGTCCTCTCCATCTCTGTGCCATCAGCAAAGCTTGGCTGCCCGCAGTGGACAAAGGAGTGCCTTGTTCGTGGAAGCGGTGCAGCCGTTCAAAAAAACCATGCTTTTACAGCCTGGCTTGGGGGCAGAGGAGAGGCAGGATGTTAGAGGGACTCTGGACTCAGACCATCTGGTTCACCGCCTCATTCTGCTACTTATTAACCTGAGACTTTGGGCGGGTTACTCAGCCTCTCCGGGCCTCAGTGTCTGCATCTGCAGCATGGGGGTGATGGTAGCGGCCTCCCTGTGAAGATGGAGTGAGATAATCCCGGCGCAGGGTAAGCATCCAAGGCGGGTTAGCTGTTCTTATCATGATTTAAAGACACATGCTTTTGCAAACAAAGGGCCCTTTTGTAAAACATGCAGTCCCCCAATTTGCGTCCGATGTGGGTCGTCTGTATCCAGATTCACCTGAAGCATCAAGAGCCACGCGGGCGGGTTCCAGACTGGGGTTTCTCATCCTGGAGGACAGTCCCTGGAAGGCCTGTGAACCCGAGATTGGGCAAGATTGCGCCTATGGCCCTTACCGTAGGCTGGATGACAAATGTATTACTGAATAATGGCACCCTCCTCCCCCCAACGATGTCCACCTAATTCCAGAGCCTGTGATTATGTTACCTTCCTTGATCAAAGGCCTTTGTGGATTCCCATTATCCAGATGGGTGTGTCGTAGTCACAAGAGTCCTTGTAAGAGGGGGTAGGGAATGTCAGAAGGAGGTGTGCTGATGGCTGCAGAGGTGGGAATGAAGTCCTGGGAGACAGAGGAGGGGCCCGGGAGCTAGGGAGCGCAGGCAGCCTCTGGGAGCTGAAGAAGCCAAGGAAAGAGATTCTCTCCTGACTCCTCCAGGGGGAATGCAGTCTGGCTGACACCTTGATTTTAGAACTCCTGCCCTCCCGGACCACAGAGGATGAACTGGAGTTGCTTTAAGCCACGAAGTTTTCGGTGATTTGTCCCCGCAATGGGAAGCCAACAAGCCCTTCTCAGGAGAGGGTCTGTGGTCCTTTTCAGATTTCCACCTGCGTTGACAGGCAGATGATCAACAGTCACAGGTGCAGAGTATCCCGGCTGGCCTCCAGAGCCCCCTGCTGGGTGTTAGGACAACCACCTTCCCTCCCGGTCGGGCCTCCCTGACCCTGTGGAGCGCATCTGACATGCAGGTGTATTCTCACCAGTCATTTCTTTTCTGGAACAGACTGCGAGAAGCCCCACAGAACAGCGTGTCCCATGGCTCTGGGGGTTTCTAAATCCCGGCCAGGACGTGGGCTGTGGAGTGTGCCTCCCCTGGCCTTGGGCCTCCCTCTCCAAGCTGGTGCCTCTCCAAGCTGCCTCCTAGCAGCTGCTGGAGGCCACAGCCTGGCGCCTGACTTGGGTTTATCATTCACGCACCCAAAACAGCACCAGCTTTGCGGCAGAACGTTCCGGGTTCCCAAACATTACAACAGCCACTAGCAGTCGGCCAGACCTGACGTAGGTTATGACACTGGAGCCTCAGAAGCAGCATCTTCCTTGTACAGGGAAGGAAACGGAGACTCGCAGAGGTGGAGTGCATTGCCAGGGGCATACAGAATTAAGCAAAGCCTGGACAGACTCTAAAACCCATGTATTTTCCACGATACCGCTATGTCATGCCGTTCCTTCATTCAGCAATGATGCAGCTCCTCCTACATGCGCCAGGCCTGTTCTAGGACAGAGGGAAAGCAGTGAACAAAACAGACCAAAGTCCCCGCCCTGCGGAGCTCACATTCCGGAGCAGCGCTGTCCCGTGGAGATAGGATGCAAGCCCCATGTGTCATTTTCGATTTCCTGTAACCACATTATTTTTTTTTTTTAAGTACAAAGAAATAGGCAAAGATCATGATCTTTATTTAGCTTGGTATATCTGAAATATATCATTTCAACACAAAATTGATTAAAAATGTTAATGAGATGTTCTTGTTGCGTTCCTCTGTCTTTGGAATCCGATGTGTATCCTCCACTTGTACAGACCATCTCCGTGTGGACCGGTCACATCTCAGCGGCTCACTAGCCACGTGTGGCCAGCGACTGTTGGGCAGTGTCCCTGTGGCAGACAGCCGATGCCCATCCAGACAGTGACCTGGGTGCAACCTGTGTCGTGCCACCCTGCGGAGCTCCACGGCCATCAGTCCGTCCCTGCTAACGTCGAGGATGGCTCAGCAATGGCCCCACGTGGCTCTGCAGCTTCTTGTGGCTGGGCGGTTGTGGAATTAGGGAACCAGCATTTCTTTGCGGGGAGGTGGGTGGAGGTGCTGGGCCTCAGCTCAGGAGGTTGGATTAATCCAGCCCTTAATTTGCACCACATCATCTTCAGTAACCATGCAGGGCCTCTGTCTTGTTTGATTATTGCTGCTATTATTTTATTCCCCTTTTCTCCCCTCCCCCCACTCCATTCTCCTTTCCTCTCCCAGCACCCATCCCCCACCCTGGCAAATGCCCTGATTGGCCCCTGTGATTGGCAGGTGCTGCCCCTGGAGTCAGGGTTAGGGTCACACACTTGGACTGAGAGCCAGGAGGTCCTGGCAAAGGAAAATCCTAGTGCCGTTCCACCAGGAATGGGAATGGCCACGGGCCGGTGGAAGAGCAGAGTCCTCTGGACGCCTCCAGGCTGCTTGAGGCTGACCATTGCCCCTCCCCGCCTGCCCCACCTCCGGAACCTCTGGACCCTGTGTTCCCTCCCGACTCCCGGCCTCTCTGCCCGAAGAGCCCTTCTCAGCTTCTTCGTCCAGGCTGTCCTCTTTCCCCAGGTCAGGTTCAGGCTCTCAGAGAGCCCGCACTGAGTCTCTCATGCCCCTCTTTCCTGTGAAGATGGCTGCTCGGCCAGCGCTCCACCGACGAGCACTTTCTCTGCACATTCTGTCTTCGGGAAGGTATCGTTACTGCCATTTTACAGATGAGGACACTGAGGCTCCATGGGGTATAAGGAACAGCTAGTTGAACAGAGGAGCCACGGCCGGTACGGAGTCCTGCCTTGCACGGCCATAGTCCCCTCTCTTCCCGATCCACATGGAGCGCAGTCGCCAAGGCCTGGCTCTGGAATGTGGCATCTTTGCCCTACAGAGCTGCACCTGCCCACAGCCAGCCTCCAGGCTTCGCTCCCACCGTTGTAAGCCTCTCAGCCTGACTTTCAGACTGCCCCACCCTTTCCAGTCCTCACCCCTAGTCCTCCTATGGGGAGAGATGGGGTCCTCACTGACCTCCCCATATCTCTCCAGAGCCCACTGGGAACACGCTGTTACCCTCTTCATAAAGTTCCCCTCTTGGTCTGGTGCTCTGTACCCAATTACCACAAATTTAGTGGCACAAAATAACTCACATTTATTATTTCAGTTTTTGTGGGTCAGGAGTTCAGGCACAGCTCAGCCCGGTTCTCTGCAAGGCCACAATCAGGGTGTAGGCCACGGATGGGTTCTCATCTGGAGGGTCAAGTGGGGAAGGATCCACTTCCAAGCTGTTGTGACTGACGGCAGAATTGGTGCCTACACTTGTCATTGGGAGCCTACCTCAGGTCCTTGCCACATGGGTCTCTCCCCAAAATGTTCACTCGCTTTATTAAAGTCAGCAAGCAAGAGAACATCTCCTTGCAAGGTGGGACATTACAGTTGTACGTAATATAGTCTCACATAATAACCTTCATCCCATCACTTGCCATGTTTTATTGGCCAGAAGCAAACCACAGGTTCCTCCCACACTCAAGTGGAGGGGTCACTCAAGGGCATAAACACCAGGAGACAGGGACCGCAGGGCCACTTTATGAGTCTGCCTGCCATACTTTCCTTCTGGTTATCTTTTCTTAATGGCAGGATGGGAGACTGGAGTCAGAGAGACCTGCTGTTTGGCTTTAGGCAAGACCTCAGTTTCCTCATCTGTAAAATGGGGCAATACCATCTGACTCGGCATTCATGGGATGATTAAATAAACTCTATAGGTAGAGCTTTTAGCAGTATCCTTGGCATAGCTGTTAGGCTATAAATAGTAACAAATTCACTGTTACTATTCACCAGGCCTGGGCTGCTTTAGGTGACAAAAAGCCCTACATAACAGTAGAGTCAATAAAGTAAATGTTTGTTTTCTTTCGTGTAAACAGAGTCCAGAGTTCAGCAGTCTAGGGCTGGGAGGATGGCTCAGCAATCACCAAGGTCCCAGGCTCCTTCTCTCTTACTGCTCTGCCATCCTCGACTTCATGCTCCAGCATGGCTGCTGAGCTCCAGCCATCACATCTACACCACGGTCAATAGAAAGGAGAAAAGGGAAAGAGAGAGAGAGAGAGAGAGAGAGATGTACCTTCTAAATGTTCCTTCTACAAACCCTTCCTGAATGTCCCCCTCCCCTGATACACACTTCTGCTTATGTCCCATTGGGGGGAACATAGTCCTGTGGCATGGTTCAGCTCAAGAGGCTGGGTAATGCTCTTTATTCTGGGAAGCCCTGGAAAACTAAGCACCAGGAGTTTCCTTACAATGGAGGAAGGGCAGAGTGGATATTTGGAACCATGAGCTGGCCAAACAAAACCACCCTACTGAGAATATCAGGCTAGTGAGTCAACATTACCTGCTCTTCTTTCCCTCCCTCCAGCACGGGTAAGAGAAGAAAAGATCAGGTGAGCTGGGCTGGGAGGTGAGCTGTGCCCTCCAGGTGACATCTCACTTCGGCCAGCTGGTTCTGGGGCATCCCGAGGAGGTCATCGCCTTTTCCAGCCCTTAGCTGGGGCCTGACTGGCAGTTACAGACCAGAATGGCAGAGAGGAATGGCAGCCAAGGCATGCCCGCTGGTGCCCCTGAGAAATCGTTTCGCACCTCAGGGGTTTCATCGGGGCTCATCTGTTGACGATGAGGCCACTTCTCATGGTGGCGAGCACAGAATCCAAACGTCATCTGTCCCTTAACCCTTCACTCCTTAACCCTATGAGGTCGACACTGCCTGATCTACTGGACAGAGGGGATTGAACCCCAACCCTTGCACAGACTGTGCTCCCCAACTTCTGTGTATTGTTGGGGGGTTATAGTAGCACTCTCCTCCTGGGCTAGTGGGAGCAACAAGGGACACGGTGTTGGGGAGTGCGAGCGATGCTGTGGACGTCGTGAGCACTCGCGGAGGTTCATTCTCCTTTTATTTCCCAGCAGAGGTGCCAGCCCCGCCAAGCAAGCCTCCTCCATGGGCTGTTATTCTCCTCCTCATCTCCTGCGGGCTGCCCTGTCTTAACCTCAGTTCCAGTTTTATGATTAAACATCCCAGCGTCAATTATTTACAATATGTCCAGATGACTATCAGGGGTTGCAGGGGCTGAGTGACTCACACGGGAGAAGTTGGTTTTTATGGAGGGGAAATAGCATGAAGGGAAACAAGGAATTCTACCACCTGACCACAGAGACTGAGGTCAGCCTCAGAAGGGCTGGAAGCATCCAGGGTGCTGCGAGGGTGCTCTCAGTGGGGGTGCGGGGCACCAGGAGGCAGGGGTGGGGGGTGGAGCACTAGCTCTGCCCTCAGACATAGCCAGTTCGAAGCTTAGCTGGATGACTTCGAGCAGGCGTCTTAACTTCTCTGAACATCCATTTCCTCATCTGTGAAATGGGGATTACTCCAGAAAGTTTCTCATCAGGGTTCTTGGGAATGTTCAATGTGTTAATATATGATACATTTTTAAAATAAGTATATTAACTAAATCATAGAAATAATAAATCGTTAATATTTATATCAAGTAAGATACACCAAATTGTCTAAATACCATTAATAACAATAATAATAAATGCATGGAAAGCACCCAGCACTTGGTAAGCGCTTAGGAGACCATCTACGGATGCCTACTGTGATCCCAGAACGTTAACAGTTGGGAAAAGAATTGGGTGTGACTTTCAGGGAAGTGACTTCCTGAAAACTGGAAGCAGGTGGAGGTGGGGGGCTTCAAGTGGGAATCACAGGTAGCACGGGAAGAGAGGGCAGGGAGAGAGCTGGACAAGCTTGAGTGGATTCCAAAACGGTGCTTGGCAGAAGGTTTGGGAACCCCTTCTGCGGAAGCAGCATCACTGTGGCTAAAAAAGAAAATGTCCAGATATGGGCAGGATAAATGCTCTCGGACTGTGTCCTGGCCTCCACAATCAAGGGCAGCCCTGCTAAAGGCCTGGGAACGGGGAGGGCTTTGCTTCTGCAGGATCCATCGGCCAGCGGAGGTCTGCCTGTCTTCTCTCCACACCTCCAGTTTTGACTCGAAACCCCCATCTAAGGACCCCAGAAAATAAACGTCTGCCAAGCTTTGTCCCAAGGGCTGAGGAACTGGAGGTATGAGCCACCAGGAAAGTGGGTGCCTGCTGATACAGCGTGAGAATACACGCCTTTGTCGGTTTCCACCCCAGCCACGTTAGAACAAGTGCAGGCTTGCCGCCAGAGCAACCTCGGGTTAAAATGTAAACCCGGTGCAGGAGGGCCAGGCTGCCCAGCCTCCCTCCAGCCTGGCCACACGAGGAAGAGGTGCAAAATTCAGCAAGGGATCCATTTGATCAGGATCCAGGAACGGTGCCCAATTAAAGGAGCTGTTGGACAAGTGAACGGTCTGAGCACCGGCAGGTGCCAGAGGAAGGGTATGCTTGTGTGGGCGGCCTGCGTGCATTTTCTGCGGCTGCTGTAACAAATTACCCCACAGGGTGGCTGGAAACAACACGCCTGTACTCTCTTGCAGTTCCTAAGGCCAGAAGCCCCCAGTCAGTTTCATGGGCTCAAGTCAGCAGGTTTGCAGGGCTGGTTCCTTCTGGAAGCTGAGGGGACAAGTCGCTTCCTCGCCTTCTCCAGTGCCAGAGGTGGCTGCCCCCCATGGCTCAGGGCCCCTCCCCTCGTGGCCACAGCCCCTGGCTTCTGACCTCACATCTCCTGCTTCCTCCTCTGACCTTTTTTGCCTCCCTCTTCTAAGGACACTTGTAATTAAATTGGACCCACCTGGATAATCCCGGCTAATCTCCCCATCTCAGGATCCTTAACTTAATCACACCTGAAAAGTCCCTTTTGCCATATAAAGTTAACAGTCACAAATTCCAGGGATTAGAATCTGGATATTTGGGGTGGGGTGGGGGATTATTATTCAGCCTCCCATTACCTTCTCCCAAATTCTGAGAAACACGGAGTGGGTGAGTGGCAAATAGCCCCGAGCTAAGCCCCAGATTCTTCTCTGCCCCCAACTTGAATGGCCTTGAATTAGCCTCTCACACCCCCCCACCCCTCCCCACCCCGGGCCTCTGTAAAGATGATAGATGCTCACCTGCCTCCACAAGTCTGGAAATAACAGCTAACACATTGGGAGCCGTTACTCTGTGCTTGTAATGCAGTCACTCATTGATTTTCCAGCCTTACTGTCCCTGGAAACAGCCCGGCAGGCTCCTGCCTCAGGACCTCTGTTCTGTGGTTCCCTATGCCTGGAAGGTCCTTCGCCCAAATATCCACATGGTTCCCTCCCCCGCCTCCTTCAAACCCCTGCTCAAATATCGCTTTCTCAGTGACTGTGTTTCCTGACCACTGCATTTCAAGTCCCCACCCCCGCACTCCCTACCCCCTCCCCGGGGGGGTGTCAGCATTATTGTTCCCAGCTTGTCCTCCCCACCCAGCATTCTATGGAGTTTTCTCCAACAGGTGGTTGTCTGTCTGTCTTGGCCATTCCTCTATCCCCAGCACTTACAGCAGGTCCCGGCACACAGTAGGTGGTCTGTTAATGTTTTGTCGAGTGAATCACTAAATACCCGAACCCCCAAACTTTGAGCCCATCATGCATACCAACCCACGAGGTTGATCCGAGTCCAGCTCCCCCGACCAGTGAGGCTGCTGAAGCGGACAAAGGTGAGAGGGAGCCTCCAAGTGAGTGTGAAAGAGCCGGGCTAAGGTGGGAGCACAGCCGCTGGTCGCATGAGCTCCCTGTCCCGGGAAGTTCGGCTACGACATCTCGCTGGCCCCAGTCGGGGGGTACCTGTAACAGGTGCCACCTGCCCTGCCTTGGTGAGTTTGGCTGAACGACTGCTTTCCTACTGCCTCGTGGATGAGGGAGTTCTGAACAAGGAGACTCTGCACAGGGCCACCACTTACATGCTGTGTGACCTGGGGCGAGTTTCTCAACCTCTCTGTGCCTCAGTGTATTCTGTGATAAACGTGGACAGAATGGGGGATAAGAGCACCTCTCTCATAGGCTGCTTGGGCGGAACAAATGAGCTGACCCATGCCAAGCACTCAGTGTGAGCCCAGCACACTCTAGGGTCTGGGAAACAGTAGCAGATGTATCTGTTGCTGGCTGCAGGCTGGGGCCGGCTGGGATGGTCAGCGCCTGCGCTCAGCCTTGCTTGCCAGAGTGGGAGGCCTCTGGTGGCCCAATCCCGGAGCCTGGTGAGGGATCAAATGGTCAGACTCCCTTTGAATCGATGGTGACAGGAGCTCTGGTTGCTGCCCTGCATCTCATGGGCACCAGACTCTGTCCTGGCAGGGGACACACAGCGATGTCACCTTTCCCAAGAAAGACTGAATGTGGCTGGAGCCCTTGAGACTGGTTCCCAGTGCCAGCCTTGCAAATAGGGTCACACACCAGCCACTTGCTTAGAGAAAGATACTGCGTCCAGCTCCAGAAGACTTAGATACCCGGTTTGTTTTTGTTTTGTTTTTAAGATTTTATTTATTTGAGAGAGAGAGAGAGTGAGCGAGCGAGAGCAGGGGGAGAAGCAGGCTGAGCTGAGCAGGGGGCCCGATGCAGGACTCGATCCCAAGACCCTGAGATCATGACCTGAGCCGAAGGCAGATGATTAACCGACTGAGCCAACCAGGCGCCCCAATACCCGGTTTGTTAACTCGCTCCTTCTGTTGATGACTCCTGGAGTCATCAGAACGTGTTTGACTTCCTTAATCTCACCAACACTTAAATGGATGAGCAAGGAGACTGGAAATGTCAGGTCTTATAAAATCCATGGAGCTCTTCTGTTGGGAGGGGGGAAGCTGCCTCTTTTCTCTGCAACAAGTGGCAAGCGTCTGGGAACTGTCCTCTCCCCCATCTCTGCAATTTCTCAGGCTGAACCCTTCCCACAGGTCTCCTTCATGTCCTCGTACCCCCAAACTCCACCCATGGTAAATGTACATACACCTT
The DNA here is from genome assembly GCF_004348235.1 of Phoca vitulina. Taxonomy (NCBI): domain Eukaryota; kingdom Metazoa; phylum Chordata; class Mammalia; order Carnivora; family Phocidae; genus Phoca; species Phoca vitulina. The sequence goes on along the minus strand of NW_022589705.1, from coordinate 90,121,123 downwards.
AAGGCCTTGCAAAGCGGCTGCTTTTTTTTTTTTTAAAGATTTTATTTATTTATTTGAGAGAGAGAGAGAGTGCACACAAGCAGGGGGGAAGGGCAGAGGGAGACGGAGAAGCAGCCCCGAGCCAAAGTCAGATGCTTAACCGACTGAGCCACCCAGGCGCCCCCAGCCGCCGCTCTATCTTCCTTCCCCCACCTGCTCCAAAGCTAATTTGTTGCTCTCTCTCTAGCCTCCTGTTAAGCCCCATTTTAGCAGTACTGGTGATTAAAAGCATGGGTTTTGGAATCAGACATACCTTATCCCTGCCTCGTACTAGCTGTGTAACTTTGGATTAGTTACTTTACCTCTCTGAACCTCGGTGTCCTTATCTGTAAAACAAATATAATAGCTCTCGAAGGATTGTGCATGGATGTGTGTCCCCCAAAGCCCTGGCACACAATAGGAACCCGGGAATTGTTGGACTCAAATTCTCTAGAAAGCCAGTTTCACAAAGGCACACCTGTTACCCCCAGTGCTTTTGTGACGAAATCTCTCTGAGGATGAAGTGCAGTGCTCACTGCTGGCCTGCCCGCCCTGCCCAGGGAGGGGTGTGGTGCGAGAGGAGGAGGTGCACTGCAAAGTCAGCGGGGATTTGATTGTGAATCTTGCCTGCTGCCTAGAGCTGTGTGACCTAGGGCAAATTACGTAACCTCTCTGAGACTCAGAGATAGTGGGGCTAATCATTCCTTGAAGGGTGGATGCTGCTGGTACTTCTGCTACTATTCCTATAATTACCGCTCTGCCTGGCAGATTCCTGCACATCCCTTCTTTCCTTTTACCCCCGTCAGCTTTCTCGAGCCCAGGCAGCCCTCTCTCCTCCCCTCTACCTTTATGACTCATTTGCACTCACTGCACTTCGTTTTTCCTGAATGCTCAAGCTACAAAAACTTGTTCTCAAAGAATGGGAACCTGATGCCTTTGACCTTGGTTGGTAGGGAGGTGGCCTGAAATGCCCAGGCAGGACTGGGGCAGCATGGTGGTGGTGGCTCAGCGCCTTTCTCCTCCCCCCCTGCCTGGGACCGGAACTTGGTGACCAAAGTGACTAGGGGCTGAAACTTGGCCCAGAGGCCCCCACTGAGTTCTTCCTTTGTGATGGGAATGTGGCCTGGTTCCCTGGGAATGCAGCTGGGGATCCCTTTCCCAGTTATGCAGCTTGGCAGGCAGAAGTTGGGGCACAGGGAGACTGGTCAAGGAGCCTCTTTGTCCTGGGAACTGGTCAAGCTGCCAGGCACCTCGGACCGCTGAGACTCCCCTCCCCACGAAAGGCAGCCGGGCCGGGCCAGGCGCTCCTGGAACTGTGCCTTCCAGGGCCAGGGGGCAAGCTTGATGGCCACGCAGGGGTCTAGATCAGATCCCTGCTTTCCAAATCCCCATAGAATTTCTGGGATTCAGAAATTCTGGGAACGGGACAAGGGAAGGCTTAGCTATCACTTGGGGCCCTTTGCTCTACCTCAGCGAGGACAGCACCGTTTCTTTTTTTTTCTTTCTTTCTTTTGTTCAATTTTATTCAAAGCATTGTCTTCACATTAGATTCATAGAGACTCCAGTCCAGGTGCGGGATGGCCACACTCGGGTCTCAACCAGGTGGAGTGCTCTAAAGTCCAGAGCTATGACTATCCGCCCCGACCCCGGACATCCCTGCTGGCTCTGGTCGGCCAAGGGTGCCCGGTGGGAGGGAAGACAGAGACTGCCCAAAAGGAGGGAGGCTCGGGCTCTCACCCCTGCAGACTTCTGCCTAGGAACACAAGGGAACGCTGAAACCTGAAACTCCACCATGGAGGGACGCCTGGCTCAGTCAGTTAAGCGCCTGCTTTCGGCTCAGGCCATGATCCCAGAGTCCTGGGATCGAGACCCACATTGGGCTCCTTGCTCAGCGGGGAGCCTGCTTCTCCCTCTCCTGCTGCTCCCCCTGCTTGTGCTCTCTCTCTCTCTCTCTCATTCTGACAAATAAATAAATAATCTATAAAAAAAAACCTCCACCAGGGAATGTTGGTAGAGTCACCTTCTTGGGTCAGAATGGAAGTCACATTTAGCCTGGGCACCTCTCCCATGTTGCTGGCAAATCGTTTGTTTACAGATACTCCGGAAAGTTGCTCAAACTGATCCTCTCCCCCTCGGTGCCAACCATGGACTAGGAATTTCCCCAAATTGATACGGGATATTGGTCAAACTTTTTAACTTGCCAGATATTCATTCTACCAATAGTTATTAAGCACCTGTTAGGTTCCCTAACGAGAACTTTCGTTTGGGGAGTTTATCCTCCACTGGGGGAGACAGGGAGCCAACAAGAAAGCGAAACAATACTATTATAGATTGTGAGGTAATGTCATCCATCCATGGGAAGGAATGTCATCAAGGAACCAAGCATGGGGCTTAAGAGTAGCTGGGTGATGGAGGGACATTTTATATAGAATGGTTAAGGAAATCCTCACTGAGGAGGTGGCATTTGAGCTGAGAGACAGAAGTAGTAAAGAAGTAGCCAGACCAAAGAGACAGATGGAAGAGTGTTTCAGGCATGGGGAACAGCAAGTACAAAGGCCCTGTGGCAGAACGTGCTTGGTGTGGGTAAAAAACAGAACAGAAGCACTGAGGGTTGGTGAGCCAAGAGAGAAGATATGAGAAAGGCAGGAGCCAATCCAATCTGGTGGGGCTTGAGGCCACAGCAAAGGAGTTTGGAATTTATGCGAAGAGTGGTGGAAAGGTGTTGATGGGTGTTGGAAATTCCTATTACAAAGTAATTCAGCCAATGAAAAGGGTCTCTATAAGGTATCTGTGAAGTGTAAGGAATAATGTAATAAATAAACACCCATATATTGTTTGGTTTTTCCTGGTTTGGAACATCACAGAAATGGAAACATGCTGCGTTTGCTTTTCTGTTCAATGTCACGTTTGTCAGAATGGGCCACGTTGGTGCACATAGCTGCGGATGACATTCGTGGCTGCGTGGGACTCAAGGAATAATGCTGTCATGGTTTATCCTTTCTCCTGGTGCATGGCTTTATTTGATTTTCTAATGTTGAACCAATCCTACATACTTGGGATAAACCCAACTTGATTGTGATGTATTATGTATTTATCTTTTTTAAATTAATTAATTTATTTAAATTTAATTAATTAACATATAGTGTATTATTAGTTTCAGAGGTAGAGTTCAGAGATTCATCAGTTGCATATAACACCCAGTGCTCATTCCATCACATGCCCTCCTTAATGCCCATCACCCAGTTACCCCATTCCCCCCCAACTCCCCTCCAGCAACCCTCAGTGTATTTCCTATGATTAAGAGTCTCTTATGGTTTGTCTCCCTCTCTGATTTTGTCTTATTTTATTTTTCCCTCCCTCCCCCTATGCTCCTGTTTTGTTTCTTAAATTCCACATATGAGTGAGATCATATGATAATTGTCTTTCTCTGAAAGACTTATTTTGCTCAGCATAATACCCTCTAGTTCCATCCATGTTGTTGCAAATAGCAAAATTTCATTTTTTTGACGGCTGAATAATATTCCATTGTATATATATACCACATCTTCTTTATCCATTCATCTGTCGATGGACATCTGGGCTCTTTCCATAGTTTGGCTATTGTGGACATTGCTGCTATAAACATTGGGGTGCAGGTGCCCCTTCGGATCACTACATTTGTATCTTTGGGGTAAATACCCAGTAGTGCAATTGCTGGGTCGTAGGGTAGCTTTTTGAGGAACCTCCATACTGTTTTCCAGAGTGGCTGCACCAGCTTGCATTCCCACCAACAGTGTAGGAGGGTTCCCCTTTCTCCGCATCCTCGCCAACATCTGTCATTTCCTGACTTGTTAATTTTAGCCATTCTGACTCGTGTGAGGTGGTATCTCATTGTGGTTTTGATTTGTATTTCCCTGATGCTGAGTGATGTGGAGCATTTTTTCATGTGTCGGCCATTTGTATGTCTTACTTGGAGAAATGTCTGTTCATGTCTTCTGTCCATTTCTTGACTGGATTATTTGTTCTTTGGGTGTTGAGTTTGGTAAGTTCTTTATAGATTTTGGATACTAGCCCTTTATCTGATAAGGCATCACAAATATCTTCTCCCATTCTGTCGGTTGTCTTTTGGTTTTGCTGATTGTTTCCTTTGTTGTGCAAAAGCTTTTTATCTTGATGAAGTCCCAATAGTTCATTTTTGCTTTTGTTTCCTTGGCCTTTGGAGACGTGTCTAGCAAGAAGTAGCTTGTCACAGAGGTCACGGAGGTTGCTGTCTGCGTTCTCCTCTAGGACGTTGATGGATTCCTTTCTCACATTGTGGAATTCCATTTGCTGGTATTTTGTTTAGGATTTTTGTTTGTGTGCAGACAGATCAGATTGGCCTGTCATTTTCCTTTCTTGCCTTGTCCTTGTTTGGTTTTGGTGTCAAGGTTATACACTGCTCATAAAATGACTTGGGGGAATGTTTCCTCTTCTTTTAGCCTCCGGGGCACTTGTGGAAGACAGATAAAACCACAGAAGGGTCTGGTAAACGCAGCTACCAGACTGTCATCCTTCTGCGGTCCCACTTTTTGGTACAACTTTTCTCGCTTGTGCCTCCAGCCCGACCTATGCCCCCACCCCGCCAAGAAAAAACAAAGAAAACACATTCCTCCCTCATAAGCGTCTCAAATTGAAATGCTCACAGCTTGATTAGAAAGCTGTGTTTCTGGTTTTTTACAGGTGGGTCCTTAACTCAAGAGTTTAGCATGAAGAGTTGTTTTCAGGCCTGCCCTGAGCGCCCCCACGTAACAACAGGTAGGTGCCTCTCTTAACAGATTAACCACTCTTCTTGAAAACCCAGGTATAGGATCACTCACTTATCCTTTAGGGCCTCCCCGAACATGAGCCAGAGTCCAGCCAGAGGTGAGTCTGGCGGAGCTGGGACCCCGGTCTGCCCGCCAAGGCTGCTCTGTTTTAGGGATGTGTTGGAAACTATGCGGTCCAAATCCTCTAAGCACAAAATTAGCTTCTTTCCATATTTTTGAAAGGGAAAGAACACCTTACTAAATATAACATGGGTCAACAAGCCAGAAACAAGATAAACAGCCAGCAGCTGCAGCTCAGGAGCTGGGTTCCACACCCCTGGTGAACCCACCAGGGTCCTGGTCTCCAGAGGGAGGGCAGAATCGACGGACAATTTTAAGCGACCCCCAGGACACATAACCCTGCCACGAACCCAAAACACAAAAACCTTTATTTCATTTTTTTATTCTAAAACCAACACATACACATTTGTGTGTTTCCAATTGTTACTCTCCCAGTAAGAAAAAGAAAATAAAAATCACTCTAATCCCACCGTGCAGAAAACAACTAAAAAGACCATGGAATGCATAATCTGAGTGTTTTGAAATTTAATATAAAACATAAGTGTTTCTCAGCCTTTTTTCCCAGTATTGTTCCCTAAAGAGTCTTTTTAGACATTGTTTTTGTAATGCCCCCATTTTACCCCCATCCCATGAAATTTTAATACTGCAGATATCCTGTGTGTCTGTTAATGTATGGTGGAGGGCCACAAACCATTGTAATATCTAAGACTATATTACACCATCCCCAAGAACGAATTTTTGCCCCCGCCCACCGTGGGTGGTCTCACCCCATTGGGAATGCAAGCTTTAAATAAAATTAAATAACAAACCTTTCTAGAAGAACTTGCTATGTGCTGGTCACATATAATTCTAGGTACTTTATGTATGTTTTCTTGTTCACCTATCATAACTCTCCTATGAGGTGAATACCAGAAAGACTTGGTCTCCTTTTACAGTTGTGGAAGCTGAGGCACAGAGAGATTAAGTAATTTGCCAAAGGCACACAGCTGGGAAAGTTGGGAGTGAGGATCTGAGCCCAGACAGCCTGGTTCCAAAGTTCATAACTGCTTTGCCTTGCAACAACACCTTCTGATTGTAACAAATCCAAAATACAGAAACAGAGTAACAGGTATACTTCCCAAGCCCTCTCTATTCTCTGAAGCAATCTTTGCTAAGTTTGGAATGTGTCTTGCCTGAGATTTTTACATATATGTTTGTATATATGAAAATCTTCTGTCTCTTGTTTATTTTAATGTAAGGAGGATCATCCAGTCTTCCTTCCTATATATTCATGTATACAAATGTGTATATAGAATTTTTTAAAAATTAGAATCACACTGAACATACTGTTTTTTTTTTTTAACTTTGACTTTAAAATGTATCATTAGCTGGCTTAAAACCATAATTTAACCAGCACGTGTACCATATTTTATTTAACCAGATGCAGATTATTGGCTATTGAAACAGTTTCTAGTTTCTCACTGCTACAAAGCTACAGTGAATATCCTTGCCTTGTACATAATTCTTAGAAGTTGGAATTACAGAGCCAAAGGGTATAAGCATTTTTGAAACTTTTGATCCATCAGTGCCAAAATTTGCCGTCCGGAAAAATTGTATGAAATCGCTTATCCTAACACCATTACCCACATTGGGTATTATCGCCTGTTTTCCATCACTGACCATTTAACAGGCCCAAATGTGTGAATCCCGACATTTTCATCTCTTTTGGTGACTCTCATCTGGGGCCTGTTTTACTCATGTGACAGGTAAGGCAAAGCTTGAGTCGAGAGAGCAGGGAGGGTGGGAGGTTAAAGTAGCCCCAATCACTGGTTTAGAAAACACACTCTCCACCTCCCAAGGACAAGGCCTACCTGCTGGACCCCTAGCAGGTGCTCAGTCATGGGCTTTTTCATCTCCTGCTTCCCACACCAGCCCTCCGGCTGCACCTCCACACCACTGCGCCCTCCTCCTCCTCTGGCCTTGTCTCAGATCCATTTGGCAGAACTGCTAAAGCCCTCATCCTTTCCCTTGCTGGCTATGAGTGATATTTGGGAAACAAATACCCTCGTGTGTTAGGTAGGCTTTTCAGCTGATCCACAGCAACTGTCTGCAGCGGGATGGGATCCCTGTTCAGTGCCCTGCATGCCTACACATACATGCTCACACATCAGTATGCATGTATATGTGGGTATGCACGTATGCACTTAGCACTGCACGATCCGGGTGCAGATCCTCTTATCTGAAGTGGGACTTGTCTCTCACAGAGACTTTCCATACGCCCTTCAGCCTGAGTTAGGACACCCACCTACCAAATTCCACAGTTTCTAGACTTTCTTCCCACTTTGTCGTTATTCCTTGTAGACTTTTCTGCTGGCCCAGAAGCCCCACTAACCCTTAACTTGCTCACCAGTGTCCCTCCAGTGCCTAACACTGCTTAGCAGATGCACAAGAAATATTTGTGGAGTGAAAAAAAAAAAAAAGAAGGAACAGACCTCAAGCCAATAAAGGATATTATCCCAAATATTTTTAGAGTATTTTTTTAACAAAGTGGCCACTTTCAGATTGAGCCCGTTGTTTGATGAGAAAATATCTCTGCAGCATTAGATTTCAAGTGGCCTGGTTGGCTGTCCTTCTGGAAAGATCGGAAAGAATGCAGAGTTGAAAATAGGACCTTGCCCATCCAAACATCTGTCAGGCTTTACTGTTCTGCAAAGGTCGCTGTCCTGGGAATAATGTACAGAGGAGCAGTTAGCCAGGAAGGGTGCTGCTCGCTGGTCCTCCTGGCCCCTGAAAGGGTTCTGAGTTAAACCTTCAGGTGACTTGCTTATCTGGCTCACTCTCCCAGCTTACAAATGGTTGTGGAATCCCAGGACGGTGGGCTTATTCCCTTGAGCACAAGGTCTCTGAGCTGCTTCGTGGGAAGAGGGTTTCTCGCCCAGCTGGGCACAGCAGCTAAGATGGGGAATAGGCCGGCTTCTGCCCCTTTAAGAAAAGCAAAACTGCGTGGGGCTGAAGGGAGGCGAGTCTTGCAGGAAGACTTCAGGTGGCCTCTATTCATTTCATTCAGTGATTGAGCAGACATGTTTGGAGCCCCTGCTATGTTCTGGGCGCAGAGATGTGTCATGGGAAGAGAGAGACTGGCCACAGTAGTCACTGGTGGCCTGTGGGAGTCCACGGAAGGGGCAGCTGAGCAGGGGGGAACCAGAGAACTGCAGAAATGCTGGAGGGGGGTATGCAGAGAAGGGCGAGGTGAGAGATGAGGGGGGAGAGGCGGTCACACGCGTGACTCCAGGAGCCCAGATTTTCTGCTGCAGGACATGGGGAGCCATGGAGGGTGGGGAGCAGCCCATAGGCCGCGTGGACTGGGACACACCCCCGATGGATGCCCGTCGCCCAGGCGATTTGGGTACAGCTACTGACCACGGCTCACGCTCCTCGCTGGACCCCGTGCCCGCCGAGATTTCACTGCACTTCATTAAATTCCACAAAATGTTTTCAGGCCCCAGAGTGCTGACCTCTCTGGTCTCCTGCATGGAAAGGTCTGGCTTTTCCTTTTCGGGCGGGGTAGGCGGATCGGCCCTCCTTCTGCAGGCACGTAAGCCATCTGGAATGCATCAGCGGCCAGGCCCGGCCAGCGCGCGGCTCGGTCCCGCTCCGGGACTCCTTCAAGAGTGCGCCGCTGCGTCCACAAACGCGTCCGGAATCCGAACTGAGCCTCCTCTCTCTTCTTTCTGCTTTCCTTCCAGACCTCTCGGCCGCAGCTGTCCACGCAGGATGCCTCGAATTTGCTGGAAGCCGTCCCTCGAGAGCGCAGCCGCTGCTTCTTTAGGGCGGCACTAGGGATTTCGTTCCGTGCGTTGAAGGGGTTTCTGTTGTTCTTGCTGCCGCTGCTGGTGCACTCATTTATTTACTTTCTTTCTTTGCACCGGCCCTCGGCCCGCTCCCACTGGCATGATGGCCCAGTCGAAGGCCAACGGCTCCCACTATGCGCTGACCGCCATCGGCCTGGGGATGCTGGTTCTCGGGGTCATCATGGCCATGTGGAACCTGGTGCCCGGGTTCAGTGCCCACGAAAAGCCGACAGCTCAGGGGAACAACAAGACAGAGATAGGCGGTGGCATTCTCAAGAGCAAGACCTTCTCCGTGGCCTACGTGCTGGTCGGGGCCGGGGTGATGCTGCTTCTGCTCTCCATCTGCCTGAGCATCCGGGACAAGAGGAAGCAGCGGCAAGGCGAGGAGATGGCCCACATCCAGCACCAGCCGGGGGTCGAGCCACACGGCCGGGAGGAAGACAGGTGAGGACGGGCTGACCGCCCTCGCACCGGGGGATGGACACACACACACACACGCTCCCACTCACAGGGTTCACTGACGAGACTGTTTTAGTCTGGGAGTCTCTGCCTTCCCACTTTCCCCCACTAAGGCTCTGTAAAGCAGTTTATAATTTTCCAAATAACTTTATACTTCTATCCCAGAGTTTCCCAAATCATACAGTATGAATGGATTACAGGTGTATCAAGATTTTGCCACCAGCAGGAAAGCTGCATGGGGCCCAGGGCAGCCAGAGCCTCCAGACGGGCTGTGTGTATGTGCTTTGCGTTGAAAAGGTTGGGAACCAGTGTTCTATTTGGACAAAAATGCCACAAACACATTTAAGAGATAAGCAATAAATCGAGGAACACATGATGAAGGTTGACATCCCTACTAGAAAAAGAGCCCTTGCAAATGAGTGTGACAGGGGAGCATATCAGTAGGAAAAGGGACAAAGGATACAAGCAAGCATCTCATAGATGTTCAGACAATAGATGTTCAACCTCATTCGTCACGAAATGCAAACAAAAAGAAGGTGTCATTATTCTTTGCCTATCTTAATGGCCAAGCCGGGCAGCCCCCAGTGTTGGAGAGCTGTAGGGAAATGGGTCACTGATGGGGGTATTGACTGACACAACCTTTCTGAAGAGGAGTTTTCACAGTGAGAGGAGATATTGAAGATGCGTGTCCCTATCCATTCTCTTCCTACGAGTTCACCCTTGGGAGAAAAAATCACGCAAGTGCAAAGGAGTCTGTGCCCTTAGGTTTATCAGAGCGTTGCTTAGAACAGCAAAAATTGAGAAACAACCTAAATATCCACCATTCAACCTAAATCATGGCACGCCCACTCGGCGGCATTCTGCACAGCCGTTGCTGAGCTGTAGTTGCTAATGCGGGACCGTATGCACCGTGGTGAGAAAGGGAGGTTACAACACGGCATCTGTGGTGAGGTCCTAATCGCATCAAATGTTGCAGCTGTGGGATTAGAGAGGGGTCTGGAAAGGTGTACAACAGAGAGTTAACAGTGGTTGTCTCCAGGTGGAAGGAGATGCGACGCTTTTATTTTCTGCCTTAGGTTTTCCTGTGTTTAGGTTTTCTGCAACTTTGTCATCCTTCTCGTGGGAAGGGAGTTGTTTTTGGCTTGGAAAAATGAAACCTATTTTCTGATAATAAAAGATCATGCACACATATTCTCGAAAACTCAGGAAATACAGAAAAGAACAAAGAAGGAGAATCAGTCACCCCTAATTCCCCACCCTAGCCAGGAGCACACACATGCTAAGGGAAATGAGAGGTAGGCCTGGACAAACAGGGAGGGGCTGATGTTGACCATTATCACCCTACAGGTTCAAGTGCAGAGTCCTGGACTATGGCTTATGGCACTATTCCCTCGACATGTGTAAAAAAAAAGAAAAAAAAAGACACCCTGACTTTCTGGTTTTCTCTTTCAACAGTCAAAGGAGACTAAGCCTGAGGATAAGACCTTTGAGCCTTATAGTGAACTTGGAAAACAAAATTACAGAATACCTTGAAATACATATAAGTTTTATAGCAGAAATTCCTTCTCTACCTGGGGACAACCATTCTGCTTCAAACTGGCTGCTGCTTCGTGCATGTTTGTGTGGCCTTTGGCAAAAGGACCCAGCTTGGCGCCAGAACAGCCCATCTGGCATGTGGTTAAGCATGAGTCTTAAAAGCAAAGGGGGTTTCACACTTCCTCATGTTAACACTTCCAGATCATCCAGTGTAGTCGTTGAGTGTGGCATTCAGTTCCTGCTCTCCCACTTCCCACATATATGACCAAGTCACATAACCTTGACGTATCAGTTTCCCCATCCATAAAATGGGTATGAAAATAGTACCTAACTCATAGCATTGTTAGGAAGATGAAACTGGTTGATATGTGTTAAAGTACTTAGCACAGTACCTGACACCTAGCACACAGTTGAAGTGTTAGCTTTTATTACTTTTGGCACCCACGGGTTGTTCACAAGGCTGGTGTATGTGGACCCGGTGCTGACACAGGACCCGGAGTTCATCTACTTGTGATTTTCAATACGGCGGGAGCGCATGCTAACACTCTCCATGTTGGTGCTTGTTGTCTTGCAGCCAGGAGGAGGAGGAGGAGGCCTCCTCCAGGTACTATGTCCCCAGTTACGAGGAAGTGATGAACACAAACTACTCAGAAGCGAGGGAACTGGACCAGAACCCGAGGCTGAGCATCTCTCTCCCGTCCTATGAGTCCTTGACAGGTCTTGACGAGACGAGCCCCACAGCTGCCAGGGCCAACGTGGAGACCAGCCCGGGGAATCCACCCGACAGGCAGAACTCCAAGTTGGCCAAACGCCTGAAGCCACTCAAAGTTCGAAGGATTAAATCCGAAAAGCTTCACCTCAAAGACTTCAGGATCAGCCTCCCGGACAAAAACGTCCCTCCTCCCTCCATCGAGCCTTTAACCCCCCCACCACAGTATGATGAAGTCCAGCAGAAGGCTTCTGATGCCCGGCCACCTGACTGACGGCCCCGCTCAGGTGTGTTCCTCCGGTCGCTCACCCTCCACACCACGGACCCCCAGTGAAGCCACTTCAGCTGAATTGAGGAGCGGAGGGGGCAGATGCATACAGATTGATGTGGAGGGGGGCGTGGGGAGTCCAGTGACTAGGGACTGACTGACATCCACAGAACCTCACGTGGCAGGTGCATCGGGAATAGCTGCTGCCTCGGATCGCGGGATGTGGACCCCGTCGGGGTCCTCGCGGGGTACGCACCTTCCCCATCGTTTTTCCCTAACTCTGGGTTGTTGGCGACAACACCTCTCTTTCCAAACAGGAGAGGATGCCTAGCAGCTGGTTTAGGTTGTGATTTTTGTTTTGCTTCCACTAGGACTGTTTTGTTTCAAAAAGAAAACAAGATATGCCTTTGCTTTCTTCACCGGAGTCCTGAGCTGTGGGTAGATGTGACTCAGCTTTCTAGAAAGGACGCGGGGCTGTTTCGGGAATGAAGCGAAACAAGAGGCTGATCGATGATGTGGGGGTGAGGCCCAGCTGGGGCTCTCTCAGAGCCCCTGAAACTGTTGGCTCTCGGAGGGCCCAAGGCCCGGTGATGCATAAGATCAGAGTCTTTACTGGTACGCTTTCCTAGTGCCTTCTGGGTAAGGGCAACAAAGGAAAGCTGTGTGAGATATTTTATTCCTTCTAAAGTGCCGTGCAAGTGAGCTTTTTATAATAAAATATTTTATATGTAGTACATTTGGGCGCTGAATTACTGTCGCAGCTCTTCCAACACTGACTTGCTTAGGGAGAAATATCACTGATAATAATAGTTGCTGCTAATCTGCACAAAACACATCACGTGTGTCACGGCATTTCCTCTGCATCCTGGTATCACTGCCATTTTGCAGGTTAGCTCACAGAGGCTCAGGTTCAAGTGCCTCACGTCACATCGCTAGGAAGTAGCCGCGCTAGAGTCTGAACCCCAGCCGTCTGGCTCCAGGGCCTGAGTTCTTTAAATGCTCTACTGTGCCATTCAGTGTAAAGAGCTTTTTCAGACTTCGAATGAGGATCTGTGCTTCCCAGGAAGGGGAAGCTATTACTGCTGCCCCTTCGACCCACATGCCCAACGGAACATGGTGGCTGTCTAGACAGCAGCTCCTTCCGACCTAAACGTCCCCCCAGCATCCCCCTCCTGAGACCCAGCCCAGCGGGAGCCGATGGGCTGTATGCTCAGAAAGGCCGGGTGAGTATGTCCTCATGCAGGGGCAAAGTGCCTGCCTGTGGAACCCAGGAAAGCAGTTCAACTAATGAGGATGCCCAGGGTTTGCTGACTGCTGAGACTAAGCCAGAAGAGGAACGGCTGGGGTCAGGGTCTAGACCGTGGAGTGGGAGTCTGGGAAGACACACCTGAGTCCAGGAGTGCCTTCCTGGTACTGGGAAGCATGAAGCGGAGTCTGCATGGCTAGGAGAAGAGTAAATTCTGAGGCCCTGGATGTTTCCTAAAAACTTCTGAGTAGAGAAGGGGCAGCAGGTAGGGAATGAATCACTCCTGATCTCGGGATTGGCAGTACGGTCTAAATTCCAACGTTTCACTTTCCTTATGCAAATCCATCTATTAAAAGGGAGCTGCAAGGACCTGCTTCGTGGCTAAGACACCAGAGGCCTGGGGCTCTCCATGTATCTGGGGGCTGCATTTGTTCTTCAGTTAGTCTTTATGCTTCCTCCTGATGGGAAGACAAACAGGAGGAAAAAGAAAAGGAGATGAGCAGGGCACCTGGATGGCTCAGTTGATTAAGCCTCTGACTCTTGACTTCGGCTCAGGTCACGATCTCAGGGTCGTGAGAGTGAGCCCGGAGTAGAGCCCTACATTGGGCTCCACGCTCGCAGGGAGTCGGCTGGAGATTCTCTCCTTCTGTCCCTCCACCACCCCCTCTCTAAAATAAATAAATCTTTAAAAAGAAAGGAGAATAGCAAGGTTCCAAATGATAGAAAGGGCCCTCAGTCTGGGCTCTGGTGGATCATCCTGCGGGGTGTCTGCCCAGCCTCGACCCTCCTGGGGGGAGAAAGTTTTGGGGCTTGTAGTGGGCTGAATGGTAACCCTGAAAGATCTCAGGACCTAAGTCCTAGGACCTGCGGAAGTTACCTTACAAGGTAAAGGTTTTGCAGGTGTGATTAAATTAAGGGTTTTGAGATGAGGTTATCCGGGAATCACCAGGTGAACTCTAGATGCCATCCACAAGTGCACTTGCAAATGAGAGCTGAGGGACACCACACGCATAGAAGAAGAGGAACCATGGTGACCACGGCCGCAGAGACTGGCCTGGTGTGTCTGCAAGCCAGGGACTGCCGGCAGCCCTGGAGCTGGAGGAGGCAAGGGGATTCCCCCCTAAGCATCCAAGGGAGCTGCAACCTTGACTGTGGCCCAGCTGATGCTGGTTTTGGACTTCTGGCCTCCAGAACCATGAGAAAATACCTTTCTATTATTTTAGGCTACCAAGTCTGTGGGAATTTGTTGCCTAGAACATGTAGCATATAGAGCATGGTTCACCTTTGTCTATAGGAAGGCAGAGAGAATGTTAGCTGGAAATGTTGCCTGGGGGCTGGAGACCTGAACAGTGCCTAGAGAAGCAAAAAAAAAAAAAAAAAAAAAAAAATCCATCTGCAGTATTAAGTTAAAACCACCTGTCAAAGCAGGGGACCACCTTCACCTCAAAATTCCCCAAGGCACACTCATCCTGTTTGCCCCTTGGTCCAGATCTATCAGGGCCCTCCATCTTTTGACTCAAAAAAAAAAAAAAAGTGGGGGGCAGAGGGTAAAAGCCAGAATAAAGCCTCTAGCCCTTTCCTCTTCATCATGTTTCTGTTCTTAAACATGAAATGACAGAAATATGGGAGAAAATTCAAAAAGCCACCCAGGCTTCTTGAGCCTAAATAGCCCCAGGGCCAAGAGCAGAGAAAAATCCCACCCAGCGGTCCCACTCCACCCAAAAAGGAGGAATCTCAGCCACTGTATTGGTGTGACGTGAGCGCTACTCTCTCAGGTCACAGCTAATTGGACCTGAGGTGTGTGTCCACCTGACCCAGGGGAACCAATCAGAAGCTGAGCTGGGCTAAGCCCTGCTCCCTCAGGAATTGGTCCTGCGATGGATGGAGAGGCCCTTGGATGATGGGGTCTCAGGGATTAGGGGGCAGTTTGGGCGCCATCGTGATGGGCCACAGGTGAGCAAAGCAGGGGAAGAGGCAGAAAGAGGCAGACATGAACAATGAGACCTCGGAAATAGCTGTCTCTGGATGGCTTTCTGGTCCTTGGTCCTTGTCCCTTGGGAAGCCCAGCCCAGCCCTTGGGTTCTATAAGAGATGCTGTGTCCTCCCAGTAAATCCCCCTTTTGAGTTCTGATCCTAAGTTTAGCCAAAGTCCTTGAAGGGAGGCACCAACTTTGCATCATAAACAGCGCTGAGCACATAGTGGGCACTCCACCTATCCCCGATTTTTACTCTCACTTTTCTCAGACTGGTTAGAGTCCTGGCGAAGGGGAGCCACGAGCAGATCATTGAGGCAAAAGGTTTCTCTCTTCCTCAGTTCCCAAGACAGCAACTCCCATCATGGAGAGCGGGCAAGTCAGTCCATTTTGTTTGCTCTCCAGCCTGATACCAGCTCTTCGGTACCTTTAGAACTGAGTGGCGCATACTAAGAAAGTGAATGTCAGGAGGCCATGGCTATCAGGACTTAGAGACCCTCTCCCTTGTTGATTCCCAAGCTTGCTTCCCTAGGCTTTGATGGGTGGAAGTGGAAAAGTCCCTGATTAAATTCATTTGGAAATCCACAAGTGAAACTCCCCATTTTTACTGAGCATCTACTATGTGCCACATGCTAGGGATCAGCTGCAAACAAATGGACCAAGTCCCTGCTGACACCAAGGCTATGTTCTGGGTTGAGGGGGACAGATGATGAACAAAGAAATAAATACATAAGCTATAATGTCAGGAAATGAGAAGCCGTGTGAAGAAAGATGAGGCACTAGAGCGTTGCCTGTTTGGGTGATTGGAAAAGTCTCTTGGGAAGTAACATTGGAGAAAAGTGGGGAGTGAGCCACATGGAGATCTGGGTGCAGAGAATTCTAGAAAGCCTCTCACACGCTTATGCACATTATGAATCTCCAAGCAGATGTTGCAGGATATAGCATTTCCCAAACCAGTTTGGCCTCACCACCTTTCTTCCCCACAAAGGCTCTTCCGTGGTCAGCTTTCATGGACTACCCCATAGGGAATGGTGATTGAGCCAAACCCAGTAATTCTGCAGGGGGAGAATCAGGCCCAGAGCAGACAAGAGACATGTCCAAAGTCCTACAGCTCATTGACGAAGCTGTCCGTTAGCTTCCTTGTTGCGTGGCATTCAGGTCAAAGATCGCCAGTGAGGGCCCCAGCAAAAGATCACAATGATCACAAGATGGCCCAGAACCCGACACCTCGGGGGAGAGCCAACCTCACATGGGAGGAAGGCAGTCAGATGGATGACATGCTGATACAAACCAACCAGCCCCCAGACACAACGTGTGACAAAACATTCTCAGCTCCCGGTGACACTGGTAAACGTTCACACAAATGCCAGACCTGGACATCTTCACCTTAGATCAGTGGTTCTCCACCAGGATTGAGTTTGCTGCCCAGGGGCCATTGGGAATGTGACAGTGGTGGCGGGGGGAATAGGGGGCTGCTAAGGGCATCTAGTGGGGCCAGGAAACTATTAAACATCCTACAGTGCAGTGGACATTACCTACAACGAAGAGTTATCCTGCCCCAAATGTCAAGAGTGCCAAGGTTGACAAATCCTGCCTGGACAAAGGAAGATCTGTTCTCTTGAGCAGTGGGGACTCTGGGGATAGAGCTTGGCCACCCAGGGTCAGCTCTATCAAAAACCCAGAAACACTCATCCTTGGAGATCAGCCTGAGTGTGGTATTTATGATTTTCCTTAAAAAAAAAAAAAAAAATGTCACTTTTACAAAGACCATTTTCCTATCCCTCCCCAATAGAACTATAAATCTAATTCTCCACGGCATGTATAAACAAACAGATCTCTCTTCCTTTTCTCCATCCCCAGTCCCTATTCTGTGCATTAAAAACTCTCCGTTGGAATTTATTAACTGTCATTTAAAGGATGTGGGAAAGATAATAGTCAGTAGTATTTACAAACTCAAAAAGATTTTAAGAAAGTTTAGATTACTTAAAAGCATACTAATGAAGGCTATATTTCAAAATAAAACTACAATATAATTTGAGAAGCAAAAATTATGGCCTGATCTTCTGGGATGTAAGTAAGTCTTCTCAGAAAAAATGTCAATAATACAGCAAGCTTCTCAGGGAGAAGCTGGGCTCAGTACTGTATAAAATTTGAGAGGTGCGTGGAAACTTTATTTTTTTTAAGATTTTATTTATTTGTTTATTTATTATTTGATGGAGAGAGAGAGAGCACAAGCAGGGGGAGCAGCAGAGGGAGAGAGAGAAGCAGGCTCCCCGCTGAGCAGGGAGCCCGACACGGGGCTCGATCCCGGGGTCCCAGGATCATGATCTGAGCCGAAGGCAGATGCTCAACTGACTGAGCCACCCAGGTGCCCTGCATGGAAACTTTAAACCCAAGAATGTTCTTACTATTTATCCTCAAGATGTCTTATTTTAGAAAGCATCTTGGTAGTTGTGTCCAGTCAAGAAAAATTATTAACATCTACTTTAGCAAAGCACAAAAGAGGGATAGATAATGTAACAATGTGGTAGCAACTAGACAAGCCGTAAATATGTGTTTATAAGAGAAAGTGTGTGAGTACTTGATATAAGCAAGCGAAAAAATGCATCTGCCTTACCTCAAATTGAAAAATTGAACCAATAAAATAAAATAAAAAGCTGCATTTTTTGTTTCTGACAAATTAGTTGTCTTTTTAAAAATCAGATTCAACTTGTTCACAAATTGACTTTTCAAATAGTAAAGGACATACCATTCTAGCACTTTCCACTGGTAAATTCACTTCAGCACCAAGGGGGTTGTTTTAAATCAATACAAATGCAGCAGAAGAAGGGATACGGGAGAAGCTGTGAGCCATAACTTTAACGACTTTCAAAGGTAATGCTAAGTTTATGGAAAACATCCACTCAATTGATCAAAATGGCAAAGGAATGGGACCCAAAAAAGCTGACTGCTGTATGGGATAAAACTTGATTTTGATATTTATTTCAAGTTAAAGAAAAAAAAATCAAGGCATAATGTTTTCCCATTGGCCTGAAAGCAATAAAAATTGTCCATTAATCTTCCCTTAAGCCAATAATAGAACAGTCTCAAGGGGCAAAATAGGAGCCAGAAATAAGAAGGGGAAATGTAGGAGAACGCCAAATGGCTAAGTTCTGTGGATATGTTAGGAACAGACTGTCCCATCATTCTATTTCTTGTATACTGGAATTCTCAGATGTGTACATTTTTATACATCCTTTCATTGAATAAACATTAGATTAAAAGGAATATGCAAGTCAGGGTTTCTCAACTCTGGCATTATTAACACTCGGGGCTGGATGACATTGACGTGGGCTGGGGAGCATGCTGTCCTATGCACCATAGGATGTTTAGCAGCATCCCAGGCCTCTCCCAACTAGATGACAGTAGCCTCTCCCACGTGTGACAATCAAAAAGGTCTCCAGACATTGTCACAAGTCCCCTGAGATGTAAAATATCCCTGAGAACCAGAGCATGAAGTCTAGTGGAAAAAGTGCAGGATGGGAAATTGGAAAAAAATATTATCATTCAGGTGGTACTTTCCACGTTTGTAAAATGCAGATGTTGACAATCACCTCGGGTCACCAGACTGGGAGAGTCGAATGAGTAAACTATATGTGAAAATGCTACAAAAAGTAGTCTTGAGCTGGAATGGTTCTAGAGCTCATCTTGTCCAACTTCCTTGTACAGAGAAGGAAACTAAGACAAAATGTGTACCTAAAGACCACACCAAGGTGATACAAACATAGATAGTTATAATTAAATATTGTGTGGTTTCCATCTGGAAAAACAAAGCACACAGAGCCCATTTCAGTGGACCCCTGAGATTGCATAGTGTGCTCCTCAACCCAAATAATGGCTTCGATGAGCTGAAGCACCTCTACAAATTTTTTTTTTAAGATTTATCCATTCATTTTAGAGAGAGAGAGCATGGGGGGAGGAGCAGAGGGAGAGGATCTCAAGCAGACTCCCCGCTGAGCGCAGAGCCCTGTGCAGGGCTCAATTCCATGACCCTGAGATCATAACCTGAGCTGAAATCAAGAGTCAGATGCCCAACTGACTGAGCCACCCAGGCACCCCTACAGATTTTTGAATCAAAGATTCCTAACGATATTTTTAAAAACTCATTGGTCACTTTGGCAGTTGCTTCTTACTTTGAATATTGATACATAAAAAGAAAGAACCAATTCTTTATTCTGCCTTTCCTGAACAAACCCTATTTTATGATAAACATAAACAAATAGTTGATGAAGGAAAACCCTTCTTTCTCAAAGAATTAGCTAATACTTACCAAAGGAATAGCAATCAGAAAAATCACAACTTAGCAACCCCAAAGGAAATAGTGGATCTAGAGAATGATACTCAAAAAAGGCTAAAACTATTAGTTGAAAAGTTGATGAGCCCAAGTGTCCATCAATGAATGAATGGGTAAACAAAATGTGGTACCTATATACAATGGAATATTATTAAAAATGAAGGTAATTCTGACACCTGCTACAACCCAGTTGAACCTTCAGGACATGATGCTCAGTGAAATAAGCCAGTCACAAAAAGACAGATACTGTATGATTCCACTTATAAGAGGCACCTAGTCAAATTCATAGAAACAGAAAATAGATGGGTGGTTGTCAGGTGTTGGGGGGAATAGGGAGCTGTGGTTTAGTGGGTGTGAAGTTACTGTTTTACAAGACAAAAGATTTTGGAGATTATTTACGCAGCAATGTGAATACACTTAACATTACTGAACTGTACCTTTAAAAATGGTTAAGATGGTACATTATATGTTATGTGCATTTTACCATAATTAAAAATAAAAATAAAAAATTACTGGGAGAAAAAAGCTGATGGGGACTTTGTAGTGGATGGCTCAGTCTATCAGCACTACTCCTATTGATCAATCTCTGGCTCATTAAAAATGGGATAAGCAGGGCACCTGGGTGGCTCAGGTGGTTAAGCGTCTGCCCTCTGCTCAGGTCATGATCTCAGGGTCCTGGGATCAAGCCCCACATCGGGCTCTCCGCTCAGTGGGGAGTCTGCTTCTCCCTCCCACTCTACCTCTGTGCTCTCTCTCTCTCAAATAAAAAAAAAAAATCTTAAAAAAAAAATGGAATGAACAGACATTTATCTGCCCACAGTGTAGATGAAGGAATCACACAGTACCGCCTACAAAGTGGTCTTGGCAACAAAAAGACTTTGGATGTAATCAGGCTTCTAGATCTAATTGTTAGTTTACTGGAAACATGGGGAAGAGAGGAACAAGTCAACTGAAACCATGAGGAAGCAATCAGCCACATCCAGGCTGTGAATATTCTACAGGACAAAGGATTTAGTTTCTCCAGTAAATATTTCAGTGGCTGAGAAAATGGGAAGAGTGGTTGTCTTTACAGAATAAAAGGGATTTCAGAGACAATAACCAAATGTGTGGATCTTGTCTGCATCCTGTTCTAATAAACCTACTGTGAAAAGATATCTTTGAGAGAATCAGGGAAATGTGAGCATGGACTGATGTTGGATGATATTCAGGAATTATTATAAGTATTGTTCAGTGTGATAATATGTGGGGGTGGGGGATGGCAGGTAATGTAAAGGGGGGTGGGAATCTTCCTTCCAGTTAGGAAGTATTCATGGCTGAAAAGACACAATCTGTTTTAAATTAATCCAGAAAAAAAAAAAATCAACAAGGAAGAAAAAAAGAAATGAGAGAAGATTGGGAAAATATTGAAGCTGGATGATGGGTACCTGAAGTTCATTGAATTGTACCCTTTCTCTACTCTTGTGTATGTTTCAAAAGTCCCATAATAAAAATAGTTTTTTAATGTAAGCAGTCCCAAAGGAACATGTGAGCACACAGCACAGGTAGAGTGAGCTACAACCACAGCGTAAGCCAATAAATAAACACCTCTAACCAATCTGGGATGTTAACAGGTACCAGAAATGGGAGGTTAAGACTTGGACCTTTGCCAAGTGCGCTAGCCAAGTCTCAGATGCCCAGACTGAGCCAGCACCTTCAAAGGCAAAGGGAGGGCTTTAAAAATTTTTTTCCTGGACTGCCAGTAAAGAGAGCCTAGGAGGCAATCTGTCTGTTTTCAGTGTGGGTCTGGAGGGAAAATTTTAATTAAGGCCACAATAATAATAAAGATGACTGTCACCCTGAGACCCTGAGGATCTGTAACCACATGGGGCTGGGGTTCAAATTTATACTCCATGTGTTCAGTGGGAAAACTCCAAGCTAAGGAAGTAAATGTAAGTGGTTACAGGTTATTAGCATCCCTGGCATCCAGCTGAAACCAACAAAAAGCTTTCCTAAAGGAAAGCAGCTGGGAATCAGACCCCGAAGGATTCCCACAGGTTAAGTTCAATCCAAAATGAGATCAAAATCAAATCACTATGCATCTGAGAAACAAGCCAGGATGAGGCAGAGTGGGCAGAAGCAAACCATAGAAGGAGACATACACACCCCCCAATCACCCCCAAGGACTTCAGACACCGGAATTCTCAGATGCAGCTTCTAAAATCATGATGTATGAAGTATTTTTTTCAAAGAGGGATTTACACATGAGCAAGGAATGAGACTAGCAAAAACGGTAGGCATTTGTCCTCGGGAGTTTATGGGAGCACGGGGAGAGCTATCTGACCCCTGTACTCTTTGGCACTTCCATTCTGGTAGGAGAAACAGATTTATTTACAGAATCAAATTATGCTGGGGATGAAAACCCAAGTGCTCCCAGAAGCCAGAGAGGAAGTGTGAGCGGTGCAGTGGGCAGGGGGAACACAGAGAGTATCTAAAGAGGGCAGTCCCTCCTCAGCCCTCACAGACTGCTGATCTATATGCAAGAATACAGCCCAGGTTCCCATTTTCCAAGGAAAGGCATTAATTTAATATAAATTAAAATGGTCTATACATGTTGGCCACTGTGATAGATATCTGCAGTTTTTGTCACTCAGGATCTCTCTTCTAAAACAGTATGGTGGGGCGCCTGGGTGGCTCAGTCAGTTAAGTGTCTGCCCTCAGCTCAGGTCGTGATCTTGGAGTCCCAGGATCGAGCCCCGTGTCGGGATCCCTGCTCAGCGGGGAATCTGCTTCCCCTCCTGCCTCTCACCCTGCTCGTGTTCTCTCTCTGTTTCTCTCTCATAAATAAATAAAATCTTAAAAAAAAAAAAAACAACAGTATGGTGTTATGATCCCCCTTTGGGGGACCATATCTCTCCCCCTGTCCCAGCCTACTCTCACAGAGATGGTGTGGATACCATCTCTGGAGGCAGGGAGAGGCATGTAACTCAAGCCTCAGCCAGTCAGAGCAGAGCAGTCTCTTGGCCTCAATAATCGGTTCAGGAATGGGCCTGTTCCCCAATCAGAGGAAATGAGAAGCAGTGAGGCCCTTTGGGCGAAACTTCAGGAAAAGACTCACCCTCATCCCCCATGGGATTCCTGAGAAGATGCAACGGCTGGAGCTATGGCAGCCCTTTTGTGACCATGATACAGAGATTCTCTCTGAGCTTGGATCCACATGGCTAAAAGCATTGCTAAGAGCTGAAGAGAGGCCAGGGCTTGATGACATCACTTGGGCCTGAACCCAGCTGTTCCCTCTAGACTTTTCTTTCACTGTAACTAGTGACTTTGCTTCATGCTGACACCAGTTGGAACTGGTTTCTCTTTCACTCCACAGAAGGAGGCCAAACCCTTCAGCTACTACTTAAAAGTCTTTAAGACACTATGAAAGCCAAACAAACATCTCTCAGGGCTGACATGGGTCTCCGTTTCCACCTGGCCTCTCCTCCTACTCTGTAGGATCATACATAGCCTCTCCTATTCCCAGGCTTCTAGCCTCTGTTCACTGCCCCTTCCTTCCATAGAATCTTCTCTCCCTGCTCTACCACCTAGTCTCCTACCCATCCTTCAAGACTCGGGTAAAATGCTTCCTTTTTCCTTAAAAGAGCCTTTCCTGAGGGCCTCCCCCCAGGTCTCACCCCATAGCAGAAGAACGTACCTCCCTCTCTCTGCCCAAGTCCCTCTGACACCCCCTTGAGCACTCGGCCCTTCTACCGAGGAGCCTAACTACCCAGCAACATTCCTGTCCCCCGTACTTCTTGACGGTGATCCAAATTCAGACCCAGATTAGAAGGGATGATCTTTGAGACTTGAATTTCAAAAAACAATCCGTTCTCAGGAGAAGTCAGAAAACATGGTGAAAGACGAGGACCTAAGTGAGGGATTGGAAAGAAAGAGCGGTTGTTCTGGGGAAAAGAGAGGGTCTATGTTGAGTGCCGTGGGGAAGGAGAAAAAGCTGGCCATATCTGGACCGAATGAAATGATTCAGAGGAAACCGGAGAAGAAATGTCTTAGAGGGGTACAAGGTTGATCTGTTCGGGAAGGAAGATAAAAGGCATGTGATGGGAATGACCCAAAGCTGAAAATAGGAGCACTGTTCAAAGGATAAAAGAATGCAGACAGCAGCAAGATGCTGGGAAACCTCCAGAAGACAAAACACAGGGTGACAAACGATGAGGTCATCTCAAACTGGATACACCGAGAGGCTTTCTGAAAAGGTGGGGCTCATGTTGGCTTCCGCAGAAGGAAACTGAGGCTTCTGTAAGTGCTGTTCAACAAACAGACACAGGGAAGTTCCCCACAAAGCCCGGCAGTTGCTAGGCCAGCCGGACCCAAAGTCACCATGGGTCAAACATCCAAATGGGGCAAGGTGTCAGTTTGTGAGCCCTCCAAGCAATCACTCTCCCTCTTCTCTCTTCTTTTCTTTTTTAAAGATTTTATTTATTTATTTGACAGAGAGAGACACAGCGAGTGAGAGAGGGAACACAAGCAGGGGGAGTGGGAGAGGGAGAAGCAGGCTTCCCATGGAGCAGGGAGCCCGATGTGGGGCTTGATCCCAGGACCCTGGGACAATGACCTGAGCCGAAGGCAGATGTTCAACGACTGAGCCACCCTCCCTCTTCTCTCTTCTAAACTCTGTTCTTCCCCAGGACTCGCTGTTTCTTACCGTAATCAGATAACCAAGCCAGACTGGATCCAATCACAGCAGCTCTTAGCCTTTGCGGAGAAGAATTTGGTTAAGGCTCTGGGCCCTCTTCCCTGAAAAATGCACAGGGCTCCGATATGTCCAAGTTTCCTCCCGGTTTCAGGAGTTTACACCCTCTGTAAGGCCTATTTTGTGAACAACAGTGCCTGAACTCATTCATTTAATTAAAAAAAAAAATGTAGGGGCGCCTGGGTGGCGCAGTTGGTTAAGCTTCTGACTCTTGGTTTCTCAGGGTCGTGAGATCGAGCCCCATGTCAGGCTCCACGCTCAGTATGGAGCCTGCTTGAGATTCTCTCCCTCTCCCTCCCCCCTCCCTCTCTGCCTCTCCCCCTGTGCCAGGCACACACTCTCTCATTCTCTCTCTAAAATAAATAAATTAATTAATAAAATCTTTTTTTTTTAAATGTTACTGAGTGCTAACTACCTGCCAGGTGCTACTCTAGGCACCACCAAGGATGCATCAGTGAAGAAGACGAGGATCCCTGCCCCATGGAGTGTAACTTTCAGTTTATATTCTAGCCCTCAAATGATTAGGAAGTCTGGAGATGTGGCCCCGAAATTTGGTGATTCTGACCTAGGGCCAGGTTTAGGACCTCCTGTCCTGAGGAACCCCAGATCAAACCCCCTCTGTAAGGCAGGGGTTGGGGGGATAGTCTTGAAAAGCAGGTGATCTGGCTGGAACGCTCACACACCGCTCAAGGATTGTAGATGGTACCGGCGCTTTGGAAAAATGTTTGGCAGAATCTTCTACAGTTGGGCCTCTGGGTTCTCCGAGGCCCAGCCAGTCTACTCCTAGGTGCATGTATGCATACCCCTAAGACAGATACAATGGCCCCCAATTATCGCTGGTGTTCACACCTCTGGGTAATCCCTTCCCCTTGAGCGTAGGTGGGACCCGTACCTTATTTCTGACTAGCACAATGCTGCAAAGGTAATGGGATGTCATTTCTGGGATTTTGTTACGTAAGATGGTAACCTCCATCTCACTAGGAGACTCAATCCATTGACTCTCACTGGCTTTCATGAAGCAAGCCACCTTAGGGAGAAGCCCACCCGGCAAACAGAGAGTGGGGGCCTCTGGCTAACAGTCCTCAAGGAACTGAATCTTTCCAACAACGACATGAACTTGAAAGTGGATCCTTCCCCATATGAGTCTCAGATGAGACCCCTGGCCTTGGCCGACCCCTTGGTGCAGCCCGTGAGAGCCCCTGAGCAGAAATCTGCCACCCCCAACAGTGGCCGGATTCCTGACCCACAGAAACTATGACATGATAAGGGTGTGTTGTTTTGAGCCACTACATTTGTCGTTAATTTGTTATGCAGGAACAGAAAACTACCTACCACCGTGGAATGCCGTACAGCAGTGAGAATGAATGAGCCAGTGACATCACACAACAAGGGCAAATCCCATAAACATCATGGTGAGTGAAAGAAGCCGGGCGGAAAATGGAATCTGTATACTTCCGTTTAAACAAAGCTCAAAATCAAGCAGAACTAATCTACGATATTGGAGGTCAGGGTGGTGGGTGGGTAATGACTAGAAGGGAGCACAGGGAGGCTTCTAGGGGCTGGCAATCCGCTTCTGGATCTGGGTTCTGGTTAGGTGAATCCATGCACTTTGCGAAAATTCTTCAAGTGTACACTTATGATTGGTGCACTTTTCAGTATTTCAAAATGTGTTATTTTTTGATAAACAAGTTTGCCAAAAATGCAGCATTCTGGAGTCGAATCCCAGTCTGACCTCTTACAAGATTTGTAACCGGGCAAGTCACCTGACTCTTCCGTGCCGGCTTCTGTAAAATGGGTTAGGCTAAGAATTGAATAAAACTGTGCATGACATAGTGGCTGGCACCTCACAAGCCTAGATATATATTAGCTGGTTTTGCTAACCACACCCATAAAGGTCCATTGTTAACTCGCAAAAAAAAAAAAAAAAAGAAAAAAAACAGCAGAGGTTTGTTTGTCCAGATGCCTGAAAGTAGAATTTATGGAGTTGCCCAGCAGGTACCATCCCAGAGAGACCAGGTGGGTTCTCAGGAAGCCCTCCAGGGGACATCACGGGAGGGAGCTCAGCCGTCTCTGACATTCACTCCCAGAAACGTCCCAGGGCAAAGGGGAAGATGATGTGCCACTGGTCAGAGGTCACATTTGCTCTGAGTTGGGACTGAGTCTTGATGCAAATCAAAGTTCTCCTCAGGGTGTCTGTGACCTTGGGCTGTCCTCCCATATCATCCAGAAACCAAAACAAACAAACCAAACGGCCACTAATAATTGCAAACACTCACAGAGCGAGTCTGTTGTACTGGGCACAGTTTAATAGTTTACACTTACTGGCCCCTGAATCCTCACCATCCTGGCCTTGCGATCTCCACCGGACAGGTGGCAGGAGTGAGGACAGAAGAAATCAGAAGAACGCACCCACGGTGGGATCGGCACACTTAGCAGTTTGCAAACAGAAGGCACACACCCACTCCCGTGGCAAAGCCCGAGGAACCAAGGGGACTTGACTGTGGAGACCGATTTGCAAGAGAAACGAAGGCGTTGAGCCAGCAACAGAAGAATCCATTTGAGAAAAATCTTCAAACCTGCGTGTTTTCTCATGTTCTGTCAAGGGAAGGGGACGATGACAGCGGCAGAAGGCCTCAGTGACCAGTTCGTCTTTCTGCAGTTTGAATTTATTTTTGTGAGTGTGAGTGTGTGTGTGTGTGTGTGTGTGTGTGTACGTAAATAAAACCCATATTTCCTAAGGCTGAAGGGCCAGGTTATTAGTGGCTCTGGAGTCTCCAGCAGGCCAGGCGGTCT
Organism: Phoca vitulina; assembly: GCF_004348235.1. NCBI lineage: Eukaryota > Metazoa > Chordata > Mammalia > Carnivora > Phocidae > Phoca > Phoca vitulina. Next base: position 90,094,385 of record NW_022589705.1, on the reverse strand, counting down.
GCTCTCCCCTCCGTCATCCTACTCAGCAGCTTGGCTACTTCCTGCCCTCACGCTCTCTTTCTCCCTCTTGCTCTCCCTTGCGCCTGTTCCTGTTCTTTCTCTGGCTCTCCCTCACCCCATAGAGGCTGGGCAAGCCTCCCTACCTTCATTTCAGTTTGGAATGCAAAGGCACTAGGAGGGACAGGCAGGTCTGGGAAGGGTGCGAAGGGGGTGCCATCTCCCTGATCAAGGACAGCCCAGGGAAGGTGGCTGACACAGAACGAGGTCCTACAGGGGCAGAGCCCCTCCCCTTCTCCCCAGGAAGGAAGCCCAGTGTCTGGGCCTCCGAGTTTGGGGGCAGGCCCCAGCTGCCCTCTCTTGGCCCAGCCCCTTCCCTGGCCCTTTTCTCTCCTTGCTTCAGGCAAGGCTTCAGTTTTACATTATTCAGTCCCTTGTATGAGGACAGCTGGGAACAACGGAGCCGGGACTCGAACCCCGGGCCCTTCAGATGCCAGCACTTCTGCCGTTGAGTCACGATACAATATGGCCTTGGTAGCCACCCACAGCTGAATAACACTGATTGATTATAAGCATCACCAAGGAACCCATATACTCTAGAAACCTCTATTTTTTCCTTCAAGGGCAATATTTTTAACACCCCATCATGGTTTAATTGCAAGTTACAACCCTCTCTCTCAGTCCAAGAAATCATAAAGCCATAAGTTATTGGGGTGTTTTATGTTCTGTTTTTGAAATTAAAATGGATTACATGTTATTGCATTTCAAGGATTGTACACACCCTTTGAGATAACTGTGGCATTTTGGGGGGAGGGGAGTCCAATCAAGATTTAGCAGTTTCTGCTCACGTGGGTCTGAATGTCAGCTTTGTTCTCAGTTTAGAGTTCTTCAGAGGGATGGGCTACTGGCGACATACGACCTCTCGAAGACTATCTGGGGCCTTGGGCTGCTCTGGCTCACAGCCAGCCTGGCTTCTGTTAGGGTCTGCCTGGCAGTAAGCAAGTTTGCATCCTGCACTCATACTGGGGACAAGAATTGGGCTAAATCAAACATGGAGGTGGAGGTCCAAGTAGGGGTGGTGCTCAGGCCTCCCGTGAGCCCACTGCCTGGACAGCTGGCAAGAGAACCCAATGTCCTGGGGTCAGGACAGATCAGCTCAGCGGCCCAAGAAAGTAGGAAGTCAGGCTGTGGGTGAGTGTTGGGGGCGGGGGCTGTCCCCTCCACCCCCCATTCACTCAGGCACTGTTCTAGGTACTGGTGATCCAGCAGTGAACTAAACAGAAAAAAACTCCCTGCCCTCCTGGAGGAGGGTGGGGCAAGGAGACACACGAATGAGATAAATCAAACAGGATGTTAGATGATAAGCGGTCAGATAAGAAGAGGGAGAGAGCGTTGAGGTTTCTGTTTTGTTTTGTTGCTCTTGTTGCTCTTCCTTGTTTATTGGGTTTGGTTTTTTTAAAGAATTTGAAGTAGGGCAGTATTTGAGTAAAAATCTAGAAGAGATGAAGGAGATCCCTGGTGGAAGTGCTTTCTAGGGAGAGAAAACATAAGTGCAAAGGCCCTGAGGCAGAAAGGCCCTGGGGAGTTGAGCCTGACCCTTCCTGTTCCTGTGAAGCTATTATTCCTTAGGCCCCAGTTTCTGTGGTCACTCCTCCAACTTTAGGCTTAGGGTCTTTCTGGATGTGGGGAACTGACCCCAGGCACAACCTTCCAGGCTGCGTGAGGCCCTGGAAGAGATTTCCAGGAATAGGCCCCGGGGAAGGTCTCTGCAGTTCGACTTCCTAAGACAGGGTTTTGCCAAGTTTGTAAGAAATGCACATTCCCAGACCATGCCCCTCCGCATTTGCCTGCTCAGAATCTGTGATCGGGTCTGTGCCTGGGAATCTGCATTTCTAAAAGCCTCTAGGCATGTTTGAGCATCTTCACTATGTCCGTTTCCATAAGTTCTCTCTTAGATCTTGTTCTAATTGCCTAGGATAGAGTCTGCCACATTTCATCTTTTTAAATGTTTTTTGAGTTTTTCTGGAGGCACCTTGCCGGCCATTTCCTGCCAGGGAAGGGAAGCATTCTCCAGGTAGGCAGAGTCGGCTGGGGTGTTCTGCTCCCAGGCAGAAGGTGACATGGGGGTGGTGGGAGATCTTTGGGATTTGCATGTTTTCTCCACAGAGCCCCTCCCCCAGTGCTGCGCCCAGGGTGGGGGTTTCAAGGACAGTGACCGATGCAGGTCAACTCTGGGGACTCAGGAGATGTTTGTAGAGATAACGAACAAATGGCCGAATAAACGTCGGTTTTGACAGGGAAGGACAGGAATCATAGTGGGGTTGGCGGTTTGGAAGTATCCTTTCCCCAGCACATGGAAAAAAATCCTCATTCTTTCAAAATTGTTCCTTCCACCCCATCCGTCTCCCATCCCCATGCCACCCCCACCCCCAGAAGTGGTGATCCCCCCCAGCTTACTCTATTTTCTGCAACAGAGAGGAGTCGAGATTCGGGTGGGGCAGGGGTTCTAACCTCTAAGCTTCTCCTGGCTCAGCTCCATCACCCTCCCACCCCGCCTCCACGCACCCAGCCTAGAGCAGAGTAGGAAGAAGGACTCTCGAGTCTGCTCCTTCCTCGCTGGAAAACCGCGGGCTATTTCTGTGACCTCTGAGCCTCCGTTTCCCCATCTGTGAAACGGGCCTGGGGATCCCTAAGCGGCAGACCCCGGGATACTCCCAGGCGCTGCAGCAGGCTGTGATCCTCGAGGTGGTGCCCGGCACACCGCCCGCGTACCACCCCCACCACGCCCGCCCCCCTGCGCTGCGCCGCGCAGGCCACGCCCCTCACCGGCCCGGCGGCGTTGCCATGGCGACGCGCGTACACAGGCCGGGCGGGCGCGCGGCGTGCCGGCCGCCGGCTGGAGACTCCGCGGGAGCGCGGCCAGGCGGCCTCGCCCGGGAGCGGGCCGGGCTCCTCCCGACCCCGCCGGCCTCTCGGCGGGGGACAGAGCGTGGGCTTCTGCCTCCGGCCAGGTGAGTGCGGCACGGGAGGAGGCAGCGGGCGGAGACCTGGGGCCGGACCCGGTGGGCTCTGCGAGGTCAAGAGCTTGGAGGCGAGGTGCGGGACGCAGCCCCACCCCCAGCTGGAACTCCCCTCGATCCAGGCTCAGGTCCCCAGGAGCACCCGGAGGAGGTGCTCCAACACCAGCCCGTCCTCCCTAAAATGCAGGCCCCCATCCCGCCTCCAGAAGTAGCCTGGGCGGGAGCTTCAGGACCCTCCTAGGCACCAAGCATACCGCTCTTACATATCCAGTGGGGTACAGCTGGGATTAGGAGGGGTGCCCTCTGGTTCCCCTGATTTAGGGACAACACCCACCCAATGGCCAGAGATCCCCTTACCTGACCTTCCCTCCCTCGAGGAACTTTTGCAGCTCCCAGGCCACTGAAGACCTGTAGCCCTGAAAAGACATATTGCTTCTCTAGCCCAATTCTGAGCCATCCCAAGTGGTCAGGGGGTATGCAGGTGATTTGCTCTTTACTATGCCTGGTGCTTCACAGCACTAAGAGCGAATTTCCAGAATTTAACACATTCAAATTACTTTCTACGGTGTTTTCAGGCAGGGGAGTGACTGCACAGGGCAAGATTAAGATGGAGAGATAGTGTCCAACCCAAAAGCTCCAGGTAGAATTTAGGGTTTCCAAAAAGGATATCTAAGGTAGACACCGGGTGGGAAGATTCCTAGCCAGCCGGCTGCACAGATTTGCTTTGATGTGTCATTTGCATTTTCGTTCATTCAGCAAATGTTTACTGAGCATCTACTATGACTCTACTTGACTCATGCCTTGACTCAAGGCATGAAGACTTAGGCTGCAGATGCTGGAGATGGGGTAATGAACAAAACTGTGAGCAACTGCAAAGGGTCTGAGCTTTTACCTTGCTTGCAAGCTAATAAGTTAGCCTGGCCAGCTTATAGATGCTGGCAGAAAACACGGGACAAAATTTGTCAATGCCTTTGCTCCATAATGGGTACAAATACAAGGTACCCATGAAGAACTGTCTCTTAACAGAAACAATGCAGTTCTGGCTCTCTGGGAACATATATGTCAGTGAAAGGAAAATAAACGGCAAACACAACTAAATAAAGGAACCAGAAAATGTCAGAGGTTGATAAGCACAAAGAAGGAAACACAGCAGGTGGTATATGCCAATAGTGACTAAAGGGTGCCTTTAGCTAGGGTGGTCAGGTGGTTGCCATACAGGGGGGACATCTGAGCAGAGAGAAGACACCAGCCTTGGGAACATCTAGGGGGAGAGCTAAAAATCGAGCACGCACACGACCCAAGTTCTGGGGTTTAATTTAGTAGCATTTCCTGTGGTTTTCCTGCAAAAGAGACTTTTCTCCCGAGTTTGCATTCCAGATTAATTAGGCTTGAATGTGTTGCTTGATAACATGGTCCTCTGCCATTGAAGTGAATAATTGAAGTGATTTGACAGCTAACAGAGCATGGTTCTTTGGGAAGAGGAAATGTCTCTCCCTTTCTGTGAATGACATTGAACTTAATAAAATGTATTTCTCATTACAGGAAAACATATTTGTGAGGTATCCGTAGCTCTCAGAGTTTACAAATATAAAATAAACTATCTGGCTTATTTTTATTTCTCTTACCCCCAGGTTGGGTCTTTTCTTCCTTTCAGAGGATGGAATCTGGGTGTCAAGGACTTTCTGACATGTCCCAGGTGTCAAGAGACAGTGCAACTCCCCCCACCCCTCTCTGTCCTACCCAGCAGCAGTGGACATGGAAATTGAGCTGCCGGCTGATTGTTACATGCAAAGGCTCAGAGCTGTCTCCCTGACACTTGGTGCTGTGTGTCCTTAACCTCTCTGAGTCTCAGTCTCCCCATCTGTAAAGTGGGACAGTACTAATACTTACCTCACAGGGCTGTTCCAAGGAGGAAAAGAGACAGTGTGTATAAAAGAATAGCACAGGGGCGTCTGGGTGGCTCAGTTGGTTAAGCAACTGCCTTCGGCTCAGGTCATGATCCTGGAGTCCCGGGATCGAGTCCCGCATTGGGCTCCCTGCTCAGCAGGGAATCTGCTTCTCCCTCTGACCCTCTAATGCTCTATCTCATTCTCTCTCTCAAATAAATAAATAAAATTAAAAAAAAAAAATAGCACAGTGCCTGGCACTTAGGAGGGATTCAGTCATTGATGATGGAGATGTGGATGAAAAGCAGAACCAGACCCGAGACCCCTATGATCACGACTAGATGGTCTTTGTTTTTATCCGCAGTCCAACAGCATCGCATTTCAGTGACCTTTTAGTTGAAAAGAAAAGAGAGGGACTTCGGCTCTTGGACACGGCACTGAGATGAAGGATGTCCCACTGTGTAACTGGACATACCTCAAATCAGAATTCAAGCGTCATATGAATTACCAACATTTTGGAACCTACTGAAGTCACTGAGATTTTTATATTTTAAAAAACCAGTATAGAACTTACTTTGGAATGCATCTAACTACAAAATGGATGGATACATGGCTAGATGGAGGGTTGTGTGATACAGCAAATATAGCAAAATGTCAATTGTAGGATCTAGGTGGTGGGTATAAAGGAGTTCACCTGCGTATCTGACATTTTCATAAAAAAAGGTTGGGGGAAAATATGTACAGAGTCTTGATCGTATGTTCAAGCTAGAGTCTTGATGGTTTGCCTTTCAAAGTTACCCTTTTCCCCCTAATTTATGAAGAAACGGAGTGATTTACAAAGAAAGTATCCTTTAAAGCCCATTCCCTCAATGACTAACTCAGCAGTTTCAGAAGCTCTATAGAAGGCTAAACTTCCTTGGGTTCAAGTTCAATAAGCCCAAGATTCATCATCATCATCATCATCATCATCATCATCATAACAAGACAAATGTGTGGTTAGTGCATAGCGCCCACCACCCCAAAAGCTTCACACACATGATTGCCTTTCATCCTCACAGAACCCTTTGGGTTACAGAGTATTATTAACCCCATTTTACAGATGAGAAAACTGAGGCATAGAGAAAGAAGCAACTCACCCAAAGTCACAGAGCTAGTGTGCGGTGGGTTAAGAATATGGGACAGAATACCTCCTGTGTCAGATAACTAACATTGTACTGAGCTTCATGGGAGGTGGACAGAGATTATCAGTGGAATTCAGGTTTCTCGTTGGGTTGTTTCTGTTATTGGTGGTTTGGGCACTGAGTTATGTAAAAAATGTCTTCTGTTTGATGATCAGAACCAAGCTCATCTTTGCTAGATGTCACTGCTTAAAAAGATAGTCTTAAAAATCTGCAGAAATTGTGCTCAAACTGTAAAGTCCATCTATCCTCTCCAACCTCTGCTGATTTCTCCTTTAACATGACGGTGCATTTCATCCATTCTAGATGTGATGTTGAATAATCAGAAGATTGCATTTTCCTAATAACTTTTTTTTTTTTCTGAAAACCTTCTATAGGGAAAGCAGAGAGTATGAAAGCCTACCTAAAGAGCGCAGAAGGCTTTTTTGTCCTGAATAAAAGTACTACTGTTGGAAGGCATGAAGACTCAGACCTTGTTTTAGAGGTAAGAACTGTTCCTGCCCACTCCCAGCATCTCACCCCCTCCACACATCCCTGCTGTTCTGTGGACTCGAGTCTTTTTTAAAGCACATCCTCTAGCTAACAGCCACATCCTCCCTCCATGTGCGACCCATAACTACCTATGGAATGTACTGGGTCTCCTCAGCATGTGTAGTAAAAATGAGTATGAGATAGAGTGTGATGTGTCCTCTGTCCTTTGCTGACCATGTGTACGGATGCCCCGCCTATCGTCCCCTCCCCCCAGCCAAATGGGGCCGTTTGGAAGGGGGCATGGAGCTCATGCTTTGACCTTCACCTGCTCTGGGCCTGACAGCGAGGGCCACCTGAAGTACTCGGCTTGAGCAATGGCCTCTCGCCTTTTCCAGAGCTTTTGGAGACTGTTGTGATGTGTATAACATTTTGGGAATGTTATATAAATGGAATTATACCACACGTGACCTTTTGAGATTGTTTTTTTCTCACTCAGCATAATGTCCTTGAGATCCATTTAGGTTGTTCACCTGTTCCTTTTTATTGGGAGTAATATTTCCATGGTGTAGATGTACCACTGTTTGTTTAACCATTCACATATTAAAGGACATTTTGATTATTTCTAATCTGGGGTTGTTACAGATAAATCTACTTATGAACATTTGTGCACAGGTTTTTGTGTGAACGCAAGTTTTTATTTCTCTGGGATAAATGCTCAGGAGTGTGATTGCTGGATCAGATGGGAAGTGTATGTTTTCTAAAGAAACTGCTAGACTGTTGTCCAGAGTGGCTGTACCATTTAACATTCCTGCCATCAAATGTATGAGACACGGTTTCTCTGCATCTTCACCAGCAACTGGTGTTATCACCGGTTTTTAATTTTAGCTGTTCTGGTGTGTCGTGATGCCTCCCCATGGTCTTCATTTGCATTTCCCTAATGGCTGGTGATGTTGGACATCTTTTCATGGGCTTATTGGCCTTGTGCACATCCTCTTTGGTGAAATGTCTCTTCATGTCTTTTGCCCATTTTCTAATCACGTTGTTTGGTTTTTAACTATTGAGTTTTGAGAGTTTTTTAAAAAATATTTTAGAGACATGTCCCTTTTCAGATACAGAGGTTGCAGATCATTCCTCCTTGTCGATAACTTGTCTTTTCATTCTCTTAACAGAATATTCCACAGGGCAGAAGTTTTAGATTTTGATGAAGTTCAGTTGATCATTTTTTCTTTTCATGAATCATGCTTTTCATGTCCTGTCTAAGAATATGTCGCCAAGTCCTTGATCCGGAGGATTTCTCATATTTTTTTATAAAAGTTTTGTAGGTTTTGTGTTTAAATATATGCACCATTTTGAGTTCATTTTTGTATATGACATGAGATTTAGGTCAAGGTTCTTCTTCATTGCGTGTGGATATGTAGTTGTCCCAGCACCATTTGTTGAAAAGACTGTCCTTTCTCCATTGAAATACTTTTGGAACTTTGTCAAAAACCATCTAGCCATACTTGTGTGGGAGATATTTCCAAGTTTCCTATATGTTTCGTTGATCTATGTGTCTGTCCCTCTACCTGTACAACACAGTCTTGATTACTGAAGTTATGTAAGTGTTGACTCAAGTAGAGTGATTCCTTCCATTTTATCCTTCTTTTAAAAAAAAAATTTCTTTTTTACCTATTTTAGTTCTTTTGCCTTTTCACACCAATTTTAGTATAAGCCTGTCTATATATACAAAATATCTTGCTGGAATTTTGATAGGAATTGTATTTAAGCCAATATATCAGTGTGAGAAGAATTGATATCTTTACTATGTTGTCTTCCAATCCATGAACGTGGTATGTCTCTCCTTCTATTTAGGGGGTCTTTGATTTCTTTCATAAATGTTCTGTAGTTTTTAGCATACAAGCCCTGTACATGTTTGGTTAGATATGCACTTAAGTATTTATCTTTTTTTAATGATTGTAAATGGTATTATATTTTTAATTTGGTTTCCACATGTTCATTAATAGTATATAGAAATACAATTGATTTTTGTATGCTTATGTGATATCTTGCAACCGTAACTAAACTTTCTAGAAAATTTTTTTTGTTTTGTGTTTTGTTTTGTTTTGGAGATTTTATTCATTCATTTGACATAGAGAGAGAGCTCAGAGCACACAAGCAGGGGCAGCAGCAGGGGGGAGGGAGAAGGAGGGAGAAGCAGCCCCCCCTCCAAGCAGGGAGGCCAATGTGGGGTTTGATCCCAGGACCCTAGGATCATGATCTGAGCCAAGCGCAGATGCTTAACTGACTGAGCCACCCAGGTACTCCTAGAAAGTTTTTACAGATTTATTGGGATTTTACACATAAACAATCATGCCATCCACAAATAAAAAGTTTATTTCTCCTTTCAGAAAAGGAGATCTTAAATACCCTTAATTTCCTTTTTCTTGCTTTAATGCACTGGCTAGAACGTCCAGTACTCTGTTGAATAACAGTGATCAAAGCAGTATAAATCTTTATAATTGCTTATTCCTAATTTTCTGAGAGTGTTTGTCAGAAACTCTCAAATTTAAAAATAACTCAATGGACCTCCCCTTGAGGTTCTTATCCATGACGTGGTCTCCCTACAAGGAAGGACACAGAAATCTCTGTTTAGTGCACAAAGTGGGGGAAAAGAAGAAGAATTGCAGATTCTTCTTTATCACAACAAGGGACAGGTTTTAGGTAGTTTCATTTCATGTCTGGCCAAAGTAGAAACAGAGATCTGTGTTTTGAACCCGAGTATGATATTAGAAAACTGTAGGCTTTGGAGAGAGACAGACCTGGGACTGAATCTCATTAGGCCACTGGTTGGCTTTGTGACTCTAAGCAAATTACTTGATTTCTCTGAGCTCATTTTCCCTGTCTATAAGCCACTGATCTCACAGGGTTGTGGTAAGGAATAAGTGAGAAATGCACATAAAATGGCACATGATTCTAAGTAAATGACACCATGATCATTAATATAGGCTCATAAAATGGAGATTGAGAAGAATCCTTAAAGGTGCACAGGATTAAGATGAGGAGCCACTGATATTAACAAGCTATATGGAAAAAGGAACCAATGAGGACAATTTTTATATAGACAGAAATTGAGTTGCATTCACTGTATAAAAATAATTGACCACCTACTGCTCCTCAGACTTAGTTTAAGAAGTAAATCACCCCCGCCAGCCGCAGTCACATTGATTTATGAGCAGTCGGCTGTGTTTCCAGAAGCACGAGCTCATCTTGGCTCCCTAGAGAACAGATGACACATGAATTGCCAAATGTTTTGTGAACAGACTTTTGATGGGTGCTTCTCTTCTCTTAAACAAATCCTCTTCCCCAAGATTTAAATGGATTTGGGAGAGGAGATTTGTTTAAAAGGGGTTGTGGGGACACAGGTCCATTTTGAAAAATTGAAACCTGCGGACGTGTCAGCATTTTCTAGTTTTATAAAACAAGACAAGTTGAAAATTGCTCTGTTGACTTCCTTGGGCCTTTCTGATGAGAAGAATCACCCTTGATTAGTTATGGGCCACCCTGAGGAATCAATCACCAGTCAATTTATAGTTTATGTTATTTGTACCACTAGAGGTCATTTCACTAAATAAAGTTCAGAAACACATATTAATAAAAAGTAATCTCCAAAATTACCCAGAGGTTACATCTAGCAAATAAAAAAGATTGTTTTATTTACCTGAGTAAATCCTAAAGAATAGACAGTCTTACTTCTAGGGATTTATACTCACTGGCAAAGCTGACATATTGTTCTGATTGTTGATGGCATCAGATTTTGACACCATTTACTTTTTCCGATAATGGAAGATCATCACACACTTAACTTTTTAAAAAATGGGAGAAAGCACAGGATAAGGAAGAAAATAAAAGTCACTTGTAATCATTTGGCTCAGGGAAAAATCAATATTGATCTTTGCAGGGTTTTGCCCTGCAGACTTCTTTCTCTATCCTGTAAGGAGTTTGGTTCTCTCACAGCAAAAGGAAGCCTGTTTTCACCAGGCTAGCTTTTACGGTTGTTATCACTCATTCCTTCCACAAATATTTACCTGGAGCCTCAGCACTGAGGCAAGCCTGGGGATAAAGCAATGGTAGAATAAGTCATGGTCCCCACAGTCAGGAAGCTGCTAGGAGAGAGACACATAAGTAATAGGATCCCACAAAGACACATATGGTTCTATTCACATTGGGGCTCTAAAGGAAAAGAATATGGAGGATAAGGAAGATTTAACTAGACAAGGGGAAAGGGGAATGGCATGTGCAGAGGCACTGGGGTGGAAGAGAATATTATGAGCCCAAGGGACTGAGAGAAAACCAATGTGTCCAGAAGAGTGGGAACGGAGAGAGCTTAAGAGATGAGTAAGCCTCCTTCAGCCACCGTATCTGAAGAGTATGGGAAGAAACTGAGGAATTTTAAGCAAGGGGAGAGACGTGCATTTTGAAATGACCATCCTGGCTGCCACGTGCAGACTCGCCATCAGGAGCTCTGTTCAGGGGAGCCTGGGTGGCTCAGTTGGTTAAACGTCTGCCTTTGGCTCAGGTTGTGATCCCAGGGGCCTGGGATCGAGCCCTGCATCTGGCTCCCTGCTCAGCGGGGAGCCTCTTTCTCCCTCTTCTCCCTGTTTGTGTTCTCTATTGCTATCTCTGTCTCTCTCTCTCAAATAAATAAATTTTTTTTTTAAAGAGCTCTGTTCAGAATCTCCCCTCTCCCATTTTCCAGAGCTTGAAAGCCTCAGCCTTGTTCATTTAAGACATAAACCTTGTGAATTTTAATTTGTGTGATCAGATGTGGCTTGTGAACTGTAATTTTTCGAGTTAGATGTGGCTGTTACTTAAACCCCACTGAGAAAGGGGTTCAATTCTTCCAGAATGAAGAAATACTGCAAGCCAGTGGTTGTAGAATTTTCCATCCGTATCAGAGTGCTTGTTAAACTTGAACCCCTAGACATTCTGACCCTGTGGGTTCAGGGTATGGCCCAGGAATCTTCACATTATATATGCTCCCCGGGCTCAGATGGGGACTGGGGTCCCATGGAGATTGGTTCCAGGACCATGCTTTGAGGACCCTCCCTCTTTCTTCTTGACCACACATTTTTTTGGGGAGATGATGTTGTGGGAGCCCCTGATGGGGGGAGGGGCACATACTATTTCAGTATACTCTGTTTTGAGGGAAAGAGAAGCAAGAGTTCCACAGTGGAGAGCTGACCCACCCTCACCCCTCCCCAAGAACTCAACTGGGCCACACGGGTTTCCAAATCCCCTCGAAGACTGAGCTGCAGGACAGCCCAAGTCAGCACCATGCTGTGGCAGGGAGGGGGGAGATGGAAGAGAAGAAGAAAGGACAAAAATGACAGGGGGTGAAATGCTTACACCCGCACATTTGGCCTGGGCACTCAGTACCTACCAGCTGGTTCCCTTCCGGCTGGAACAGTCTAGCACGTGGCAGCCCCTTCTCAGGTGGGATCTGAGAGTCGTGGAGCAAGACTGATCTAACAGACACACCCGCACCCATATGGCCAGAGGACTCTTGTCCCTTTGCCTGGCACCTGCCTGTTCTGGGCTGCCTCTTAGAAAAGAGCCATCAGAGCCCATGTCTTCTTGTTTATCACTATTAAACAAGGCTGCCACGATTGTCCCGTTATTTACATCACTTCGCAGACATGTGGGCACACACATCTGTACTTCTGACGGGTGTCTCCGGATTGCCCACCAGAGGTTATCAGCACTGGACAGCCCTGCCCCAGCGTGCCTTGTCCACCCACTGGATCTTCGCTCAGACCCGGCACCCATGTCGTTTTCATTTGTGTTTCTCTTATGAGCGAACCCCTGCATTTTGAGAAATAAGGTGACAAGTGGACCTGGGCTAGATAAGGATTCTTACCCTGCTCAGTCTCTGTGGGGAAAGGCGCAGAAAGACACGGGCGGTCGCCGCCCCTTCCATCCGCTCTTCTTGCTCCCTGCTCACCTGGGTTGTGCTCCCATGCTCACTCCTGGCTCCTCCCCGAGCCCTGCTGCTCCGGGATTCACCCACCTGCTCTCCTGAGTCCCAGGGGAGCTTTCCTCTCCCCCATTCAAGAACTGGCAGCTGGAACTTGGGGCTGATCTCACTGGTCACTTCCTACCGCAGCAATTCTTTCATTTTTTTTTTAAAGATTTTATTTATTTGTCAGAGAGAGAGAGAGCACAAGCAGGGGGAGCGGCAGGCAGAGGGAGAAGCAGACTCTCCACTGAGCAGGGAGCCTGACGGGGGACTCGATCCCAGGACCCTGGGATCATGATGTGAGCCCAAGGCAGACGCTTAGCCCACTGAGCCACCCAGGCGCCCCCCTACTGCAGCGATTGATGAGGCGACTTTCCCTTCAGCAGGTGGAGGGCTTCCAAGGGGGGAAAAAGTTTATAGAAAGGGGCTGATCCCATGGTGCTCATTTTTTTTTGTTATTGTGGTAAAATAGAACACAAAATGTTCCATCTTAACCGCTCTTCGGTGTACAGGTCAGTGGTGTTCAATACACTCACCTTGTGCGGCCGTCGCTGCCTCCATCCCCAGAGCTTGTCACCCTACAAAACCCTGCACCCACTCGACAACCATCCCCAGTGCCCCTCCCCCAGCCCCTGGCCCTCACCCTTCTGCTTTCTGTCTCTATGAATTTGGCTCCTCTAGGTACCTCCTGTAAGTGGAATCATGCAGTGTTCGTCCTCTTATGACCCTTACTTCACTTAGCATCATGTCCTCAAGGTTTGCCCGTGTTGGATATTCCGTTGTATGCATTCGGCACGTGTTGCTTACCCGCTCGCCTGTCAGTGGACCCTGGGTTCTTTCCACCTTGTGGCTCCTGGAAATAATGCCGTGAACACGGGTGTACAAACATTTCTACCAGCCCTTGCTTTCCGTTCCTTTGGATGTATACCCAGAAGTGGGCTTGCTGGATCATATATCATTTTATCCTTAATTTTTCGAGGAACCGCCATACCATTCTTCTCATCTACTGCTCCATTTTACATTCCCACCAACAGAGTACAAGGACTCCACTGTCCCCACATCCTCACCAACACTGGTTTTATCCCGGTTTTTTTTATTGTAGCCATTCTAATGGATGTGAGGTGGAAGATCATAATCTCTTCAATAGCACAAATAATACAAACAGCTAGAGCGTGCATTTCTAGACTACTTACCACACCTCATGTGGCTTCATATATATTCTGTGTACTGTACGTGCATTTACAAAATTACACCCTCAAAAAAAAAAAAAAACCCTATGGGGTAGGAACTGCTATTATCATTATTATCCTCATTTACAGAAAGGTTAAGTAACTTTCCCCAAACCACACAGCTGGTCAGGGGAGGTGGGGCTGATTTCAGATTCAGGGCCGTCTGACTCAAAGCTTCTAGAGAAAGAAGTTTCATTCCCTGAGTGTGAATTTAGCTTTGGGAGCATCTAAAATCTAAATATCTGAAATTCCTTGTGAATTCACTGGAATATTAAAATAGTTCACTGAGCTAGGGAAATTCCAGAGCGTGAAATCCAAAGTGAGGATCATAGGTGAAACACGAAATGAATTTTCTTGTGGTCCTCATGCCCACAACTAGCTGGCATGGTGCCATCTAGTGGGGGACTTGTGTGGGGGAGGGAATGTTGACCCAGTGCTTTCCACCCAAGAGGACCGTTGGGGCTGTAAGTTGAGGCCCCACGAGAATCCTTTCTGGGGGTCAGGAAACGCCTCTGAGAAAACCAAGCTTGAGCTGCCTCTTTAAAAGAGAAGCCTTCAGATTTTCCAGGCAGAGCAAGCAGGAAAGGACACCCAAGGTGTTGAAACAGCATGTGCAAAGGTCCGGAGAGGTTTGGTGAATAATTTGGCCCCGGGAGAAAAGGACATGTTGGTGGCAATATGTAAAATGGAAGCCAGGCTAAGCATTTGAAGAGGAACCTCTGCGCCCCCTCTCCCCCGCCTCCCGCCCTGAAAAAGGCTTTTAAGGCTGGGGAGGAACTGATGGTCTTTGTTATTTGGGTGGGAGAAGAGCAGGCAGAGAGGCCCTAGAACAGAGCAGTCAAGGGCATGACCTTGGCACCAGGCAGCTGGTCCGGAGCCCGGCTCCGCCCTGGTGGGCTGTAGGGTCTCAGGCAAGCTGTGTAGCTGTTCCCCACTGCGATCTCTGTATATGCACTACGGGGACAGTTGCAGCGACCACGTTATGAGATAATTACTGCGAAGGGCTCGGATCAGTGCCCGGTGCTGTCAGTTCTGCAGTAAATGTTGGCTATTGTATTTGTGTTCCACTTACAACAGCACAAAGGGATTATGTCACAGTGCTCTACTTCAGAAGTCAGGGTGAACTCAGCTGGTTTCTCTGCCCCAGGTCACAGGAGGCCAAACTCAAGGTGCTGGCGGGCCTGGGCTCTGACGCAGAGTCTCCAAGGAGAACCCGCTGCCAGGTTGGTTCGGGTGGTTGGTGGAACTTAGCTCCTGCAGTTACGGACTGAGGTCTCCTTTGCAGGCTGGCTGTCCGTGGAGGTGGCTCTCAGCCCAGAGAGGCCGCCCACATTCCAGGCTGGTGGCCCCCTTCATCTTCAAAGCCAGCAGCATTGGGTCAAAGCCTTTTCGTGTTTCAGATCTTTCTGACCCCCAGTTCTGGCTCATCTGTCCCAACTCCAGCCAGAGAAAGTCTCTGCTTTAAGGGCTCATGGCATTAGACTAGTCCCACCTGGAAGATCCAGGATACTCTCCCTCTTTTAAGATCATGGATTAGTAACCTCTACATCGGTAGAGTCCCTTGTGCCATGTAATGGAGTATCATACCAGGATCCACGTTTAGGGCATAGATCTCTTTTGGGGACCATTCTACCTACTGTAGTTAATCCTACCTCTTGCCTGCACCTTTGCCACGGGGAGGGTGTGGCCTTGTGGGGCTTGTTTGAGAGCATTTTGGAGGAACCAGTAAGGACAATGTCAGGAGCCGTGGAGAGAGATGGTGGGTGAGCTGGGAAGGGTTATATGGGACGGGAGGAGGCAGGATGCAACGTGAGGTGAGCGCATCAGCATCCAGGGGCAGGTGGTCACTGGGAGGCCCGGAGATGACCTGGGGGTTGGAAATACACATCGGAGAATTTGGGGGTGGTGCAGTGGCCCCACCTGTGGATGGAGCGAGAAGGAAAGGGAGCTGGCCCTAGACTCCTCGGAGCCATGGAATCCGGGGGCAGGCAAAGGGAGAGGAGCCCAGCATGGAGACCTAGGAGTAATCAGACAGGTAGCAGAGCCAGCAAGCTGTGGCCAGGCCAGGGAACATATCAGTAACATATGCATAACACACTGAGGGTTGACTTGGTGCCAGGCACTGTTCTGGGCACTTCCGAGTATATTAACTCATTTAATCCTTACAATGAACAACCCTACGCGGCAGGCACTATCATTTCCCCCATTTTATAGGTGAGGAAGTTGAGGTCACACAGGGTGGGTTGGGGGCTGGGAACCCTGCTCAGGCAGTCTGATTTTAGGAACTAGCCTCTTCTTGAGGCTTTGCCCTTCCTCGGGGCCTTCCCAGGGAGACCAAGGTAGGCGGGTGTCACTGACAGAGGGAAGGAGAGACGCTTCCCCTGCCCTTCTCCTCCCAGACTCACTGTCTTACCAGAGCTCAGCTGTTTCCTCATTTCCTTATTCTTTTGAAAACCCCAGTTTTCACTGTTTCTGCATTACATCTTTCTTGAGGCAGTAAGGAGCTTGGAGCAAGGGAATGGGATAGCCAAGAACCAAAAGGTAAAAGGAAATAGATCACATGCACATACACACACCATTTAATTTTTAAAATGTTGTCCTCCTACCTTGAAAATTCCTCCAAAGAGTACCTGCTGTCAGTCCTGTGAAGCACAGCATATGAAACCCACTTTTGCAGGGGAAGCGACCACAGGAAGCAAGAGACCTGCCCCAGGCTGACAGCTGGGATGCGGCGGAGGCGGGATTGGACTCCAGGCTTTCCAACCCTAGAGCCCGTCCTCTTGCTCGCAGTAGTGAGCATTTTGGCATTCTCTGTATGTGCCAGAGTTCTCAGTGCTTTTGTATGTGTTATCTCATTTATACGTCACCAATAACTACTAAGCTGTTCTATTGTTGTCTGTATTCACCGACGAGGAAACCGAGGCACTAAGAGAATAGGTCACGTGCCCAAGGTCACCCAACTAGGAAGTAGGAGAGCTGGACTTTGAGCCCAGGCCCCCCACCTCGAAAGCCAGTCCAATAAGCACCACACCGTCCTGCCTCTTCAGCCCCTTAACCAGGAGGCCACATGCCTCCCCCGACCACAGTGCTAGCTGCCGCAGAAGCTGGGGGGCCATGGGTGACAGTGACAGTGGGCTGAGGGCTCAGGTGGGAAGGAACACTCTCGAGACAGTTTGACACCAATGGAAAGGAATGGGGGACGGGGAGGGGAGGCATTGTGAGGATGGTGAACATGGTCACGGGTTAGGGGGTCATGCTGAGACTGAAGATACAAAGAGGAGACCCTCCATGAGCTGGGACCAGACGAGGTGGGGTAATGACAAGACCACCCTGAGCCCCTCCGTGGCTGAGAGAAGGGGACCTGAAAGTCATATCTGACAGCTTCTCCCTGCTGGAACTCCAGGTCCTGGCAGGGGGCAGAGGGCCATCCAGAATGGGTGTGGAGAGACAGAGGTGGGTTTCATAAAGGGACTCCTACAGGGGGTGGCCAGACTTAAAGAAACCACTCCGGATGGTGCAGTGCCCAGAGCCACTAAGAGTGAGGGGCTGTTCCCACCCCCTAGACCTGAAGGGTGAGGGGGTTACATCTCCTGGAACCCCCAACAGGAGCTGTGGCTTTTGGTGGAGGGTTGCACCCAGCTCATGGTGACCCCACAGGGAGGGAGCCAGGAGAACAACTACCCTACCCTCTCTCCTCCCTGCTTGGATCTCTGATCCCCCATTGGCCAGCCCCAACCAGAAACCAGAAGCAAGGAGCCCATCAGGCCATCGATGCAGCCACTTGGGCTGGGCCCCGGTCAGGCTCCACGCTGAGCATGGAGTCAGCCTGAGATTCTCTCTCCCTCTGCCTCTGCCTCTCTCCCCCGCCATGCACACACACGTGTGCCTGCGATCTCTCACTCTCAAATAAATAAATAAATAAATAATAAAATGCGTGGCCCATATTCAGTTCCACCCCACTCCTGTCTCACTATTGAATCACTGTCTACTGTGAAAAGCGTAAGGGGTAAGTCAAGGATACAGATTTTGGTTCTGACTGCCATGTGCCAGCATCTTGATGTTGGCTGAGGCACTTCATCTTAGCCATTTTTCTTAAAGATTTTATTTATTTATTTGAGGGGGAGGGAGAGGGACAAGCAGACTCTGCGCTGAGCAGAGAACCCAACGCGGGACTTGATCCCATGACCCTGAGATCAAGACCTGAGCCGAAACCAAGAGCTGGACACTCAACCTACTGAGCCACCCAGGCGCTCCCATCTTAGCCATTTTCAATATTGTGGTAAAATGCACATAATGTTTACCACCTGAACCAATTTTAAGTGTGCGGATTAGCAGTGTTAAGAGCGTTCACATTGTTGTATAACCAATCAGAACTTTTTCATCTTGCAAAACTGAAACTCTATACCCATTAAACCACCAAATAATGCCCAACTTCCCCTCCCCCGCCAGTCCCAGTCCCATCCTACTTTCTGTTTCTATGAGCTTGACAACTCTACCCACTTCATGTTAGTAGAATCAGACAGTAGTTGCCTATGTATGACTGGCTTATTTCACTCAGCGTGATGTCTTCAAGGTTCATCCCATATTGTAGCATGCATCAGAATTCTCTTCCTTTTTAAGGCTGAATAATATTCCATTGTAGGTACTTGGCACATTTTGCTTATGCACTCATCTGTCAGTGGACCCAGGGTTGTTTCCACGTTCCAGCTATTGCAAATAGAACTGTGAGCATGGGCGTACAAATATTTCTTCAAGCCCTTGCTTTCTGTTCCTTTGGTTGTATGCCGGATCATCTGATAATTTCATTCTTAAGTTTTTGAGGAACTGTCTTTCACATCGAGCTGCACGTTTTAACATTCCCACCAGTGAATCGTGGTACAGCTCAGCAGGGTGGAGCTTATACATTCAGCCTATCTGAGCAGCAGGGCTTCTGTCCCAATAGTAGCTTTTCAATTTTCCAAGGAAGTGGACAGTCTGGTATGATAGGGCAGTCCCAGGAAGCACTCTCTTGGCCCAATATGTGGCAGGGGCTCACCCCATTTTATGGAGTCATTCAAAACTTCCTGCTTGCTTTGATTTCTTAATAATGGCCTGACAGCTACTGAGGAACTGAAAGTAAATGAGGCCTGGGAAAAGAAAAACAAAATGCAGCCCATAGAATTTCTCTCTTTGATGGGTTATCAAGAGTTCATGGAACACAGAGATCAATGAGAATGGTGATGAATGACGTGAGTGGCATTTCCCAAAGAACTGATGTGTTTTAATATTGAAAAAAATGTTTCTTTTTTAGACCAGATTGAGGTTTATAGGTTATTGAGCAAATAGTACATAGAGTTCCCATATACCCAGCCCCACCAAACACACACAGAGCTTCCCCTATCGTTAACATCTTGCTTTAACATGAGACATTAGTTACCACTGAGGAACCAATGTTGATATATTATTATTAACTAAAGTCCATAGTTTATATTAGGGCTCACTCCTCGCATTGCATATTCTGTGGGTTTTGGCAAATATATAATAAGTATACACCACTGCCGTGTCATACAGAATAGTTTCACTGCCCCGAAATCCCTGTGCTCCCCCTATTCATGCCGTCCCACATCCATCGCTTTGGATGGGATGAACCCATCCAACTGGAATTCCATTTGGAATTCCATTCCATTCCAGTTCCATCCAACTGGAAACCACTGATCTTTTTACCATCTCTATAGTTTTACTTTTTTCAGAATTTCATATAGTTGAAATCGTACAGCCTTTTCAGACTGGCTTCTTTCACTAAGCAATGCGCGTTTACATGGTTCCGCCATGTCTTTTTGTAGCTTGATAGCTCATTTCTTTTCATCACTATTATTTTATTGTACGGATGTACCACAATTTGCCTATCTATTTACCTTTTAAAGGACACCTTGGTTGCTTCCAGTTTGGGGCAGTTATGAATAAGAATACTATAAACATGTATCCAAAATAAATGAGTCTTAAAACTCAACAATTAAGAAACAGACAACCCAGTTTACAAATGGGCAAAAGATATGAATAGACACCTCACCAAAGAAGATATACAGATGGCAAATAAGCCTATGAAATGATGCTAAACATCATATAGTTTTCTTCATATAGATCTTTACATATTTTGTTAGATTTATACCTAAGTCTGTCTGTCTGGTCTTTCTTTTCCCTTTTTTTTTTTTTTTTTTTTTTTTGGTGCTAACGTAAGTGGTGTTGTATTTTTAATTTCCAATTCCAGCTGTTCATTGCTGGTATACAGGAAAGCAATCAACTTTTGTATATTAATTTTGTATCTTGAAGCCTTCCTATAATTGCTTATTAATTCTAAGAGTGTTTTTGTTGATTCTTTGGGATTTTCTACATAGGCAATCATGTCATCTGCAACCAGAGACAGTTTTATTTCTTCCTTCCCAATCTATGTACCTTTTATTTCCTTTTCTTGTCTTATTGCATGTCCTGGCTAGGACACTGTACTGTGTTAAAAAGGAGTGTGAAAGGGGATATCCTTGTCTTGTTCCTGATCTTAATGGAAAAGTTTCATTAAGTGTGATTAGCTTTAGGGATTTTGTAGATGTTCTTTATCAGGTTGAGGAAGTTCCCCTCTATTCCTAATTTGCCAAAAGTTTTGTGTTTTTGCTTTTTAATGATGAATAGGTGTTGAATTTTGTCAAATGCTCTTTCTTCATCCAGTGATATGATCCTGTGACTTTTCTTCGCTAGCCTGTTGAGGTGATAGATTACATTAATTGATTTTCAAGTGTCAACCCAGTCTTGCATACCTGCATACTTGCTTGTGGTATACAATTCTTTGTATACATTGTTGGATTCAATTTGCTAATATTTTGTTGAGGATTTTGCTTCTATGTTCATGAGAAATATTGGTCTGAAGTTTTCTCTTCTTGTAATATCTTTGTCTGGTTTTGGTATTAGAGTAATGTTGTCCACATAGAATGAGTTAGGGAGTGTTCCTTCTGTTTCTATGTTCTGGAAGAGGTTGTAGAGAACTGGTATCATTTTTTCCTTAAGTGTTTGATGGAATTCACCAGTGAACCCATCTGGGCCTGGTGCTTTCTGTTTTGGAAGGCTATTAACTATTGATTCAAATTCTTTAATATATATGGGCCTATTCAGATCATTTAATTCTCCTTGTATGAGTTTTGATACATTGTATCTTTCGAGGAGGTGGTCAGTTTCATCTAAGTTATCAAATTGGTGGGCATAGAATTATTTATAATGTTACTTTATTATCCTTTTAATGTTTATGGGATGAGTAGTGATGGTCTCTCTTTCATTTCTGATTTTAGTAATTTGTACCCTCTCTCTTTTTTTCTTGGTTAGCCTCCTAGAGGCTTGCCAATTTTATCAATCTTTTCAAAGAATCAACTTTTCATTTCATTGATTTTTCTCTATTATTTTCCTCTTTTTTTATTTCATTCATTTCTGTCCTAATTTTTTCTTCTGCTTGTCTTAGGCTTATATTGCTCTTCATTCTCTAATTTCCTAAGGTGGAAGCTTAGATTATTGATTTTAAACTCTTTCATTTCTAATATATGCATTCTATGCTATAAATTTCCTTCTCAGCACTGCTTTCCTGCATCCCACAAATTCTGATAAGTTGTATTTTCATTTGCATGTACTTCCATTTCATTTAGATAATTTTTTCTTTGTCTTACGACTTCTTCCTTGGCCAACATGCTGTTTAGAAGCATGTTGTTTAATCTCCAAATACTTTGGAATTTTCAACTATCTTTCAGATATTGATTCCTAGTTTGATTCCATCATAGGCTGAGGGCATACTTTGTATGATTTCTGTTCTTTTAAATTTGTTGAGTTATGTTTTGTGCTCAGAGTGTGGTCTATCTTGGTGAATGTTCTATGTGAGCTTGAGAACAATGTGCATTTTGTTGTTATTTGGTGAAGCAATCTATACATGTCATTTAGATCCAGTTGACTGATGGTGGTGTTCAGTTCAGCTTTATCCTTACAAATTTTCTGCCTGCTGAATCTGTCCATTACTGATTCAGGGATGTTGAAGTCTCCAACTATCATAATGGATTTGTTTATTTCTCCTCAGACTTCTATCACTTTCTGCCTCACCTATTCTGATGCTCTATCTTTAGGCACATACAATTAAGGATTGTTATGTCTTCTTGGAGAATTGACCCCTTTGTCATCATATGTAATGCCTCTCTTTACCCCTAGTAACACTTCTTGCTCTGAAGTCAGTTCCATCTGAAATTAATATAGTTCCTCCTGCTTTCTGTGTTTCAATATTTTGAATACCGAAGTATATGATAAAAATTTGCAAAGTGGGTAAGAACACAGACATTTGAATCAAGCAAATCTGAATACAATCCAGGCTAGCCAAGCTGGGTGACTTTGGGCAAATTTAATCATTCTGTGCCTCAGTTTCCTTATCTACAAAATAGAGAACCATCCCTTTGGATTATTGTGTAGATGAAATGGGATAATGCAGTAGAGCACTTAGCAAATTTCCTGGCATGTAATGTTGAATTAATATATTCTATTAATACAAGTTATTATATTACTGTATAACAATATAAGCTATATAATATAAGCTATTATTATATTATCAATACAAGCTATTGGTATCATTGTATTATGGGACTTTACACTTTGTACTGTATTATGGGACTTTATACTTTTCTAAGTGCAAGTACTCTGTGAGAATGTCAGATGAGGCACTCCGAGAAGATAAATCTAGAAACTAATTGCAAAGTCTCAGGCCGGGGTGGATGTCTCATAGGCACAGTGTCCTGAAAAGAGAAAGACTTCACATGTGCCCTACAGCCACAGTCCAGAGCCCCACGACCCAGGGAATGTAGTCTTTCCTCCTGGGTGCTAAACTTTGCTCACTCTTCTAACGAAAGAGAAAGTACGGAGGAGCCTTCTGCCCCGCATTGCCAACTCACAGACACACTATCTGGGCTGGGGTCCCTTTCTTTCTGGAAATGTAGTCACACCTGGCCCCCTATTGAAAAGCAGATCATCACCGATGAGATAAATTCTGAGCAGCTTTTAAAAAGCAATAGAAATAACTAATCACATGGGAAAACCTTCATTGTACACCAAGGTTTTGTAAAAGTAGTTATAAAACTGTATGTTATGTGGTGTGATCTCAATTTTGTTTGAACTTTTTAAAAAGATTGTAAGCATAGACAGAAGACTGGAAGGAAGTGAGCCACAGTGTTAAAACAGTGCCTGCCTCTGGGGGATGGGAGCCTAAGTGATTATAATGTCTTCTTTGTGCTTTTCTCCAATTCTCATTTTCTGTAACACTTTTAAAATGTTATTTTCAAAATGAATAAAAAAATTAATGAACAACAATCATTAGAAACTCTCCCCTTCCTTAGCTCTATGTACCTTATTCCACAAACTTGGTATTTTCCTTGCAGGAAAGTGGACAGTTGTCACTTGCCAACTGATCTTTCTAGTTTGTGTTTGGGGTGATTTTTGCTTTCTGTCCTGCCATTCTGGACAACCAAAAGCGTACCTATGTGGGGTCAGGGAAAGAGAAAGGGGCCAACTCCCTGGCCAGAATATGTGCTCATTCAGACTCCCCCGAGTTCCCTTTGCCTCTGTGCTGCCTGATCCCCCACCTCACAACTTGGGCACCTGCTCTGGGTCTGGAGTCAGAGAGCGCATACCCCAGCTCCGCCACACACTAACCATGTGGCCTTGGCCAGGTCACTTAACTTCTCTGACCCTGAGCGTCATCATTTTTTTTTTTTTTTAATGGAGAGAGTGTTGTGGGGGTGGGGCAGACCCAGGAGAGGCAGAGTATCTTAAGCAGGCTCCATGCCCAGCCCAGAGGCCAAGCGTTATCGTTTTTAAATGAGGGTTGTGGTGACCAGCCGGCCAGGCGAGGGACTTAGCACCTTCCGGGACCCAGTGCTCACTAGTAGATGTTGGGGCCCTGGTTACAGCTGTCTTCCTTCTGTATTTCAGTCTGCTGACATCGACAACCATCATGCACTTATTGAATATAATGAGGCCGAGGACAGCTTTGTTCTCCAGGACTTCAATTCCCGAAACGGCACCTTCGTCAACGAGTGCCACATTCAGAATGTGGCCGTGAAGCTGCTAGCCGGAGACGTCCTGAGATTTGGGTCTGGAGGGCTGACCTACGAACTGGTCATCGAAAACCCACCCTCGGTGAGTCCATGCCCTTGCAGGGTAGGGGGCCAGAGGCGCCATGTCCTGTTGCCTTTTGTGCATCCAAAGGGTGGTGCTTGTCCAGAACGTGCCCCCCGGATTTCATGCTGTGCACACAAGTGACATTGACCCACCCGACCTTGCAAGGTTCACACCAATCCCGCCGGATCCTGGTGGGGTGTGCGTCCTAGCGCCCTCTTCTGGGCATTTCCTGGAATGACGTGTAAGAGTTGTACGGGGGCGAACCCCGAACCATAGCGTTTTCCTGGAAATGCAAAGCTTGGTTAGGGCAAGAGGAAAGCAGGCGTGTGCTTTTGAAAACTCAGAAATGGATGCTTCTTTTTAGGCAGATCAGTACTCTGCAGCTTCCTTGCTTTGTGACCTCAGCCAGGGTTCTTTATATGCCCGGGTCTCGGGCTTCCGATGCTGCACGGCATTGAGAGGGTATCTATCTGTAAAGCGTGAAAGTCAGTGTCCGCCCCCGGCAGGGAGTCAGCACATGGCCCCTCTTGTCATACCCCCGATCAGAAACATCCTTGGGATCCTGACCTAAAATATGGCCCCAGTTTAAGCAAAATGCAATACAAAACTTCCTCATTAAAGCTCAGTCCCAAGGAACACACCGTTCACGGGGGAGGCAGGCTGGGGCCAGGTGGGGCAGGGGGCGCGGGGGCCTGGTTAGCGGCTCAGGCTTTGGTCAGAATCCCAGCTCTGCCACTCGCATATCTCATGCGCTCCTGAGCAAGCCTCTGGACCCCCCAGAACCTCCCGTTTCTTCCTTTTCTTCCTCTATAAAATGGGGCCAATGACAGCAATTACCTTGCAGGCTCACCTTGAGGGTGGAAAGAGATTATTATAATTGTAAAACTAGCATGGTGCCCGTTCACGGTGAGCACACAATTAACATCTGTCACGTGTGTCCAAGAGAGACGGCATCTTTATCTTACTCACCGCCCCCCAAGAACGCTACATGGACTGAGGCCTCCAAGGCTTAAAATCCTTTCTGGGACAAGGCTGGGTATAAATAAATCAAATTTAGAGGATCTAGACAGACTCCTGGGGTTTTGAGCCCACAGGCAGCCCTAACTGTGCACCCCAGGAAGATGGACGGCGTCCCTCAGGTTGCGTGGGTCATGATGCCACATCCATCACATTTGGCTTTGAAGATGTGGGGCAGGCAGATTTTTCAGCTGCTGCTCAGCTGCCTTATCCTCCTTAGACCATTAAAGTATGTTTGCTCATGGAATGCACCAGGGTCCTGGGGCAGCACTGAAGGGGGGGGCTCCTGACCCAGAAGGTGTTGACCTGATCAAGAGTTCTCAACATGGATAATAAGGACCCCCCCACACACACACCCACATCAGAACCCTGTGGGGAGCAGACCAACAATGCAGATCCCTGGGCCTCATCCAGGCCCAAGGACTCATACTTAAGGTTGCCAGAAAAAACACAGGACACCCAGTTAAATCTGAATTTCAGAGAAACAACAAATAATCTTTTAGTATAAGTATGTCCCAAATATTGCAAGGGATCGTTTATGCTAAAAAAATTATTTAGTATTTGTCTGAAATTCGGAGTTAATTGGATACTCTATATTTCATTTATATATATTTTTTTAATCTACGTATTTATTTATGTTAAATCTGGCGACCCTACACAGCCTCCCTGGGAGTGGGGCCTGCATTGGGGAATATGCATTCTCACAGGCTCCTTGGTGATTCTGATGTACCCCCAACAGAAGGGAAGCCTAAATATGGAATCCCTTGTATAGAGCATTTACAGATTTTTTTTCTGAACCAGAGAAAATGGAGTTTCAAACCCCAAGCCTGTAAATCCAAGTTTGTGAAGTTTGAGTCAATGTTTCTCAAATATGTTTGATTATAAGAATGTTTCTGGAATGTTCAACAAAATTACAGGTTCCCAGAAAGCCCTGCCTGGGAAATTCTTATTTTGTGGCTTGCCAGCAGGGGAAAGACCAACAGTGTTTGCATTTTTTTCATATGAAGATATTTATGGAAATATTATTTATAGGGACACAAAAATTGAAACTTAAATATCCATCAAAAGGGGGCATTGTTTGAAAAAACTACAAGGAGTTCGTTCGTATATGGAAAACTGTGCTGCTTTTTTAAGAAATAGCTTTATGGAGGGGCGCCTGGGGGACTTAGCCAGTTAAGCGTCTGACTCTTGATCTCAGGGTCGTGAGTTCAAGCCTCGCATTGGGCTCCAAGCTGGGCATAGAGCCCACTTAAAAAAAAAAGGAAAAAAAAAGGAAAAAAACCAGCTTAATGGAGATATGATTGACATACCATCAGCTGCACATGTTTAAAGGATAAAATCTGATGGGCTTTGATTATGTAAAGTAAAATTTACATAACATAAACTTCATTCATTGTAAGCCTGTGATTCAGCCCATTTTTGTATTTTTTTTTTAAAGATTTTATTTATTTATTTGAGAGAGAGAGAGAGCACAAGCAGGGGAAGAGGGAGAGCTGAACAGGAAGCTCGATGTGGGGCTCGATCCCAGGACCCTGAGATCATGACCTGAGCGCAAGGCAGACGCCTAACCAACTGAGCCACCCAGGCGCCCCCCGTTTTTGTATGTTTACGAGTAAGACATCACCACAACCTTTCAGAACATTTCCATCCATTTCTGTTACTCCCCCAAAAAACCTTGGAGAGGGGCACCTGGGTGGCTCAGTCAATTAAACGTCTGCCTTCGGCTCAGGTCATGATCCCAGGATCCTGGGATCGAGCCCTGCATCAGGCTCCCTGCTCAGCAGGAATCCTGCTTCTCCCTCTCCCACTCCCCTTGCTTGTGTTCTCTCTCTCGCTGTGTCTCTCTCTCTCTGTCAAATAGATAAATAAAGTCTTTAAAAAAAAAAAAACAAACAACCTTGGAGGTACTTAGGTTTTTTTGTTTGTTTTTAATTTTTAATTTTAAAGATTGTGGCCAAATACTGAAAATATTCACCGTCATAACCGTTTTTAAGTATAGAGTTCCACGCCATTACATTCGCATGGTTCTACAGCAGTGTCCAGAACTCTGTTCATCTTCCCAAACTGAAACTTGGTGCCCATTAAATAAAAACTCCCTCCTCCTTCCGCCCCCAGCCACCATTCTTTCTGTCTCTCTGAATTTGACCTCTCCGGGCACCTCGTGTAAGTGGAATCTAACAGTGTTTGTCCCTTTGTGACTGTCTCGCTCCACTTATGTAGTATCATGTCCTCAAGGTGCATACATGTTGTAGCAGGTGTCAGAATCCCCTTCCTTTTTGAGGAAAGGGATGCTTTTGAGCTGAGTAATATTCCGTCGTGGGTCTACACCACATTTCATTGAGCCGTTCATCCATCGATAGTTGTTCCCACCTTCTGGCTGTTGTGAATAAGGGT
This sequence comes from Phoca vitulina, assembly GCF_004348235.1. Classification (NCBI taxonomy): domain Eukaryota; kingdom Metazoa; phylum Chordata; class Mammalia; order Carnivora; family Phocidae; genus Phoca; species Phoca vitulina. The sequence continues at coordinate 90,067,031 of NW_022589705.1, read as the reverse complement.
GTCATGCACACAGGTGTCTAAGTATGGAAGGGGTACTTCATTTTACGAGGTGTTTCTGATATAAGTGTAAGAAACAATGATGACGACCTCGAAACTCGACTACAGAAGGAGAGGACGCTTGGTAAAAAGAGAAATCAGTGGAGTAGCAGGAGTTACGGATATGAACGACACTGTGCTAAGCAATTTGCCTGCTCTCCCTTATTTAACACTCACAACAACCTACGAGGTGGGTTCTCTCATGATCCCCATCTTACAGACAAAGAATCCAAAACTCAGAGAAGTTAAGTGATTTCCCCAGCATCACACAGCTGGTCAATGCAGAATTCATCTCTGTCCCCACTTGTGGGGAACAGAGGGAAGAAAACCATTTAATCTAATGCTAGCCAGAGCAGTATCCCCGACTGGTTTCCAAAGACAGCAAAGCACACTTTTGTGGGCACTTGAATATACACACATTTTTTTCATTCTTATTTCTATAAGCATTTGCGTCCCGCTTCATTTCCTCAAGTGACTGCAATCAGCTGCACAAATGTTCTGCAGGCCTGTGCCCAGGGCGCTTATAGCAGCCTGGGCTTTCCCAGGGAGCCACCTTTCCCTGCAGGCTCTCCCTCCTCCATCCTCCCCAAAGTGCTCTCTGCTCAGGGCATTCCTAGATTGAGAGACTTTCATGCAAGCATCCTGTGAGCTCTTAGTAATGGAGGGGTCCTCTGCAGGGCCTGAGTGAAGGTAGGCTTATGGACTGGAAGGAGGGAAGGTAGGACGGACGGAAGGAAGGTAGGGCAGTAGGAAGGAAGGAAGGAAGGAAGGAAGGAAGGAAGGAAGGAAGGAAGAGGAGGTAATGAAGGGCATCTCTCATTAAATACTTTGACGTCCAGCTTTTCTAGGAAATTTGTGGCCATCCTGATTGCTGCATACTCTTGTTTCTGGCTGGTTTTTTGGGTCCCAGGTGAGGGCACTGTTTCCCCCTGAGGTAGAGTTTTCAAGGAGGATCATCATGATGTCAAAAGGGATGGGCATGATCAGAGCTATTCTCTTCCTGACAGAGTTCCCAAATGAAAACATTTATTTCAGGCTTTGTGGTGACCATACCAATCAGAAGGGATGTGACCGCCTTTCCTTGGGGATGGGGGGTGGAGGGTGGTGGGAGGTCGGGGAGCTACATGTATTAGCAGATGTCACGGTGGGGAGAGTGTGTGTCCTGGTCAGGCTGCCTCGAGCACAGTCCCAGCCCTGCGCTTACGCCGTGGGCTCATGCACAAGTCACCCCACTCTCACAGCTTGGTTCCTGCTGCTGTAAACTTGGGGCACTACCGGTCCCTACCGCATGAAGTTACTGTGGCGTTAAGTTCGTAATGTATGTAAATCGCTTGGCCTGGCGTCCAGCCCCTCTGACAAGGTCATGGTAACTCTCAGCTTTAGAACCAAGCAAATAAGCATGTTAGCGGCCGGGATGCCTCTTCTGGGAGTTAGACAGGACAGGAAGGACCCCCAAAACCTCTCCAGCCAGCAGATGGATACATGTCCATATAAATTACCTGTGGGATGACATCCAAGATGAAAAAATACTCCCCAAAACCCCTCTTGGTTGACAAAATACATTGGCACCTGCCCCCGGGGATATGTCTGGGAACATGCTTTGTAAATCATAGTTCTTCTGCCGAAGTCTAACGTAGGGCCGCCATGTTGCACAACTCCAGAGTCACCATTCACATCAGAGTCCATGTGGAGGGCGTCACCCCCCCACCCCAGCTAGGCAGGACATGAGCTGCAGGGACATTTGCAATGCCCCCCAAAAAACAGTTAAGTAATAACAGAGTCTCTGCTTCAGCACGAGGCATGGGCAATTGAAGTCACATCCGGACATGCCTGCCATATTGTGGCTTTTGTCTGTGGTTGCCTTTTGGAGTGCTTTCTGATCTCCGGGAAGGGAGGTGTGGAAACAAGCTGTCCTATTCGTGGTAGTGGTATTCTGATCAAGCAGAGGGGCAAGGAAACCCACCTCGCCCAAATCTATAAATCAGGTCTTTCTCTGTTCTGAAATATGGCAAGTCTAAGGGAAATGTGAGAAGGAAGAAAGGAAGCCAGACGTCCCAAGTGATGTGTACAGTTGTTTCATGAATGGGTTGACAGCCCTTGGCAGCGGTTTTCCTCGCCCCGTGCATGGCCCCATCAGCAACCACCCCAGATCGGGCTCTGGGCTACCCTTGCCCACAGGGGCCAGTGGGGGACCCCACAGTGGTAAACATGACTACCCTTCCCTTTAGCTGCTTGGCCCTGTTCCCAGTCCAGCCACACTGTCCCATGTGACCTGGATACCTCCTTCGTCCTTCCTGCAACGTCATGACATCCCACCCGACACAAAGAGCACCTCTATCAGCCCCGCACCCCTTGCTGCTTGCCGCTGTGATGGGGAAGCTCTGCAGATACAGTGAAGAAAGCAAGCGCTTTGGAGTTCGATAGACCCAAGTTCAAATTCCAGCTACAACTTATGTCACCTCTCTAAGCTTTTGTTTCCAGTTTCTGCCAAGGAGATACTCATTAATCACAGGTCCCCCTTCTCCCTTCAGAATTTCTGTAGAGGTCATTGGGACCACCCTATCATTGTGTAAATGGTGCTCAAAGATTTCCTGCGACTTCCTCAAGGTTATGTATTGGTTACAGCCAGCACTGGGATTGAAAGGCTGCTCTCCTGAGTCCCTAGGGGTCTAGGGGCTTTTCCTAACAGTGGGGCACCTGGAGCCCCATGGTGCTGCGAGAGCTCAGGCAGGTCCTTCACTGCAGGGCGGTCAAGGCACGTCCTGGGGGCCCCAGGCCAGCCTGCAATTGCACCTGCTGATGGGGAAGATGTATCATGGCAGTAAAAACGAAAGCCACCAATAGCAGAAGAAAATGCAATTGCACTTATTGGCTTCCTTATTTGCCTCCACTAACTTTTTACCCGGATATTGCTGCAGCTCCTGGGCAAATCCAGCCACACCCTTTCTTTTTTCTCTTTGCTGCTGATGATAATGTCTGATGGCTACTGTTCGGTGTGCACGTACCACGTACCAGGAAGTACTCTAAGCGTGGTACATGCGCTATCTCTTTCACTTCTCACCAACTAAGAAGTAGCTGTTACCATCCTGATTTTTCAGATGAGGCACAAAACGAACACATTCGTCAGGGTCACACAGATGGTCAGGGACAAAGAGGGAGCAGCACCTGATTCTGTGTAATGCTGAATCCCACGCTCCTAACCAGAGGTTGGCAAACTACAGCCCACAGGCCAAATCCAGGCCATCACCTGTTTCTGTAAATAAAGTTTTATGGGAAACCAGCCATCCTGTTCATGTCGGCGTAGCTAAGTCCGCTGTCCTGCTACGGCGGCAGAATTAGCTGGGCAGAGCATGCGGCACACAAAGCTGGAAACATCTACTGTCTGGCTCTACGGGAAACATTGACCAGCCTCTGTTTATAACCCCATGCTCCACCGACTCTCCTCTTTTCCTTAGTTTTCTGAAAGAAGAGCTGAAAATGGAGGTGAGGACAGGGAGAAGGAGCTAGCCCAGCCCGAGCCCTCCTGTGTTCCAGAAACTGTGCTGCTCAATTGCTTTTACTTGGTTAACTGAGGAATAAGAAAAAAATAGGCAAGCTGAAAAAATAGATTTGAACAATCTTTTCACCACATCTTTTTTGAAAAAGCTGGAAATATGTGGTTCTAAATATGTAGATACATTATATATATGCATTTGCACATGTCATAATATAATCACATTGAGACATATCTGATAGATATCCTAGACGTTAATATATAATATATACAACAGATGCATATTATACATTTTACTGTTTCTTCAATTGGAAAGTTTTCTTTTAAAACTTGGAATGTTGTTCCTGGTATAACTTTGAAAAGATATTTGGGATTTGTAGTCTGAAGTCCGCTGTAGCTAGAGAACTATTTATTTTTCAAAGTTTCTCTATGTGATGTTTCACTACTGGTCTTATGGTTGGTTCCTTGGTCTTAAATCACTTCTTCTCTGGGCCACTGCTTTATTTTTACAAGTTTAAAGATAAATGTGGTGCCTGTTTACGATCTGGTGGGTTGTGTTTGAGTATATCATAACCTGCGTAACACCTCTCATTCTGACTACATCCTGATGCTTGTGCTAAAGTCTCAATAAGCATATTTTCCAGGAAATTTTATTGTTTGCAAGTGTCAGAAACCCAACTCAAACAGCCTAAGGCGTGGGGCGGGGGGTGGGTGGGAGGAGCTCATGTAACTGAAAAGGCCAAAAGTACCAGCTTCAGGCCCAGCTGGATCCAGGTGCCCAAACAATGGTCAGGAATCTGTCTTTTTCATCTAGCTTCACAATCTCAGGCAGTCCCTTGCCTTACCTGTAGTGAGGTGGTGGCCAGCATCCCCAGCACCCTCTAAATTTAGCAGTTCCAAGAAAAGTAGAAATTTCTTAATTACCTTGACTTGGACCACATGCCTATCCCTGAACCAATCACTGAGGCCAGGGACAAGGAATGCTCTGATTGCCAGGCCTGGGTCATGGTCTCTCCCCTGGAGCAGAAGGGATCAGCCCCACCAGAATTACATGGACCAAAAGTGGGGGGGGGGCAGGCTGTCTGCTCCACAAAAATTAAGGTGCCCATCCAGAAGATGGAGAAATGGATGCAGGGTAGGCAAAACAAACAAACAAACTCCAGATGTCCGTGACATCAGGAAGCATTCCCCCTGCCTCAACCGAACCTTCCTAACAGGATTGAGAGTAGGAATTTGGGGGAAGAGGGAAGAAAATGAGAAACAATCTACTTTTCCATTGGAAAAGCCCCAAGCCAATCCCCAAAGAAGCAGAGTAGCTCATTCCTCTCCTCTGGTGAATGGGTGTGATGAGAAGCTCATGGAGTTGGGGGCTTATTGGTCCATCCTGGAGAAGGGTGGCATTTCCATCTTCATGGCACCTTTGCATAGATTCCATTCTTGAGAAGATGTGGCTTTGCCTGTCCCCAGGCTTGAGGGACCAGTGACCAAATGGACCAGAGAGCTCTTCAGAACAAACCTCTTGCTAGGCAAGCTTTGTCATCCCCAGCCTGATCTCGTAGGTGTGGGGACCTGCTGATGTGATGAGGTGCCCTGAGGCCAGGTGTTTCTTGTCGGAGGAGATCTTCTGAGGCCAGTGGCGTGTAGGGCCTGAGCAGCACACGCCTCAGGAGGTGTCCTCAGCAAAAACTCACACAAAAGGACTCTTGAGGTCTGTGTTGTCATCAGATGTCTACAGGCCACCCAGATGACATCGGAGGGCAGGGCGGGGACGCAGAGGGAAATGCGCAGGTGAAGCCTTAGCATCCAGGCAAAACAACCCAGCCCAGGAAACAAGGGACCGACCGTGGCTGCTTACGGTGTCCTCTGGAAGCTCACACTCTATGATCACACTAGAACCACCTTGCTGCTTCTCTTTTCTTAACTTAGTGGGAGATCAATCATTCTTTGACCCCTTCAGTCTCAATCTGGCAAGACTGACCTGAAATAGACCTCATCTAGGGGTAGAAGAGGCTATTTGCAAAAATCTGGGTCTTTTCTCATTAGACTCTTATTTCCCATTTTGTGGACTGACCAGGAAGCTAGTTAGAACGTGAAAGGGAAAACTGGAGGCGTCTGGGTGGCTCAGTCAGTTAAGCATCTGCCTTCAGCTCAGGTCATGATCTCAGGGTCCTGGATTGAGCCTCATGTCAGGCTCCCTGCTCAGTGGGGAGTCTGCTTGTCCCTCTGCTTCTCCCCCTCCCCTGCTTTCCCTCTCTCTCTGTCAAATAAATAAATAAAATCTTAAAAAAAGAAAAGAAAGGGAAAACTCTAGGCTAGAAGACTTACAGACAATGAAGAAATTCAATGGGCCAGATCTCCTTTTTAACCCAGCTGGTAAAAATCCAAATGAATGATTCTTATGAACCGCTCAAACAGACCACCTTTCTGAAGCTCCAAAAATTATATATAACCTGTCACGTCCCTGTTCCAAATGCATAATCCTGATTTCTCACACTGGACACAATTTCTCCTTTTCTAGGGGACTTAGAATTATTACCCCACTTGGAGTTAGTGCAACAGCCCAGGAGCTGCTGAGGTAGGGAAGTCTGTTGGCCCTCGTGCCAAATAGTGCCCCCTGCTGGCTGTGGGCGCTAACGTCTGTGTTTTCTAGTCTATCCAGTTGAGCCTCCTTGCTGTGGTCAGTGTGACTATTTTCCACCTTCACCCCTTCCAGTCATTACAGTTGTGTAGCTACAAGAGTAAAGTTTAGTAAACTTTATTTTGTAAACTTCTGGGGCTGGAAGCAGTCCCAGAGAACTCTCCCATGAGTCAGCTACATTAGTAGTTGCATAAGGATTTTGTAGGGTTTTCTCCTGGTAACTCAAAGCCTTTCTTCCCCGCCCCCCGCCCCCAGCCAAGGAAATAACATTTTCATTTTGGAATAATTTCTAGATTTACATAAAAGTTGTAATGATAGTACAGAGAGTTCTTGTATACCTCTCCCTCCATTTCCCCCATTTTAAGCATTTTACATGACCATAGTAGAGTTTTCCAAACCAAGACACCAACATTGGCCCACGATTATTAACTGAACTTCAGGCTCCATGACCTAACACAGGGCACCACGCTGCCTTTCATCACTATGTCTTCTTAACCTCCTCTGGTCTGGGACAATTTCTTGGTCTGTCTTTCATGACCTCAATAGTCTTGAGGAATACTGACCAGGGGTCATTCTCCAGGATACCTGATTGGATTGCATTGTGTTCATATCTGATTTGCCTGATCCTCTTCTCTTATTAGATTGGGGTTATGGTTTTCAGAAAACATGCCACAAAGGTGAAGTGTCCTTGTCACATATCAGGGGGGACCCAATATCCACACGACATCCCTGGGGATGTTAACTTCTTCACTTGGCTAAGCTGGTCTTTGCCAGGTTTCTCCACTAGAAAGTTACTACTTCTCCCCTTTCGTACTCTAGTCTTTGGAAGCAGGTCATGTGTATAGCCCACCCCAAAGGAGAGGGGAGGAAGGAGCAGACAGTGGGAATCAAGCTCCACCTCCTGGAGGGGGGCCTATCTACATATGCTAAATTCTTCTGTAAGGAAGATTGTCTCTCCTTCCCTGTTTATGTATTTGCTGAATCATGTATTTATATCAGTATGAACTTGTGTATATTCCGTGTATACTTTGGGTTATGATCCAATACTACGTTATCTGTCTTGCCGCTCAAATAACTCCAGCCTTGGCCACTGGGAGCTCTTTGAGGTTGGTTGCCATGTCCCTTGACAGGTCCCCACCCTTGGCTTTGGAGGACCTCCTTACTTTCCACTATTATAAGATGAGCCAGGCTTGTGGTGTATTTTCCCCACCCCACCTCCAGAATCAGCCAAAGGCCTCTTTACTTGTGCTCTGTTTGCCAGTTGTCCTATTCAGTTCAGCCAGCTGACACCTGCAGCACGTCCCAGGCACGGTTCGGGGTGCTGGGCACAGCCATGCTCCGCTGGAAGATGTTTACCAACCAGCTCTCTGGAAAAAGTAAAGTATGCACATAGAGTGTAAGCCTTACTGATGGAAAGAATGTGTAACACATTCTCTACAAATAATAATAAAATATACACTGCTCTTTATCGTAAGTTGCATATAGCCAATCGACTCTCCCAGAGCACTTTCACTGATGGGCTGAATGCTCACACCCACAGCCAACTTACCTTCATGACTGACGAGAGAGTGGGTTCCCAACCTGAACGTGGGTGGATATCTTTGTTTGCATCCACGAGTAAGACAAAAGTGAAACAAGGAAGATGTATGTTGGAACTTCACGTGTTTATCAGTGGCCTCTTTGCTGTACCAGATAATAGTTTTTGAATACTTCCTCGAGAACTATTTCGCCAATTTTACATGCTACTCATAATTTAATGGCTCTAGACATACATGCTTTTATGTAATTTACATTGTTAACATTTTCGCCAGAACCTCCTTAAGTGTAGACGATCAGCAAAACAAAAAAGATCAAGCTCTGATTTACAGTATGTCCTGATTTCTGTGGTATAAATACTTCCATCAAGGCCAATGTCAAACGACCAGTGAGACCTCACTGAATACAGAGATGCAGAGAGACGAGCGGTAACGCACACATATGTAGAGTTAAATAACCTCAAGAGCATGAATAATAATAAAATATAGTAAAATAATTAGGAAGGGTGAGTTCTAACTATCTGTTACCTTTGTTTCTAATATCATTTAATTGTATGTTTATGTAATTTGATTTTTATTAATGGCTGTGTCTCTCAACCAGCTCAAGAAACTCGTGGGCGGGGCACCTGGGTGGCTCAGTCATTAAGCGTCTGCCTTCGGCTCAGGTCATGATCCCAGGGTCCTGGGATCGAGCCCCGCATCGGGCTCCCTGCTTGGCGGGAAGCCTGCTTCTCCCTCTCCCACTCCCCCTGCTTGTGTTCCCTCTCTCACTGTGTCTCTCTCTGTCAAATAAATAAAATCTTTAGAAAAAAAAAAAAAGAAACTCCTGGGCATTTAGTAACTGGCTCTCACGAGCTGGTAGCGGCTGGCCCCAGCACACCCTTGGTACAGAGGATATGCCCCCGTCCTGCTTGGGTGGAGGCTGGTGTCCTCTGAGTCACATCCAGCGCGTGCCATATGAATAACACTTCCATAAAAGAGTTGTCAGTGTTCCTAGAAAATCCTGTTTCCAAGTACCCCTTGCAACATCTTGTGGTTCTTCACACTGTTTCTTTCTTATTTTCTTTCTTATAACTCAGAAAATCTCCTATTCCTCACTAACCAATCGTTTAAGACCCTTTCGTGGGTATAGAAAGCAGGTATAAAATCATGACTTTGAATAACCTCAAAGCTCTGAGAGCACGGTGTTAGAGTCAAACAGCATCACTTCTTCCTGGCTGTGGGACCTTGGGCAAGTCACTTAACCTCTCTGAGCTTCAGTTTCTTAATCCACAACATGGGGGTAAAAATGCCTCCCCACCTCCGAGATTATCCTGGCGATCAGATGAGAACACACATGTTCAGTGCACAACACAGTCTCCAGCACATGTGTGCCTTCTCGACATGGTGGCTCATAGTCATAGAAGTATCGGCAATTACAAATAACAGAGCTTGTGACAGGCTCTCCAAGGGCAAGGTCTACTTCACTTTCTACCCAGCTGCCAGGGCTTCCTGGCAGAATGTGTGTGTCCTGTAGGCACCCTGTATCCAAACTACCTTGATTACTTTAGAGTGTCCCATTCAGCCTGCACCTTTTACAGGGCTAAAAGCACATACTGGAAAGATAACACAAAGAACAAGTAGATAATCTGAAAAAAATGGATTATGTTTTCTTGAGTAAATCATTGCCAGGTGTTTGTTCAAGCTGATATAAATTCAGCAGTGGGCGTGTCATGGTTAATCCAGGTGGTTGACAACCTGCTATTTTAGAGAGAGTGTGAACATCACATATGCTCCCTCAAAAACAAAACAAAAAAAACCATGCAGCATGCCATAGGGTCAGAGAATGGGGGGAAAAAAAGAACAAGAAAAGGCATTAGCATGTATTTTTAAACTAAAGTTTCTAAAAACAGACTTGTTGATAACTGACCTTGACCCCAACCTCTGTGTACATTCTAATGTGAGCACAGCCCAGAACCAGCTGTTTAATGTGAGTCTTTTTGTGTTTGCTTTACCCCTGCCTATTTCCTTATAGTTACCGGCAGCAATTTCTGAGAAAACCTTGACCTTGCCCTATTATAGAGCAAGCAGGCAAACCAGAAAAAATCAACTTTAACCTTCCAACTAAAGCCATCCACAATCAACAAGCTTGAGAAAGAAAACGAAAAGCTTTATAGTTTTATTTTCGAACCCAAAAAGCCGACTGGAGGCTTTGCTGCATTCAGGAGTCTCTGGCTCCTCCCCATTTAGACGCCCTATGGTTAGGGCTCTGTGCTGTTCCAGCTGGCCTCATGGGGCTGAGCAGCTCAGGGCACCCAAGCCAGGGCTCAAAGCGAGCTTCCCCGCGTGCACGTCCACGTTCACAGCAGCATGGTCACAACAGTCAGAGTGGAAACAACCCAAGTGCCCTCTGACACTGAGTGGATAAACAAAATGTGACGTATACAGAAAGGAAGGGAATTCTGACACCTGCTACAATGTGGATGAACCTTGAGGACCCGCTGCTCAGTGAAATAAGCCAGTCACCAAAAGACAAATGCTGTGTGATTCCACTTACCTGAGGTACCTAGAGAGTCAAATTCATAGAGACAGAAAGTGGAATGCTGGGTGCCAGGGGCTGGGGGGAGGGGAAAAGGGGAGGTGTTATTTCATGGGGACAGCGTTTCAGTTTTGCAAGATGGAAACTTTCTGAAGATCTGTCTCCCAGCAATGTGAGTGTCCTTAACACTCCTGAACCCTGCACTTAAAAATGGTTAAGATGGCAAATTTTATGTTATGTGTGATTTACCAAATTAAAACAGCAATGGCTTCCATCTCTCGGTGCCTGGGCCCCACTCCCTCAGCCGCGGGGGCTACATTCTCGAGTCTGGGAGGTCTTTCCAGATCCCGGTGTCCAGCCGCGGGTCCCGCGGGTCCCACGGGTCCTCTGATTGGATCACATGCCCCACTACTGGACCAATCACGATGCCCAGGGGATGTGATTGGCTGAGTGTGTAGCCCCACCCACAATAAGGAGCTCGGCTATTGGGTGGGGGATTCCCCGGGGATCTCCCAAAAGACCCGAGTGGGTTCTGGCCTGAGCGCTAGGGAAGTGGAGCACTGGAGACCCCCGGTGTGTTCACTCCTGCTAGCATCCTTGCAGTTGGTTAGCGGTGAGCAGGTTACCTGAGGACCCCAGCATGAGAGGGAGTTCCTCCACCCCTGCCAGTAATCTCTAGATTTGCTCTCCAGCAGGCTGGGGGTAAACCACATTAGAATTTACCCTTTGTCACCTTGGGCCCATTCGTTCAATAAATATTTATTAAACTGACGGGAAAAGTTATAGGAGTGACTGAGGCAAGAGGAGGGGAAGGGAAGGGACAGGGTGGATGGAGAAGTCAGGGCAGGGGCAGGGCACCTCGGCCGCGGAGAGTGAAGACAGGAGGAAGGCACAGATGGAGAGACTAAGATGTTGACAGTGGAGAGAAATTCGAAACTGCGCAGAAGGTAACAGATTCCCGGCACCCTGCCAAGTCTGTTCCTGAAGCAGATGTAAAGTGAGCCAGCAACGTTAGGAATGCTGGGCCAGATGTCTCCAGGCAGTTGGAGCTTGGAGCTTGATTTCCCCCGAACACTGTTCTCATCGGCTCCAAGAAAGAGTCTTCAGAGGGAACGCACAGGATCCTTGACTTTTTGGGGAAAGACTGGACCAAAAGCTTGGTTCAGGAGCCTGAGTGAGCGGGAGAGCCTTCCTCTTGAATAAAATCCAACTGAAGCTCTGCAAGCTGGTGCTCATATTTTGGAAGTGTCTGTTTCTCTCTGTGTGCCTCTGAACTCATATTCTCTCCAGTCTACAGAAGGAGAAATGTGAGCCACGGGGAATAGATGTGTGGCCCTACATAGGTCCTGACAAACATTTGAACTTAGTGTGTTTTTTCTGCCAAGAGAAGGGAGTGAGGGTTGAGAGACAGAAACAGAGACAGGGGTCATCAGACCTCCATCCCAGTTCCCTCCCCACCACGACCTGAGCCTGAGTAAATTCCTTAACCTCACCAAGCCTCGGTTTGTAAAGTAGGAATCAGGAGACCTGAAGGGCTATTGTGAGGAATGGATAAGGAAAGAGCAATAAATGACAGCCTGCCCCAGTGTCACTGTTTAACCCCTATACACAGGGAGAAGCCACCACGGAGGCATTAAACCCAGGCACAAGCCAGGTGTCAGCCCCTCTAGGGGCCTGGCCGAGGTTAGATGGAGTTGGGCTTGCTTCCCAATGACAGTGGCTGCAGACATCTTCCACGGGTCAGATGCTGAAACATTCCCTTGGTAGATATTTACGGAGCATCTCCCAAGAATCAGGTGTGGTAGACATTGAGGATCAAAAGTGAATGAGACAGTTGGGATTCCTGTCATCCCAGAGCTCTCGGCTTCGGAGGACAGATGGCGTAGAAGTGCCCAAGAGATGGGCTGCATGGATGGAAAGAAAGCAGGCTGGGGGTCCTAGAAAGCTGGGTGTGAATCTCAGTGATCTGTTCCCTCGTTCTTTCGCCCAGTATTCGAGGGCCTGCTCTGTATGTGCCAGGCACTTATTCTAGGTGCTGAGGATACAGGGGTGAGCAAGATAGACAAAAAGCCCTCTTCTCTTAGAGGTGACATTCTACCAGCTCAGAGGCTCACCGGCAAATCTGTGATCTTGGAAAGTCACGAGGTCTTGCTCAGCCTCAGTCTCACGACAGAAGAGTGTTGGGTGTATTAAATAGGGCAGTGCACGTGAACCTCTTGCCAGGATGCCTGGCATGAAGGCTGCCCCCAATTAATGGTGGTGTGACAGTGTGCAATGTGCAAACTTGGGGAGAGTCTGGGAGGGCTTCCTGGGGGAAGAGACTTATAAGGTGAGCCCCAGGGCAGCAATTATAGGGCTGGGACAAGAGTGGAGACCACCCCCCGGCAGATCGGAACCTCCTCTGACCCTCTTGTCTGCCCCTGCAGGTCTCCTTCCCATGGATGAGTGGTTCGGTACCTTGGCCAAGACCACAGCCACCTCGAGCCACACAGCAGTCGAAACAGTCACCCTCACCACCACAGATGCCCTTCCGCCCAGGCATCTGGACACCACCAGTGCAGAGGAGCTGGTCCCAGGGGTTTCCCAGACCCACCATGGTCCCGCCTGCCTCCCACAAGCGGCCCGTGAGTGCTGGTGGGAAGATGTTCTCCTTTGTGGTGGATAGCACTCACAGGCCTCCCATCATCAAGCAAGGTATTCATGCGCGCTTCCCCTGGTGGCTTTGGGGATGGGCGTAGAGCCACAAGGGTGGGTCTTGATTTTTGCCTATTTTCTCCAATTCTAAAAGTAGAACACATTTAATTGTGAGAAAATCAGGGTTAGGGGTGCCTGGGTGGTTCTGTCAGTTGAGCATCCGACTCTCGATCTCAGCTCAGGTCTTGATCTCAGGGTGGTGGGTTCAAGCCGCATGTTGGCAAAAGCCCAGGGTGGAGCCTACTTAAAAAATTTTTAAAAAAAAATCAGGGATAAAGAGAAAGTAAGAAAATAGTTAAAGACCATTTGTCACCCTCATCACCCAATATCCCCTGTTGACTTTTTGGGGCATATCCCTTCAGACTTCGTGCTCTGCATGCTGGCACCCATCAGTGTCCCTGTGGCGAGTGTGTGGATGTGGGTGTGTGTGTGTGTGTGTGTGTGTGTGTGTGTGTGCTTATATATGAATGTGTAGCAGGACTGTAAACTCACAGCTTTGACTCACATGTGCAGAAATATTGGCACCTGAAATCCCCCTTGGCCACAACAGCCTTAGGAGGTTTTTAAATATTTTATTATCATTTTACAGGTGAGAGGAGGCTGAGGCTTATTGAGGAAAATTACCTCCCAGATGTGACATATTCAATCTAGTCCAATCTAACATTTTTCAGTCAAATTGAAGGCTGGTTATCTCAGTCACTGTTGCTGTCACTCACAGCCCGGTCACTCTGGGGACCAGCCTTCCCGGTTTCCTTTCCTCAACCCCTTCCCCGGAAGGTCTCATGGCATCTGAGGAGGGGACTTCCTGCCTGTCACTGTCCTCTTGGCCTCACCAGCGGGTTTGATTTAGTCCCTGGCATGATTCCGGTTTCCTCCATGCCTGTGATGTGAAGATCCCGTTCTCTTTCCTCTGCATCCCAGCCCCGGACCCCTCGGAGTCCCCAGCTGTGTCTGTGGCTTCTCATCCTCCACTGGTGTCACTCAGGACCGTTCACCTAATCACCTCCCTCAGCCATTCAAATAATAGTTATTGTTGTGAAATATACAAACAGAGGAGTAAATGAAATGCAGTTATATCATCTTCATCTTCATCTTCATCATCAGAGGAACCCTTACGTGCCATCAACAGCAAATGAAATTACTCAGCCATTTCCCCCCTATATTTTATAAATATGAAAGTTTTCAAACATACAGCAAAGTAAAAAGAATTTGACAGAGAACATCCTACCTAATTGCATCATTAACATTTTGCTATATTCGGGGCGCCTGGGTGGCTCAGTCGTTAAGCGTCTGCCTTCGGCTCAGGTCATGGTCCCAGGGTCCTGGGATCGAGCCCCACATCGGGCTCCCTGCTGGGCGGGGAGCCTGCTTCTCCCTCTCCCACTCCCCCTGCTTGTGTTCCCTCTTAGGCTGTCTCTCTCTCTGTCAAATAAATAAATAAAATCTTTAAAAAAAAAAAAAACACCTTGCTATACTCTATTGCATATCTCTCTAACCATCCTTCTACCCATTCGTTAACCCATCTTATTTTTTGATATGTTTCAAAATAAATTGCACATATCTATAGTCTTCCCCCTTAATATGTTAATATATGTAACAGTAACCAGAGTTCAACAGTTTTTGTCTTTTTGATGTAAAATTAACTGCAACATATATAAGTTATCAACTGCTGCATGACAAATTCTCCCAAAATTTAGTGGCCTAAAGCAAACACACACACACACACACACACACACACACACACACACAACCCCAAACATGTATTATCTGATACAGTTTCTGTGGGTCAGGAATTTGGGAGCAGCTTAGCAGGGTGGCTCAGGGTCACTTATAAGTTGCAGGTAAGCTGTTGGCCAGGACTGCAGTCTTCTGAAGGCTTGACGGGGGCTGGAGAATCTGCTTCCAAGATGGCGCACTCACATAGCTGTTGGCAGGAGGCCCCACGTCCTCACAATAGGGACCTATCCAGAGAGTTGCTGGAGAATCCTCATGGAATAGCAGATGGCTCTTCCTGAGCAAGTGATCCAAGAAAGCAAGATGGAAACTACAACATCTCTTAGGGCAAGCCTCCAAAGCTACTCTGTCATTACCCAAGTCAGCTCCATCCAGGTTGGGAGAAGACAGCCCATGGGCCTGAATACCAGGAGGCAAGTGTTATTGGCAGCCCTATCTTAGAGGCTGGCTACCACAGTCTGCCCTTTGGTCCTCAAGGATTCACCCCCCCCACTTGTACCACTCCCTCACCCTCTCCCAAGTTCCCCCAAAGTCTGACCCCATTCCAGCATCAGCCTAAATTCCAGAATCTCATCATCTAAATCAAGTCCAGGTGCAGATGAGGCTCACTAGGTGTAGTTCCTTAAGTTCAGCTTCTCAAGTACCATTTCCAGCAATCTGAAGACCTTTGAACTAAAGAGACGGGTCGTCTGTCCCTCACACACCCAACATACACTGGTGGGACACCCATAGCATACTGCTGTGGACACGCCTTCTGTTCAAAAGGGAAAAACAAACACACAGGAGTGCTTGGCCCAAAGCAATTCTGAAATCCAGCCAGGAAAATGTTGGAAGTTCCCTGATTAGGACTTAGACCTATTCTTGCCCAGAAATGACCCTCCATGGCTCTCGCCTCTGCCCTCTGGTTCCTTGGATGGGCCCTCTGAGTCCTCCTACCTTTTCCATGAAGGACATCACATGTTTGCAACTGCATAGTTTTATAGTCAGCTACCTGCCTATAGACTTGTGGGGTTCATTGGCTTCTTTTGCTTTTGTGGGTCTCTGCCTCCCTCAATCCACATTGGTAGTGTTCCTTATTGGGGTTCACCCAACTAGGCAAAAGCCATGCCCACATGTTCCTTTGACATAAGCACTCCTCTGCCCTGGGCTTCTGCCAAGAGTGGGAGGGACAGCACTTCTTAGAAGCCCCATGCTTTGCCCAGATCATTCTCTGAGACACTGGCTCAGATTGTTCTGCATTCTTGACAAAGGATATTACAGTCTTACACTCAGCTTCATCTTCGGAGCATGTTTTCCTGAGAGTGCCCTGGATTTGACCTTTGCCCAGAACCTGTCTTGCATTTCTTTTGCCACGTGGAGAGGCAGGGAATCTTCAAGCCCAATCGAGTCCCAGCTCCTTGTGGTTCAACAGTCCCTCCACTGGCCTCTGTCCCCTCCTGCATTCACAGTAAGTGCCAGAAAGGAGTAAGGTGGCACTCTGCCTGAGCTCCATCACCCAGTTCATTAGGAACATTTTCTACTTTCCCCATCACCACAGGCAATGTGTTACAAGACTTCCTGCCACCACATCACAGGGATCCTTATAAGAAGAGAAAGAGAAACAGACAGACACACTGACCAGGGATGCCTACACATGGAGGAAAGGCCATGTGAAGACACAGAAAGAAAGTAGCCGTCTACAAACCACGAAGAGAGGCCTCAGGAGAAACCAACCCTGATGGCATCTTGACCTTGGACTACCAGCCTCCAGGCTGTAAGGAATATCATTCCATTGCTTAAGCTGCGCAGTCTATGGTATTTCATCATGGCTGCTGAGCTGACCATTGCAAAGTCCATCCACTGTTGGAGAGGACAATCCAAGGGTGTGGATACCAGGAGATAAGAACCATTGGTGCCATCTTGGAGGCTGGCCACCACACAATGAAAGGCACGCAGTCCAAATCCTAAAGACACAATGCAGGAACACACATGCTGTCCCTGGTGAGAACTGATAATTATCTGATAAGTTCCGGGAGAGCCAAACAGTTGTTAAAATATTGAAGCAACTTCTCTCCCATTTGGCAAATAGTTGTACCTTGAAACTTCTTAAAGCACCTCTGTCTCCCACTCCTGCCATCCCACTGCCCCAGCCATCCCATCCCTCCCTCGGGGTTCTCCCCACTGGGACCTCCAAATGATCCAGCAGTTAGAGAGTTTGTCTTGAACTGAGTTAAGCCAGTTTGGTCACACATGGCCCTTGGGTTCTCTTTGAAATGTAACAGGAGCCAGTAAAGACGTTTGGGGCCGGTGGGGGAAATTGCTCCAGCACCTCCCTGCCTGGGTATAAGGAAAGCAAGTCTCAGATAAATTCCCATGCAGACTTCCAGTAAACAATATAGCAAAGGGGTCCCAAGCCTCATTCAGCCTGCCCTGTAGGTTTGATCAAGTCTAGGCTCTCTGTCCTTTAAGGGCTCCGGCTGTCACCTGGTAGAAAAGGCTCACTCAAGGCAGCCAGGACAAGGTCACAGGGGCATCTGGAGTTACTCCCAGAGATGGCATCAGATGGCAAAGATCATCTGGACACAGGTCCCTCCTGGGGAGCACACGGGAGGGGCTCCCCAGTACTTCGGCTGACCCTCAGGCAGTTCCTTCCTCCGTTTGACCATTGGGAGCCTGTTTCTAACACAGAGCATACAAGGTCACGGGCCACCAATTTTACCAATAAAAACCCATCTCTGGCCTTCAGTTTGCTAATTAGGAAAGCCTCAGGTGTCAGAGCTGTCTCTGGACTGTGGCCTGTCCATGTAATGCTGCCCGGCATGTGCTTTCTGATGGGGTAGCCACCAGCCACACAGGGACTGAGCTAAGGTGGCTAATGGGACAGAGGAACAAAATGTTTAATTTGCATTAATTTAAATTTCAAAACCGATACCTGATTCAGTTATTGGAAGGTTTAAAGTATGCCCAGAACGTCTTGAGTATGCAAATCTGCTTCTTCCCAACTGTAAGTTATGGTGAAGCCCAAACACAGATCAAGTCTTCCTGTTGAAAATGCAGCTTCCAAATCGAGGGGCATTAGACGTGTAAAAGGAACCCTGGATTTCAAAGACTTGGTGCCCAAAAGAAAAAGAATGTAAAACACCTCCATCGTTTTTGGTCTTGATTACGTGTGGAAATGTGATGTTTTAACGTACTGGGTTAAATAAAATACATTTCAGAATCAGTTTCATCTTTTTACCTTTTTAATGTGACTAGTGCTAGAGGAGTTTAAATTCTCTTATGTAGCTCCCATCAGTTTTCTATAAGACAGCGCTGCTCAGTGACATTCCCCAGGAAGCCCTTCTGTTGCCCCTTACTCTGTTCCGCACTTGCCCTTCCCCCCACACGTAGTGGCAGCCACCTTCCAGAATTCCTGGGGAGGAAGCAGGGAGAGCATTCCACAGAGAGAGGGAGTCGCCATCTTGGTGCTTTGGGCCCCAGGCCTGCTCCCCACGCACAGAATACTGACAGAACATGGGAGGCCCATGCTCAGGGGTGGCGTGAGCACACCTGTGTCTGAGATTTGAGGCCAGCGCACCCAGCAGGACTTCTTCCCTAAGCCTTTTCTGTCCATAGCGCTGTTGGCCTCCAGCATGGACACAGGAAACCAAGTGGGTGTGTAGGTGGGTAAGTAGGGAGCTTTCTTTTCTCGACTATTTCTAGGAAGACCAACTGATCCTGGTTTGCCTGGGTCTTCGCCAGCTTTGGTACGGAAAGTCCCCCCTCCCAGGAAGCCCCGCAGTGCCTGGCAAACCAGGACAGTTGGTCACTTGACCAGTTTCATCAGGCAGCGGCTGAAACTCCATCAAGTGAATCCCAAATCCAGTCCTTGGCGATCAGTAGGAAGGGAGACACTCCATGGGACACGGTCCATGCGAAACTGCTCCTCGTTGACGGGTTTGTCACGGTGAACCAGCTCCTAAATTCCTCACTCACGGCCTCATTCACATGTTCACCACCGGGGAGGACCTCCTACGTGCGGGTGTGTGCGCCGGTTCCGGAGCCACACTGACTGGGTCAGACCTGACCGCCCCATACCAGACGCGTGGCCTCCATCTCTCTGCACCTGGGCTTCTCAACATGGCTGTAACAGCAGCTGCCTCACAGCGGATTTTGTGAGCCCCAGCATTGACTTATGGAAGGGCACTGGTGGCCAACAAGCCTTTCGTGAGTTATTGGTCAAGAGTGGGCCAGGCCCTGAGCTTTTTGTTCTTCGACAATACTCCTGAGCACCTTTCCCTGTCCATGAGCGCATCACAGAATGGAGACAGGTGAGGGCTTGGCCTCTTTCCAGCTCTGTGAGCTTGGGCAGAGGTGTTCTCTCTCTGTGCCCGTTTACATATCTGTCAGATGGGATTAGCCAATTCATTTTAAGGGGCACAAACTGAGACATGGTCCCCAATCTCACAGAACTTACCCGACATTAACAAAAGGATCACAGAACAACATCTATAAAATGGTAACCATGGTAACACTCAGCAGCAGAGATGCCCAGTACCCATTGGCTCGTAACTATAAGGCCCCGACTTAGTTGGCGGATCAGGAAGGTGTCCCCGAGAGAGTGACACTCAAGCCAAGCACTGAAAGGCAAGTGACCTTCACAAAGTGCAGAGGGGAGGGAACAGCATTCCAGGTGGAAGGGACAGTGAGTGGCAAGGGTGGGCAGTGGCTGGGACGAGTGCGAGATGTTGGGCAGTGTGGCTGAAGAGTACCCTCCCAGAGGAACGTGGCCTGAGACCCTGTAAAAAGACCCTATAAAAAGAAGGAAGTGATGGCAGGTGTTAGCCAGGGAGGGGATGTGACCCAAGGTCCAGCTACACCAGGAGGCCTATCCCAGCCTGTTCTGGTGCAGATGCAGGGAGGGTGGTTGGGAGCCCAGGCCCCTTCCCTTCCACGTGCCCAGGAAACATTTTGGCCAAGGCCACTCATCCAACACGCAAGGCCACGCATTTGCCAGGCACCACAGGCCTTTGACTATGTCCACTCGTGCTTCTGGAGTCCACAAACACGGTCGAGACCTGGGGGAGAAAATCGTTGGCTCTGAAGTGCGTAAATAAAAAATGCAGAATCAAAGGGACTAAATGATTGAGTAAATGTCCACAAATGTGAAGGTGTGTACTTCATTAATTGTTAATGTTAACATTCATTAATGTTTCATAGCCTTTGAAAACAATTGGTTCAATTTCTCACTTCACAAGAAGACAAGAATGTGCAATGATTGCCCAGAAATCAGTCAGTTGGAAATTTAAAACATGCCACTTAGAGCCAAATGATCTCAAAAACAGAAATATAGAAATCTTTTCAAAAGTTTGTACACCCAAAAAAAAAAATGTATTCAGTGTTAATGTGAGTGAATCGTGGTGTGTTTGATGAGATACAGAGTGGGGCCTCCAAGCATAACAATACCAGGCCTCCTGAAAGTCATGAACAACCCTTGTAATATTGTGGGGAAATAAGCAAAAAAAAAAAAAAAGAAAAAAAAATCAGGAAATCCTGAATGTCTATCAAGCGGATCCAAGTTAAATATGTTTGGCACATTTGTACGATGGACTGCAACACTACCATTAAAAAAAATACAGCATAGGGGTGCCTGGCTGGCTCAGTCAATGGAGCCTGCAACTCTTGATCTCAGGGTCATGGGTTTGAGCCCTACGCTGGGTGCAGAGATTACTTAAAAATAAAATCTTGGGGCACCTGGGTGGCTCAGTCGGTTGAGCATCTGCCTTTGCTTCAGGTCATAATCCCGGGGTCCCGGGATCCAGCCTCCCATGGGGCTCCCTGATCAGCGGGAAGTCTGCTTCTCCCTCTCCCTCTGCCTCCCCCACAGTTTGTGCTCGCGCTCTCTTACTCTCGCTCTCTCAAATAAATAACTAAAATCTTTTAAAAAAATAAAAATAAAATCTTAAAAAAAACAGAACACAATATAAATAATGAAGGGGATTAAAAGGTACAAACTTCTAGTTATAGAAAAAAAAAAACAACACCACAGCATAGCTACAAATATTGACATAGGAAGATGTTTTTGATATAGTGTCAAGTGAAAAAGCAAGCTGGGGAAAGATCTCTGCAATAGAAATCCATTTTTGTTTTTTTAAAGATATAATTGCAATAAAAATCGCTAACATTTCGTGCTTAATGTTAATATAGTGCTCAGGGGTAGGAAACTTCTGTAAAGAGAAGCTTTTTCTGTAAATATTTTAGGCTCTGTGGGCTATATCGTCTCTGTCACAGCTACTCAACCCAGCCTTTGTAGCTGGAAAGCAGCCATAGACAATATGCAAATGAATGACTGTGGATGTGTTTCAATAAAACTTTATTTACAAAAACAGTTGGGAGGCCAGATTTGTCCCTAGTGCCATAGTTTGCCAACCCCTGCTCTACTACTTCAGTTAATCCTCAAAGTGTCCTCTATAACAGAGACTGTAACATGTAAGTTATATAACCAAGGCTTAGAGAGTAAATGACCTGCCCAAGGTCACCAGCTGTTACATGGAATAGCAAAAAGCCTAGAAAGGGGTGCACCAAAGCGAATCAGCGCAGCTAACCCTGGAGAAGAGGGAGGAGGCTGTTCTGTCCCTTTCTGATACTTCTGTAATGCCTTCTTCATCGCTTTGCCGTGAACGTAGACACTGCTTTACCATTTTTAATAACAGCAGGAAAAGAATTAAGAAGGTGGTCTAAAAAGATCCTTCTAGACCTCAGGGTCACTCACAATGTCCTGTGTGCTCTCTGTTGATCTTGGCGTTAGTGTGGACCAATGCTGTGGAGCTGTCGGAACAGTCAGTGGTCGAAGGAATTTCCGGGGCAGGACCTTCCAGGGATATTTACGTGGACCAGGACGCAGCCCAGCAGGATAAGGTGAGGGGTCTATAGCAGCAAGAGAGACTGCAGAGGGATTGTCTCTTGCTCTCTGTGGTCTAGAAGTGCCTTTTTTTTTTTTTACTACTTCCAAGAAACCACCTTTTACTCCCGGGACATTCAACCAAAGGTTTGGTGACTGCTCATTTTATCCCAAATAACAACATCTACAAGCACAAAGTATTGAGCACCTACTGTGTGCTGGACTGTGTCCTGGGCCCTTGACATTCAATTAGCTCAGTAATCTTCACCATCTTCAAAATAAATGTTACTACCCTCACTTTACAGAGGAGGGAGCCGAAGCTCAGAGAGGTTCAGTAACTGGCCCAAGGTTGCACAGAGTGAGGGGCAAAGCTGGGATTCAAAGCTAGGCCTGGTTAATTTGCAAGCTGGTGCTCCTGGCTCCCACACAGTAACTGCTTGGTCAAACATGAGCAGCAGCACAGTGGTGGGGAAAACACGTTTCCTGGCAGGAAGTAGTGAGCAATGAAGTTGAGGACTGAGGGAAGACAGAGGTTTGTTGAAGAACCAGAGAGGTTTAGAATGAAATGGGAATGGGAGCCAGAGCAGATGAATTCAAGCCATGCTGGGAAGGGTCCAGGTTGATTTCTCCCTACATAGACACAACCTGAAATTATCCTAAAAGAAGCAGTCCTGCGATATCTTACTTTCCTTAAAGACCGGGGCCTGAGACTGCAGCAATTCTCTGAGTCTGTGAGGAGCAGAACCACGTGGGGTCCAGACTGGGCGTGGGAATCTGCGACTTCAGGTGGCAGGTGTCCCAGGACCAAACCTTGGAGAAGTATTGCAGTGAGGCGAGAAGCCAGGCTCAGACGCTGTTATTAGTTCTCTCTCGCTGTGCACAAGCCATCCCAAAACTTAGTGGCTTAAAATGGCAATTTATTGGGCACCTTGGCTGGCTTAGTCAGTAGAGCATGTGACTCTTGATCTCAGGGTCATGAGTTCAAGCCCCATGTGGGGTGTGAAGCCTACTCAAAAAAAACCCCCCAAAACAGCAATTTATTACTTCCCAGAATCTACAGGTTGACCTGGAATGTTCTTCTGCTGGTGTCCCCTGGCTTCGTTCATGCAACTGTAGTCAATCAGTGGCATGGCCCAGCCAGTGGTCTCGAATGGCCTCATTCCCATGTCTGGGACCTCAGCCAGCATGCCTGGAGTGATAGGCCTCTCTCTGCACATGGTTTATCGTCTGGGGCTGCTTCACAGCAGAGTGGCCCCGGGCTTCCCAGAGGGCCAGAACAGAAGCCATATAGCCTTTTAAGAACTTGCCTGGAGATTGCTGTACATCACTTTTGCCATATTCTATTGGTCAAAGCAAGATACAGGACCGGCCCCAACTTAGGGAATGGGGAAGTCCAATTCTGCTTGATGGCAGAAGGTGCAAAGCATTTGTGGTCATTTTTCTTTTTTTTTTTTTTTTTTTTTTTTAAAGATTTTATTTATTTATTTGAGAGAGAGAATGAGAGACAGAGAGCATGAGAGGGAGGAGGGTCAGAGGGAGAAGCAGACTCCCTGCCGAGCAGGGAGCCCGATGCGGGACTCGATCCCGGGACTCCAGGATCATGACCTGAGCCGAAGGCAGTCGCTTAACCAACTGAGCCACCCAGGCGCCCCTGTGGTCATTTTTCAATCTACCCCAGTTTTAAACTGGAAATAGGATGCAACCACATTTATATATATTTTTCTATTTATAAGCCATTTATGCCCTGACTTTCCAGGACTCCTTCAAATGCAAGTGCCAATAAACAAATTAGCTTAAGCAAAAAAAAATAAATTAAAAAAAAAAAAGCATTTATTGGCTCATCTTCTTGGAAATTTAAAAGCCCACTAGCTTCAGGCATGGCCAGATACGGGAGCTTAAGCGAGATCAAAACACTCGCTACTACCGATCTCTTCCCTCTGTTTCCCTCGGATTTTGGCTTTCTATAGCACACAGGCTTCATGTGTTGGAAAAGACAAACTCAGGCACATAAACCCATAAATTTAAAGTTTGTGATCCAAAAGGAGGCATGATCCTCTCCCTCTGTGATGGATGCATGAAATCTCTAAGAAAACCCTGATTGATCAGTTTGGGTCACGTGCACACGGGGAGGCGGGACAGGAAGGAGCAGGGCACATGATTGACAGTCCTACCAAGACCACATGGAAGGGGGAGGACTCGCTCAAGGAAGAGCTTGGGGTCCTCACAGAAAGGCTTAAACTCCATCTGTACGGCACACCTTACAGCCTTCTTTATACTCCAGAGCCCAGCACAGGGCCTGGCACATAGTAGCTGCTCAATAAATGTTTATTGCATAACTAGATACTAAGCACCTGGCTGACCATAATTGGGTGAAACAGGCATGGCCGCCCAGGAGTATGGAATCTGTTTGATGCTATCCCTTGAAACTTTGCCACAAGCATTTGCAGGGATTCAAAGAAAGACCCTTGGCAGCAATTGGCAATGCCAGAGAAGCTTCCTCACGACGGAAACCCTGTCCTTCCATGGGTCGGGGAGCTGGAAGGTCTTGAGGCTGATTGGGTAAAGCTCCCCAGGAAATGAGCTGGCTTACAAATTACTCATTTACCTCCTTCCAACCAGTGGGAAATGGTTGGAAGAGCAGGGTCTACTTTAGAAGCAGAAATTCTGTAGCTACATTTGCAAATACATCTGGGGACTTGTGTTTCAGTTTTTTTGGACATTTTATTGATGACTTCTGGTGAAAAGTTTGGGGAATTTTTTTTTTTCTTTTTGCTGGGGAAGCCTAACAAATTCTTTGGCTGTAGAGCTCTTTCTTTTGGAGAGATGGAGAACTGGGTTAATTATACCTGTGGGTAAAGTCAGCCGGCAATTTTTTTTTTCCCCGACCCAAAGTTGATGAGCCCACACGAATAAATCACCACTCTTATCTCATTTACTTGCAGATTCAGTTACCTGGAGTAAATTTTTGCATGAATAACGCAAAGAGGCAGGAAGTACCAGAAGGGAGGAAAGGGAAAAGAAATATTTCAGAATGTATTAAATTTTTTAAGTTAAAGAATAGTCCTCATTATATGCAGGATGTGGTCAAATAGAATGTCGTTTTCCTAACTACCTTTCCTGGGTCCCCAGTGTGCTAGGCTGAATATTATAAACAAAAATATTATAAATAAACTCCCTAGCAACAAAAGTTCCCATGTGGGGCAGTTGTTCTCAACATGAAATATAATTTCACGGGAAAGGAATTTTTCTGTGAAGTATAAACACCTATTACAGGAGTCTATATACAAGTATATCATTTTCACCAAACTCTTGTCTCGGTGAGGTTTTCCAAGTGATGGAGATAACCTTGAAACTACGCTTTTTCCCCTCCCCACCTGTCCTCACCCTCCCAAAAGAATCACACTCCGTTTTCCCTACATTTTTAAAAATGGGCTCAGTCTTGCACCCCGGACCCACACCTACTAAACTCCCCATCTGGCCTCCACCCAGGATGAAATCATTCTGCTGCTGGGGAAAGAAATCAGCCGTCTCTCGGATTTTGAACTTGAATCCAAATACAAAGATGCCGTGATAGCGAAGCTGCAGAATGAAGTGGCCAGCCTGAGTCAGAGGCTTTCGGAGTCCGCCTCGTCCAGGCAGAGTCAGTTCCAGGATCTGGATGAAGACATTGATGCCAAACGCAGAGAGATCCAGAGCTTGAAAAACCAGGTGGGTAGGACTCGGAGACACATTGGTGGAGGCCTTAGAGTCAGGACACAGGGCAGCAGCTGTCGGGGAGAGCCAGGGGAGCATGGAGGGGAGTCACCCAGATGGATAGAAAAGGGATGGTCAGCGCAGTGCTGTGGGTATGAGCACACATCCCAGGAATCGGGGGCATGGCAGGCTCCTAGCCCAGGAGAACCACGTTCAAGGAGCAAGCTTTGGTGTAAGTGCTGTAGATGCATTGGCTCACTTAAACCGCACGGTCCTCTGACATGTACCATTCTACAGATGAGGAGACTGAGGCAGGCTTGGGGGCGCCCGGGAACTTGTTCAGTTCACACAGGAAGTTAGAGGGGGTGGTGCAAGTTGAATGCAGGTCTGCCTCCTTGCAGATCCTCTGCTTTCATCCCACCTACACAGCTCCATGGCTTCAGTGACTGTCGCTCACCCCCACCCCAGCCCCAGCCAGAATGAGCTGTAGGTAGTCAGCTGGAGAGGGGGAGAAGGAATCCCCCGTTTTCCAAACCCAAGCCCAAAGGCACTTGCTGGCTCACTTGTAGGGAACTTCCTCAAACAAAAATTCTCCACGCAGAATTTCTACATTATCCTTGAGACTAACTAGATCCAAAAAAAAATTTTCTTCAACTACTTTAAAATTGGCTATTGATCTTGTACATAAATTACATGTCAACAAAGTTGATTTGAAACAACAACAACAAACTGGCCACAGTTCTGTGGCCTTGGTATAAACTGTTGCCCAAACCTGTAGACTCCCTATGCTTGGGGCCTCTGTTCTCTGCTTCCCTGTTCACTGCCTTTCCCCTCCTCTAAGCAACTCAAGGTGCGTGGCTTTGATCCGAGAAATGGTGCCCCAGGAAAGGACTTAGGTTGTGCGTGGTGAACCTAGGAGATTCTACCAGGAGACCGTAAGCTCCATGAGAGCAAAGAGTGGGCCCAGCTACTTCCTAGAACACTGATAGGACCGTGTCCGTTCATTTGTTCATTCATTCATTCAAGTAAGATTTATTGGGTGCCCATCTTGTGCCATGCTCTCTTCTGGGCTCTGGGAATTCGGCAGAGAACGAGGCAGGTATGATTTTTGCCTTCCCTCCTTTATGTTCCAATGAGGGAGACAGAATTAATAAGTAAACAGATATATGCTCTCATATTCAAATGAACAAATGACTCTCTGTCGGACGTGTTTTGGGAAAAACAAGGAAAGTAGTAGATCCTATAGGAATTACTACTTGACAGCTACTTGACAGGAAGCTAACTCCTTGACGGGCATCTTGTTCTTGATCTGAACCCAGTTTTGCCATCGGACAGGGTAATATCTCTTTCGGCTATTCTCCCATCTCAGAGCTTTCCTGAGTACAAGTGGCGTGTCTTGTCCAGGTCCGCGGACAAGGGTGAATAATTCCCACATAATCTTTATTAGTCAAATATATTTGACATGTAAAGTGTAATCCTCACGTATCTTTGAGCATCCGTAGGTCACAATTCGAGTCTTGTTTAAAGTGGCTAGTGATATCTGGGGGGAAAATGTTCACAAAGAAAGTATCTAGAAATAATTACACCAATTCATTATACTGTCGCCGCCCCCCACCCCTGGATCTTCACTTGTAACCGAAAGAGAGTATTTTGTAACAAGGCATATCTGGACTGGAAACTGCAGTTGATCTGAACCCAAATCAAGTTCTATCCGCTCACATTTTAGTTTTTTAAATATTCTACTGCCTGCAGAACATTCAGCCAGAAATAAAAGCCATGTGGCTGGTTGATTTATTGTTCTGATTACTTTATAGTCATCAGGTCCCCCTGAAAGTGTGTGCATCATGAGGGCTCTCAAAGGTCTTCCATCCGCTACAGTATCACTGGGAAGTGCTTGCCCCTGCCTGTTCTTGAACGCCCGAGCTAATTAACAGCCGAATTATTTTCTCGAGGCCATCCTCCTAACGCTATCAGCTTTCTTAAGATTCGGTGCCCATCTTATTACCCAGGATAGCAGACATGCAACTTCTTGGGATACATGCCCATTAGAGACAATCTGGATACTTATTTAGGTGGGGAAGGAAACAGAGGTTTGAAGACTGGAATTTCCTCGTAATCTGAAATCCTCAAACCCTGGTGCCTAGATTGAATTATCTTCTATCTGTCAGAAGCAGAAACACTGGCGTCTTTGGGCAGGCGGGCATATGTCTTCCCATCCCTTCTGGAAGCTTGTCTCTTTGCCCTGTGCCTCTGGTGTTGTGCAAATAAAAGCACGACGCGGAGAAGAGCTAGAAACACTCTTAAAAATTATCCCAAGTACCTTTTATGGGAAAGTTGCATGTCCCCCACCGAGAACAGTAAGAGGTGAAAGAAACGTTTTCACTCAAAGTCTCAAAAGCACAAACATGCAAAAGTATAGCCTTGGGGAGGGTGGGGGACAGAGTCATCTGTGTCCCCACCACCTTCTTGCAGACGCCCCCTTCCCAATGTCTCAGATACCCCAGGGAAAAAGTAAGTGTACCTGCCCCAGCTGTCATAGAATCTGAACAATGATGGTGCGTGAAATGAGCCAGGGAACGTGTGAAACCTTGTTCCTTCTGTTAATTCTCCCAGAGTAAGAATGACAAGGTTTTCAGGGACAGACACCAAGAACAAGGACCGTGAGCGCCCTCTGCTGGCCAAGGCCTCTGCGCCCGCACCCGCATTACCTGAGCGCGCCCCACCTGCCTTCGTTCTTTAAGCCACACCTCCAGCAGGGTAAGAGGCTTGACAGGGAGCTGCGGGGTTGACTCGGGGAGCTGCCGCTCACACACACCTGGGTAGTGAGGTCAGAGGACAGTCACATCTACCACCTGTATGCCGTGGGCCAGGCACCATCTGGGCGCTTGTACATACACGAACTTAGTAAAATACTTCTCACGATCCTATCCGATTGGGACTGCCATCACCCCACTTAATGAAACAGGGAGACAGAATCCGGTGTCCTCCCGGTGTGTTCCTCAGCCGGTGAGTGGCAGCAACAGAATCTGCAGGCCACAGTCGGGCTCCCAAGTCCACGCTGTGCTTTACAGCCTGCAGCCCGGACTCCTGTGTCTAGAGCCACCCGGCAAGGGGGGCAGAGCGGGAACCGGGCACCTGGAGACCAGCCGAATCGGGACTCCACCTCTGCCGGCCGTGTCATCCTCATGGCCGTGAGACTCGGGATGCTCGCTTGCAACCTGGGAGCGTTAATGGGAACCTCAGCCTCCTGCGATGCGGTGAGGAGCTAGGGAGGTAGCATCTGGGAACGGGCTTTGTGAGCTCTGGAGTGTTCTGAGATATAAGCCGCTGTTGTTCTCATTCGGGGAAGTTAATTTTATAACATGCTTCCCTCTCGTGAGCTCTGCTCTGCATCTGGTCGGCGCTGGATGACCCGGAACCAACGGCTGGTCTCCTTCTGGCTGGGAGTCCAAAGGTGGTAGGAAGGCACGTCAGGGATCAGCTGTCCCCAGGCAGCTGCTCCTGAGCCATTTTGTGGACACAGAGCTAAGGCTCACGTTTTCATTCGTATGACACAGTGGTCACTGAAGGAACAGGCCCTCTCCTGTCCCTCCCACTAGTTAAAACTAAAAACTCGGTTTCCCCAACACCCCACCAAAGATCAGTCCAAATCTCTTGTCCAGCCGTGGAGAAGTACGCCTGGGCCGGCCCCCTCTGACCGTGTGTTGCCTCCTCCCACAGATCAGTGCCCTACAGAAAGGCTACAGCCAGGTGCTGTGCCAGACCCTGTCTGAGAGGAACTCAGAGATCACATCCCTGAAGAACGAGGGCGAGAACTTGCGGAGGGACAATGCCGTCACCTCAGGTGAGCTCTCTCTGATGTGGGCCTGAGAGCCGCTCCCCTCCCCCTCTTCCCCAGGCCACAGCAGACATCACCAATCAACCACCGCACCGCTGCTCACTGATTTGGGGTGCAGCCTCGGAGATCTTCTGAGTGACCTGCGTCTGTGAGTTGCAGCCTGCCCTCAAGAGAGGGTTTTTGCCATCTGGTTCCTAGGGCAGGGCCTGATAACGATTTGAGTGAAGGTTATCACTTAGCTATGTCTAGTGAGTGCCAGGCTCACCAGGGAGAACACAGGGCACCGTGTGGCTTGGGTGGTTCCAGAAGCCAGCTTGCCTTCAGTG
The DNA here is from genome assembly GCF_004348235.1 of Phoca vitulina. NCBI lineage: Eukaryota > Metazoa > Chordata > Mammalia > Carnivora > Phocidae > Phoca > Phoca vitulina. The sequence goes on along the minus strand of NW_022589705.1, from coordinate 90,037,667 downwards.
CAAGCTAGAATGTGGACAGAGTGGGGTCACCACGTTAGGGCCCTGGTGCACTTGGACCCCGGTGGAAACATTTCCTAATTGGCCAGCAGAGGAGGTTGCACACTACAGACTTGGGGGAGGTGGGGCGAGCACATCGTCCAGAGGCCAGCTGCTTCTTACCCTGGATCCTTTCATTCATTGTACGTGTTTACTGAGCACTACTAGGTGTCCGGCCCTGCTCTAGGTGCTGGGGAGAGACAGCCCTGATCACAATGTTTCTGTACTCCTAGGGTTCACATGTGCAAGTGGGTGACAGACACTAAACGTAAACAGGTAAATAAACAAGCCCGTTTCAGAGACAAGTGGGCAATGTGGGAGCGAAGTGCTTCAGGGGCGGAAGTGAAGGGAGAATAGCTTAGTGGGCTGGAAGGGACAGGTCTTTGAAGAGGTGAAAGGGAAGGGCAGTGAGGAAGCCAGAGGGAACAGTGTTCCAGGCAGAGGGATCACAAATGCAAAGGGCCTGAGGCTGGGGCCAGCTGGCCGCGTGGGAGGAGCTGAAGGCGGGTGTGGCTGGAGTGGGGTGAACGTGGGAGTGGGGGACGGGCAAGGTCAGAGAGGGACGCAGGGGGTAGGTCACAGGGAGGAGTCTGGGTTTTATTCTAAGGGTGATGGGGAGCCACTGGGGATTTTAGAGAGAAATCACATGCCTGAGAAGGATGGGCCATTAACAGAGAAAGAGGGGAGGGAGTGAAGCAGGGGGGATGGGGAGCAGGCAGTGAGTCTGGAAGGGGCATATTGCTCTCAGAGTACCGGCTACACAGCAGGAAACGCGTCCATAGCTGTGAAAGCCGAGCATAGCGCTGAGCCACAGGTGAATCGCCATCTATCTCTTTCTGAATCCGGGTGCCATGCACCAGGACAGCCTGACCCCTGGCTTTTCCTCCGCCTCACTCTGCAACTTCCCACCCTTACCCCCACCACCTGCCAGGCCTGGTCATGCTCTTCCCTAATTTACAATGTCCTCAGATATTTGCTGAGCCCTTCCTGCGAGCCGGGTACGGCTCCAGACACAGACACCCTGGGCCCTTATCTTCCTCGCCCACACCGGCCTGTCAGATCTCATCTGTGCTCCAGGCCTGTCTCGGATACCACCTTCTTCACTCAGGGATTGGACAGACTTGCGTTAGGGTAACACTTGGGGTGGGCTGGACCCACTCACGGTGTGGTCCCCAGACCAGCAGCATCAGCCTGCCCTGGGTCCTGGTGAGAACCACAGAGTTTCAGGCCCCAGCCCAGAACCTCCTGAAAGGGCATCTGACTTTGCTGAAGTCCCTGGGGTTTCGTATGCACATTCAAGCTCGAGAAGCACGGGGCTGGGTTACGCTGCAGCTACGGGCCCCGAGGCTCAGTGGCTTATAACAGACGGGCTCATGTCTTGCCTCCACGTGGTATCCATCGTGGGTTAGCAGGGACTTTGCTCATCGTGGCCACTCAGGGACCAGGCTGACAGAGGCCATCACAGCGCCTGCTTCCACAGTGAGAGAGGCGGGAAAGACGTACAGGGCAAATGGAATGACGGGAACTGGGTTTGCTCTCCTGCCTGAAACAACCAAAAAAAGAAAAAATATATCTGCAATAATTATTTTCACATGACCATGATCCGGGAGAGAGGAAACAAACCAGTGGGCCCCCACTTTGAGGGGATGGCACTGGAGAGGTCAACACAGCTCTGGGGCGCTGGGCAGCGTGCCAGGGAGGAGAGGCCACACAGAGAGGTGATCTCTAGAGGGTCCCCCACCAGTCTTCAGCTGAGTGTTGAGCAGCACAGGTAGGTGGGCAGGGAAAGAAAACCCAGCAGGAGCAGAGGGGACCATCTCGAAGCTCACACAGGCCAAGAATGGTTGACTTTCCCAGCCTCCAGAACGGAGCGGCTTCATAATCCACAGGGTATCTGATAGTCAAAAAGGTGTTGGCTCACTCATGAGGCCCAAATGCCACTAGACTAGAGGTTGCTCCGGGGGCACGTGTTGGGATGCCCACCGGGTGTTACACGCAACTAATGAATCGTGGAACACTATGACAAAAACTTATGATGTACTATATGCTGGCTAAATGAACATAATAAAAAAAATTAAAAATAAGAATAAAATTAAAATCCACATGAATATAAATAAATAAATAAATAAATAAATAAATAAATAAATAAATAAATGTGTGTTGCTCCAGTCCCGCCTCCCAAAGCTAGAAGGCAAGTCCCAAAGGGATCAACCTGTTTCAAAGTAACTTAACCGTGTCCTGTGACAGAGCTCATTGTTTAAATGAAATTCTGGGTCACATTGTCCTTCATCTCACATACTTTTTTTGATTGATGGCTATCAACGAAATTGGGCATAATGTTCTTCCAAGAAAAGAACCACGTGAGATAATCCAATCCCACAGCATTTCCATGCCCTTCTTCCCACGTGTCCTCAACCTGAGAATCCAATAATGTATTAGTGATCTCCTGCTACCTAACCGGTTATCCTAAAAGTTCGTGGGTAAAACAACAACCACCATTTATTATGTCATCCAGCTTCTGGAGCTCAGGAATGAGGGGGTGACTTGGTTCTCAGGGTTTCCCATGAGGGGCAGCCAGGACATTGGCTGAGGCAAATGTCACCTCATCTAAAGCCGCATCAGGAGCTGGAGGATCTGCTTCCAGAATGGCTCGTCCACACGGCTGTTATCTGGACGCCTCCATTCTGAACAATTTGGGCCTCTCCCCAGGCGGCTTGAGCATCCTCACAACATGGTGGTTGGCTTCCCCCGCTGAGTGAGTGATCCGACAGAGAGCGAAAGGAAAGCTGCAGTATCTTTTATGACCCACCTAGGAAGTCACGGTCCATCTTTTCCACAAAATCACACTGGTTACACACGTCAACCCTACTCATGGTAGGAAGGGGCTGTGCCAGGGCATGAACTACGGGAGGTCAGGATCACTGGGGCCATTTTAGAAGCCGGCTACCACAAAAAATAATGGGTACCCTGTAACGAACGCAATGGGTCAGCCACTCTCCTAAATTCTTTATATGTCTTTAACCCTTATAATAACTCCATGGGGGACATATAGCGAAAGATACTTACAGGGAAAATAACTTGTCCGAGAACACCACACTACTAAGTGGTAGAAACGGGTTCCAAACTCGGGTGAGTGTGAATCCAGCCACCCTGCTCACAGCCTCCTTCTGCCGTAAGACTTTTTATGGCCCCTGGTGAAAAATTCCTGGTCCTTCCCCGCACTGGCCTTTGTTCCCCAGGCCCATGGCGTGGCCTCTCCTGCCAAACCTGAGCCCACAGGGGCCCCCCAAAGGCTTTTCTTCTCCCAGCAACACTCGCTGACTTCTTGTTCTCACTGAGGTCTTAAACAAACACTGTTCCACACTTTTCAGGGTCATCCCTGTCCCAGCTCCGGGAGCCTGGACAAAAGCTCCTGAGTTGCAGACGAGGACCAGGGGCCTCCCGGGCTTGGAAGGGGCTCCCCCACAAGTTGGCCGACAGCTGTGGTGACGGTCATCCTTCCTGCCCCTTTGACCTCTGCGAGTCTTTATTTATTTATTTTTTTTACAGGGATGGTGTCATCATTGCAAAAAGAAGTGTTAACAAGGGATGAGGAGATTCAACAACTCAAACAGGAGGTGAACCAACTAAAAAGTGAGAACAAAGAAAAGGATCACCAGCTTGAAGCCCTCAGCTCCAGAGTGAGTATTGCGGCACCATCATCATCCTTGTAGCTGTCCCCAAAAAGCAGAGCAGAGTCCCATGACTCATCTCACGTACCCCGGGCCCCAGCTTTAAATGTCACTCCCATCTCTCCCACCACTGTGAGATGGACTGGTGCCCAAGGGCTGGTGTCCACCAGGAGGACAGCCGCTGGGTGGCCCAAAACACCAAAGGCCCACCTGGAGAGACTAAAGGCAGGGGCCAGGTTCTCTGCAAGGTAAAGAGCTTTTTAAACGTAACTTTGACTCTGCAAATGATGCCTTCAATCCTGACTTTAGAATCCTGATCCTGTAGAGGACGATTTCTCAGGATGCATGTGCTTTGTGTGTTTCAATGAGTCGAGGTAAAACCCAATAGCTGTCATCTTGGCCGGCAGCTCAGAGATTCCAGTGGCTGCCTGATCAGGTAGCTCAGTCTGCAGGGATGGGGGGGGGGGTGGCTGGATAGAGCTCGAAGTTCCAAAGAAAAGGCACAAGAAGTAGTGTCGGGTGCTTAGTATGATACTCAGTTTGGAACTGAGAAAAGGCAGAACGTGAGCTTTGGGGTTGGACAGACCAGGATCCAATCCCAGAGCTTTCTTTTCTTGTAACTTATTTGGCCTCTGTTTCCACATCTGTGAAATGGGGATAACAAAACCATTTTTCTGAGAAGTGAGAGGCTGATTTCAGTTGTGCTCTTCCGACTCTGCACCTGGTCAGCTGCCTGGCCGAGCCCCGTCCATACATTCATTTCTCCCAGGTAGATTGACTCCCTAGATGCACAGTATCACTGCTTTATGTGGGGTACGTGAGTGTGTGCGTGGGTGTGTGCGTGCATGTTGGGGAGGGGGGGCGGGTTGCAGAGCTGATGCTAAGTGGAAGAGATATGGAAAAACAGCCCCGTTTTGACTGTTCTACTTCTTAAAGTACATTTGGATTCTTTTTCTCCCCATTTCCTCTTCCTCATTGACCTTGGAATGAGGTATCCCTCCTCCCCTAGCCTGTGCCATCCATTAGCACACAGGGGTCCTGCCCCCAAGGGTTTGGCTCTGGGGAGCATGTGGGAGGCCTATCTTTTGTTTTTCTAATTCCCTTTGTCATGCGTGTGAATTTTAGGGAAATAAAAGTAGATGATACTGAGAAGCAAAACTAGAGAGATAAGAAAGAAAATGCTACCCTAGAAATCCACATTAATATTTTAATGTATATTTTTCCAATCTTGTTTCTATATACAATAAAGAGATAAATATTTTAACATATATACTATACACATTTTTTAAATTTTAAATGCTTACTATTTTCCCATATTAATAAATAAAAGCTCATATCATCTGTCCTAAAAGCTACATAATATTTTTCTGGATGTACACAATGTAATAAAACGGTCTGTGGTTGGACACGGTTGTTTCTTTTTTTCTTTCTTTTTTTTTTCCTGTTGCTAATAATACTGTGAAGAACATCCCTGAACCTACAGATTTGCTGATTTCTCTAATCATCATCCTTAAGAGACAATACTAAAGTGGGAATTTCTGGGTCAAAAGAAGGCACATCTTTCTGTTCTTAATGCGTGTTGCCAAACTGCCCTCCAGAAGAGCTGTTTCACTTACATTTCCACGGCCAGGCGGCTGTGTTTTGAGATGTTAACTTGCAGAAAGCACTGAGAGCCATCCAAGTTCACTAGCGAGACCCTCCCGGTATTCCTGCAAGCTCTCTTGGCTGGTCACAGAGGAAAACACACCCATCCTTCCACCCTAAGGATCCAGACTCTGCAAAGCTGTGTCTGTCCCATCGTGTAGATTGCTGGTTCTTAAAGAAGAAACTTTTTTTAAAAGATTTTATTTATTTATTTGACAGAGAGAGAGAGGACAAGCAGGGGATGCTGCAGGCAGAGGGAGAGGGAGAAGCAGGCTCCCCGCTGAGCAAGGAACCCAACGCAGGGCTCGATCCCAGGACCCTGGGATCATGACCTGAGCCTAAGACAGAGTCTTAAGCAACTGAGCCACCCAGGCACTCGTTGGGGAAGAATTTACATATGTTACCCCCAGGAATCACGAGAGGGGTGACTAGGAACTGCTGCAGGGCCCGGGGCATCCCTCAGACACAAATGGCCTCGCCTCTGGGAATTTGGGGAAGTGATTGGATGAAACAACAAGAAATGCTCTTAGGGGCAAATACGGGGACTAGGGACCCACAGACAACCCCATGTGGTCTTGCTGTCCTTTTTCTCCATAGTGCTCCATGCTGAAAGAAGAGTTAAAGAAGGAAGATGCTCACAAGGAGCAACAGGAAGCCCAAGGGAAAGAGTTAAAACTCTGCAAAATTGTGAGTTGAGTCTCCTCACTGCTAAGTGTCCCCAGAAGGGCTAGACTTTGACCCTCAGCGTTTTCTGGGGGGCCGGGGAGGGGTTCCTTGGACCATTAGATAGCACAAGCTGTGGGGCTTTAATGATTGTTCATTAACCTAGCCTCCTAATTCTTTGAAATGCTGCCTCTAGCCTCAAGGAAGAGATGGCTGAAAATACCGTAGAAAACACACTCTCCCAGCATTCTCCGGGCAGTGGGCACGTTCCCCCTGGGCCTGGGTGTGGGACACACGGCCCCGGCCCCTGGACCCATGGTGCCCACACTGTCATGTTCCCCTGTCAGAGTTTATCAGAGGCATGGACACGGTTATTAACACAAAATTCTTCTTGAAGTATTTTTGTGGAAATAAACCAACGTTACACCAATTCATAAAAACAAAACAAAAAGAAAAGGTATCATTTGCCTTAGATAGATGATGACTTTGGAAATAAACAATGACAAAAATATGAGCACTCAAATGAAAATGCTCATCGCCTGCTCCAGCTGAACCCTCTTCCCCAACAGCAGGCGTGAGTTTCCATATGCTGGGAAGTACAGCGCCTTAGCCACGAGGAGGAGACACGTCTGTTCTCTGTGCCAGGAACATTGCTATTCTCTGCCTCGAAATGGGAAAAAAGAAAAATTTCATTGTTCTGTCCTTCCAAACCGTGTCCATTGTTCATCCAAGCAGCCGTTATTTAGATTGATCTCAAGAAGATACCCCAGGAGAAGAGCTTCTAATGAGTTGATAGATATCTTGTACTGTTTAATCCAGGGTCCATGCTGATTTTCAAAAGAAACTAATCATTTCCCTTTACCCAATTTCCCATACATCAGTTGAAGAAACGTCTACTTTGCCCCACGGATGGAGAATTTTCCCCCAAGGGAAGCAATTAAGCTAATACCAGACTAGGTTTCTGTCTTAATGAACCCAATGAAATGAGCTACAGAGATTCAGAATTTTCAGCCTAGAGGGCAACTCCCACTTCCCATGAGGGAAGTTGACTTCCTGTTGTTGAAACTCTTTCAGCAAATCCAAGACATGGAGAAAGAAATGAAGAAGCTCAGGGAGGACCTGAAGAAGAGTTGTACTGAACAGAACATGATCTCTAAAACGCTGCGAGAAAAGAGCAAGGTAAGACAAGGACAGTGTGGCCCAGTGACCGCTCTGGGCCAGGCTCTCTGCGCGCAACATCTCCATGAATCTCACAACGACTCCGTGTGGTCAATACCGGTATTAACCCCACTTGACGGTTGAGAAACCGAAGCTCACAGAGGTAAAGTTCACGCAGATAAAGTAGCTGTACTATTCAGAACCTGAACCCAGGTCTATCTGACTCCAATGCTCTTGTGTGTAACTGCTAGTCTAGACTGACTTCAACTCGTAATTGGTAAAATTTATCCAGAAGAGAATTGATCCATTAAATCAAGTTTGCCAATGACGTTGTTCAAACTTAAATGCCCTTATTGATGTTTTTGGCTATGTGTTCTATCAGTCATTGAAGAGGTATATTTTTTAAAATTTCATCATTGTGCATTTGTGTATTGTTACTTTTAGTATTGCCAACTTTTGCTTTGTATATTTTGAGGCTGTGTTACTAGGTGCCTATAAATTTAGAATTTTAACACTTCTCATTGGAAAAAAAAAAAAAAAAACCCTTTGATCATCATAAAACATCCCTTTTCATCTCTAATAGTGTTTTCCCCTTAAAGTCTACTTTGTAGACTTTCCATATGTCCAGGCAGTGGGGCACCTGGGTGGCTCAGTCGGTGTCCAACTCTTGGTTTTGGCTCAGTCATGATCTCAGGGTCCTGGGATCAAGCCCTACATCAGGCTCTGCGCTCAGTGCAGAGTCTGCTTGTCCCTCTCCATCTCCCTCTGCTTCTCGCTCTCTCTTAAATAAATAAATAAATAAATAAATAAATAAATAAATAAAATCTTTATATATATATAAAACTGGTGGCCACACTGGTTTTTCTTTTGGTTAGAATTTTCATAGCATATCTTGTTCCTACTTTTTCTGTCAATCTTTGTTTTAAGTTTTAGACACATCTCTTCTAAATAGCACATCATCTTTATAAAATCCACTTTGACAATCTTTGTTTTTTAGTCCATTTATATATAAGTGGTCGCTGGTTTATTGGGGTTTAAATCTACCTTCCTGCTCAGTACCAGCTCTACGATCTGTGTGATGCTCCCTTTTCTTCCTTTCTTGCCCTCTTTTGAGTTAGTGGTTTTCTGTCATTCCATTTTTCTCTTAGCTTGGAAATTCTTTCCTCTTTTACTACTCTTTTAATAATAGCAAGACAATAGCATTCAGCCTTGACTTACCAAAATCCAATAGTAATTGAATTTCTCACTCTTTATTCTTTTAATGGTCAGCCTAATGGCTATAATCTGCATTCTTGACTTACCAAGATCCAACATTAGTTGATAATTATTCACTTCTCCTTGGTAAGGCAATGACCGTAGAACACTAACTTCGCTCATCCCCCTCCAGATTTGTATGCCACTGTTGTCATTTTCTAGACTATTCCTTTTATTTTATTTTATTTTTTTAAAGATTTTATTTATTTCTTTGACAGAGAGAGACACAGCGAGAGAGGGAACACAAGCAGGGGGAGTGGGAGAGGGAGAAGCAGGCTTCCCGCTGAGCAGGCAGCCCGATGTGGGGCTCGATCCCAGGACCCTGGGATCATGACCTGAGCCGAAGGCAGACGCTTAACGACTGAGCCACCCAGGCGCCCCTATTTTATTTTATTTTTTATCTTATTTTATTTACTTTGTGTTTTCCTTCAGCATGGCTGTGCTGATGACAAATTCTCTCAGATTCTTGCACATGCATCTTTGGAAATGAATATTTAACCTTCATTCTTAAAACACATTTTGACTGAGTATCGAATTCTGCATTGGCGATGACATTCTTCCGGCGCGTTACCCGTAGCATCAGGACCATCATTCCCTTGTCTCTCGGGTCCTGTTGTTTCCACTTAGAAGTCATTTAGAAGCCTAACTCCTTTTTTTTTTTTTTTTTTTTTTATTTATTTATTTGACAGACAGAGACACAGCGAGAGAGGGAATACAAGCAGGGGGAGTGGGAGAGGGAGAAGCAGGCCCCCCGCCGAGCAGGGAGCCCGATGCGGGGCTCGATCCCAGGACCTGGAATCATGACCTGAGCCGAAGGCAGACGCTTAACGACTGAGCCACCCAGGCGCCCCTAGAAGCCTAACTCTTGTGCCTTTGTGTAATCGGTTTTCCCTGGCCGCTTTTAAGATTTTCTTTTCTCTTCATTTTTAGCAGCTTTATTATGATTTATTTAGGTGTGGATTCATTTTCATTTACCTTGTTTGGCATTCATATGGGCTTCTTGAATCCTTGGCTGGGTGTTTTGCATTAGTGTGGCACTCGGGTGACCTACCACACAGGCAGTGGGGAGCTGCTGAAGGCTTTTGAACAGGGAACTGGTATGATTACATTGTGATCAATAATAATGGTGAAGGGCGCCTGGGTGGCTCGGTCGGTTAAACACCTGCCTTCGGCTCAGGTCATGATCCTGGGGTCCTGGGATCGAGCCCTGCGTCGGGCTCCCTGCTCAGCGGGGAGTCTGCTCCTCCCTCTCCCTCTGCCCTGACCCCCTGCTTGTGCGCTCTCTCTCTCTCTCTCTTTCAATCAAATAAATAAATAAAATCCTGTACAAATAATAATAATAATGGTGAAAACAATAGCTATAATAGCTATAATTTCCCATGTACTAGGCATTATGCCAAACATTTAATCTCTCTCAAACATTTATCCTCTCCATTTTTCAGATGAGGGAATTGAGGCTCTCAGTCACTAGTAGGGCAACCAGCCCATGGCCACACTGTCAGCAGGAGGTGAAGCTAAGACTGGAAGCCAAGCTTGTCTGGCTCCAGTCACTGGGGCACAGCCAGTAGCCTCGCGCGACTCTTCACACTGAAATTAATCAAGATTAGGTGAAATTCAAAATTGAGTTCCTCAGTCACGCCAGCCACATTTCAAGCGCTTGAGACCCAGATGTGGCTACTATTCAGCACAGACGTGGAGCATTTCTATCGCTGCAGAAAGCTCTGTCAGACCGAGCTGCCCCACAGCCTGGTGACTTGCACAGCACCGTGGAGAATGTGCTGGAAGGAAGTAAACGGGAAGGAGGAGGCCACTTTACCCCAGGCCAGAGGTGCCCAGTGTCCGGTGGCGGGGCTCGCCAGGCTAGGGACGGAGACGTGGACTGGATGTGAGGGGGGTTGGAGCCACAGGCTTGGAGATCACCGAGCGTGAGAGACAGAGTGGGCTGGCAGCGCAGGAAGACCCCCAGGGTTGGGGCGGGGAATGAGGGGCTGTTCATTCGATGGGGAGCGTAGCTAAGAGCAGAGTCCGGGCTGGACTTGGCTTTCCCGGCGTATGAGAAAGTCTGCTGAAATAGAAGTCGGAGCATGTTTAGACATGTTTAGGGGGATGTACGCGGAGGAAGCTAAGGCCCAGGGAGGTTAGATGGCTTTGCCAAGGTACCGTCACTACTTAGAGGCCCTGCCACTATGCCACACTGCTCAGAAGAAAGCTCTACGGGGCTCTTCTGGGTCTTTTATTGCTTCTGTGATTCCCCCGCCCCCATCAGCCCCCTAAGAAACAGCTCGTGAAGTTGTTTCAGCACAAAATCCTCACGTTCATTTAGGGGAGTTTGCTTCATTTCCCAATGGTGCCAGAGCCCTGGTTCAACAGGTGCTTGTCCAAAATGTTATTGTTCAGGAAAGAACGGCTCAGCTGCAGGGTCCCATAACAGCCAGCAGGGGGCAGCCTCGAGCACCTGCAAGCTCGCCTCGCCTTGACTACTGACCAAGCAAGGGGGAATAAATGGGCAAGTTTCCCCCGCTGTAAACGCCTTCTGTTGAAATCTGCGATTCTTAAAAGACATTGCTTAGCAAGCCCCTAGAGCGGTTTCCACCGGTGAGTGTGCTAAAAGTGGCAATGACAAATCGTTACGATAATAAGCCTAATAGTAACATCTACCAAGTACTCACCATGGGCCAGTTCCTAGCGGCATTAGAATGACGCCGCCTGGTGGACGTTCCTGTCCCCGCCTACAGACTACACCACCTGATGCACGCATAGAGCCCTGGCGCTACTCTAAACATTTTGAATCCCCGCAATAACCCTATGAAGCGTACTAGGATCATCATCCCCATTTGACAGATGAGGACACTGTTCCGAGGTCACACAGCTTGCTGGGGACCTAGAGGGGATCGGAGCCTGAGCCCCGGGGGGCGCAGAGCTCGGCCCTCTCCCCTGGGGGACAGCTCTGGCGAGCCTGCCTCCACCCTGCTCTGGCCTGTGACCCCTGCCACCTGGGCTGCAACCGCCCCTGCCCCCCTGGGACTCCCCCATGGCCATTAGACCTCCTAGAGGAAGTTCTCCGGAGTGCATTATGATCACATTAGTGGTGAGCACATGCTTTCATCGTCATTTCAGGTTGAAGAGAAGCTTCAGGAGGATTCCAGAAGGAAATTGCTCCAGCTACAAGAAATGGGGAACAGAGAGAACCTCATTAAAGTCAATTTGGAAAGGGCAGTAGGTCAGGTAGGCCAGCTCCAGAGCCCCCTTTAGTGGCCCACGTTCCCCATGGGTTTTCTGCACCCAAGCCGCTGGTGGGGATGAGTGAGGACATTGGCCGTGGTTGAATTCTCCCTTTTATCCCGGAGGAGAAGCCGAGTGTGGCTTCTGCATCCCAGTGAACACCTCGAACAGGCTTCTCCTGCTGGGAAGCTGCCCACACAAGCAGTTCCCTGTCTGAGACCCAGGCAGCCCATCCCGGCTCCATGCCTGCCCCAATTAACCCCCGGGGCGGCTCCCTCTGGGGAAGTTTGAGCCTCTTGATCCCATGGTGTTTTTAGTACTTTCTTCCTCACATTTTTTGTCTTGACATTTAGCATGATCTCACTTCCTCTGTTCGCCAGCAGATGTCACAGTCAGTGTCCTTAAGGAAATAAAGTAAGACCCCAGAATGTCAGAGCACTCGCTCGATGGGGAAGTCCCGAGGCAGGGTGGTGAGCAGGCTCTGACCGGGGATGCATTTCTCTAATACTCTGGCTCCAGGTGGCCCAGTGACCCTTCCTCTTATGTGTGGCACAGATGTGAGGGCCAGAACATGCAAACAAGACTTCACCAAAGGCTAAAGGAGAGCAAATGGGAAGCCAGAATAGGGGCACTGACCCTCCAGAATATGGCCCTCCAAGAGCAACCCACCTTGGACTTCTCCCCAAGGGGCTCTCTCCTGGCAACCACGGACAGCTCCAGGGGACCCAAGAACGTTTTATGTGTATATATGTGTTTGTGCTTTTGTTTTTCTGGGAAGGAGGGTGCACCATGTCGCCCATTGGATTCTCCGAAGGGTCTGTGAGCCACCAAGAAAAGTTAAGAACCACAAGCCTTAAAGGAGCCCTCTATCCCATGAGGCCCAGCTCCCAAAGCCCTTCTGAGCCTTCCCGGGGCAGCGTGACCTGGCTTTGTGAGAGGCACACACAAGTTAAATAATGACGCTGACCATTGGGCAAATCTTAAAGCCCCTTCAACGAATGTCACCCCCAGTGTCATCTCTGCAGGGGGCCAGCACAGAGCAAGGGCAGAGAGCCTGCCAATCTGGGCCTCCCTTTTGCATCTGGACTAGCCCCTCACCCTTCCTGTGCTCTGCAGCCCCCAACACACACCTGATTTGAAGGCATGATCTGTGTCACTTGCCCAAGTACCATGGTCCAGGTTATGGCTCTGGGGAGAAGTCTTTGGGAGGACCCTCAGAGACACTGAGATTCCTCCAGGTCTAGACCCAAGAGACAGAGGATGAGCCCTGTCTCTGCCACCTTCCCATCCCACCCCCCGTATTTCCATGGCCCTGCTCCCTGTCTGAGATTCTGCCCCTCCCCAGGCAAGTGGCTCCAGGACTGAGCCCTAGAACCAGGAGGACCTGTCCCTGAGCCGTGCTGTAGGGTGCCTCTGGTGGTGATGGGGAGCCATCATTCACTGGGGCCTCTCTACATAACCTCTTCCTCTTCCTGGGCTAGTTAGGATGCTCCCCTTGGCTGTGGATCCAGAGGATGGCCTGGAATGCCTCGAGGCACCCCCCAGTCAGCTTTGGGCTGGCTGATTGCAGCGGCATCCTTAGGAGATTCATCATTCCACTGTTGGGTTCCCAGAACTCCACAGTATATAGTAAACCCTGCATATTAGGACCTTTTGATTTTTAAGTTGATTCAGTGGCATTTATGGTCCCTTCAGGGCTCTGTTGTATTTATTTATTTATTATTTTTGTTTTGTTTGTGTGTTTGTGAGTGTGTGTTTGTTTTCTTTTTTCTTTTTCCTTTGTTTATTTTTTTAATTTTCAGGGCTCTCTTTTAGAGTCAATAACCACATTTTGCCAGCGAACCAAAAACTCAGGCCGTGTTGGTAAATTCTCAGAGAAAGTGGGGCTTCTTTGCTTCTCACTTCTCCTGGAACTGGATGCCTTGAACTTGAACTTCTGTGTGCCCTGATTTAATTTAACTGTGCCGTTTCATCGGCCATAATCTGAAAACACCAGCGCCCAGGAGACACTCGATAAAAGCCGGTTGAACCGGAGTAGAGGACCCGGGTTTGTAACAGATGTCTCTGCATACAAGCATCCGATGAATATGTATTGAGCGCCCACTCTGCCGGGCACCGTACCAGGCTCTGGAGAGACAAAGACAATAGACACCGTGTTCAGGACACGTATGGTCGGAGGCCCAGGATGGCAGAAGGGAGCACGTTGTCCTTCTCGCCGGGCACCCGGGCTGATGACACCATTTACTTCGGCTGACAGCCTCAATATTTATTTCACAGTCTGGTGCCAACTTAACAATTATCACAGAGCGCTCCCGGCCCCAGACATCCCACTGGATAATTGGCAGCGAGTGGCTCTTCCGAGGTCACCAGACGTGTGTGCGCTGACCACATGGGTCGGTTGGGTTGGGCAGGCAGACCGAAAAAGTAATTAAAACCCGCTGTTCTGTTCTCTTCTGTCGGCACTGCCCCTTCCAGCGAGAGGTGAAGATTTTCATGACCCACGATGACCATTAGCAGTGCGCGGAGCCTCCTCACTCCTGGGCCCCCCCGCGCCGCAAGTGCCGCACCCAGGCTTGCAGGGCCCCCTGCCAGCCCCGCTGACTCTGTCGCCTTCCCTTTGTGCTGTAGCTGGAGCATTTCAGAAGTCAAGTCATCAAGGCCACCTACGGACGGGTGAAGCCGTTCCTGGACAAGCCCATCACGGATCAACAGGTTTGTCTCACGTTGTCACTTCCTCCTCCGGGGACCTGGGACTCCAGGCACTGGGAGCATATGCTTCTGTGTTTTGTTGGTGGTACATATTTTTCACACTGTTGCTACACCATAAAGATTTGTTTTGATTTTATGGGATTTCCTGGCTTTTAAAGTAAAAGCCAGTTAAACTCCCTTGAAATGTTTCTGTGAAAATCAAATTAAACCACTCAGGCCTATTTCTGGTCTCCAGACACACACATTTACCCTTCGTTAGCACCTTAAAAAAGGGGGGGGCTGCCTCTCTGTAGATGATGCATTCTCACTTCTTCCTTCCAGGGAAGAGATGGTAATGGGGGTGGACTTCTGGCCATAACGATTGCCTGGTCATTCTTCCGATTTTCTTTTCCAACCCTCTGTGTCCATGCAAATGTGAGAAGACACACCGTGGGCTGCTCTCGTCGGCTGTGGACACTGACCTGCTATTCATGAGCCCACAGCATCAGGCTCCATGTTACAAATCACTGCTACTATGCAGAAGAATCTAGAACAAACTCATGACAACATTACAGACCTTTGGCTCTTAAAAGCCATCTCAGATCCTGGGAGACATGTCCTGGGGACAAGAGCCGATGTCCTTCTCCAGAGCCATCACCAAGACACGTCAGGGCCTCCCTGCTCAGCTGCGGACCCGGGAGCTTGAATTATGCTCCCAGCTCCCCTCCCAGAGCCACACTTTTCTGTAAATCTCTCTCTCCTTTTTCTCACCAGCTAATAGAGAAGATTACCCAGGTCACCGAGGACAACATCAACTTTCAGCAGAAAAAATGGACGCTGCAGAAGGAGACTCAGCTCAGCAATTCCAAACAGGAGGCAATCACGGAGAATGTCGAGAAGCTGAAGGCATCTTTAGAAAGCTGCCAGGTGGCCTCTCTCGGCTTTTTACAAACGCCCCCTTCGTCTCTTTCTTGTGCTGCTGGTTTGGGAAATTGCCCAGGGTTCGTGGAGCAGGTCGGGCAGAAATGCTCTGCTCTCTTTTGTCCTTTTCTCTTGTCGGAGAAATCTGTTTGGGAGCAGAAAACAAAGAGCCTCAAAAAAATGCCTCCAGGTGAATTTGGTGTGGCCAAGGAAAAGAGGCCTGACACACTTCTGGTATTGATTTGGGGAGACCCCAGACCCCAGCAAAAATAAGTAAATAACTAAATAAGTCCCCTGTTATTTCCAGGGAAACCAAAGAAACATCCCGGCTCTTTATTTGCATTATTATTTTTTTTTTTTTGGCCCAGTAGTGGAAAGGCTATTGTTTGGGGGTCTTTTTTTGTGTGTGTGCCTCTTTTGCTTTTGACTCTGGAGGAGACGGGTCCAGAAGTCTGCCTGAACCCCCGCGGCTCCCACACCGAAATGGAGCCTTCCAGAGCAGGCAGCTGCTTCTGCTTTCTCTGGAAATAAGCAGCTACTATTTGGAGAGCCCATGCAAACGCTGGCTTGTCAGCACTCTGAAATCAGGAAACCCCACTTTCTGACCAGCTGATGCATTGATCTCAACAGGAATTTTGATGAACAGGAGTCGCCAAACTTGGTTCCCATTGCCGCCAGGTATCCTTGGCAATTTGGCTTTGGAACCGCAGATACCTAAAAGTGGGGTCTCTTTGACCATCCAAAGTCCAAATTAGAGTGCAAAAAAAAAAAAAAAAGCTGCCCCCCAAAGGAAGGTAAATACAACGGAGCCATCCCAGTGCGTCCAGCATGTGGGCGTCATCTGCCTCAGAGCAAAGGCGAGGGCACTGCTCAGGTGCCATCTCTGGCCACAGGGTCTGGGCGCCCCATGACCTCGTGTCTTTCCAGGCTTGCATGAAAATGTCCTGCTGTAGCAAGGACCTGAAGAAGGAGGTGGACATGCTTCAGACCCTTCAGGTGAGCCCACCTGTTTCAGGGCTCCAGAAGGTGGTGCTGGACATCCTGCGCCTGTCGCTCTCCTGGCTGGAGGAAACGGAGCATCTCCTCCGGGACGTCGGGATCCAGTTATCCAGCTCGGACACAGGTTAATGGCACTTTTTTTTTTTCTCTCACATAGTCCCATGACTCTAAAATGTCGCGTTGAATCTTATCATGGTGGGACATCTGTTGAGGAAGGCTTCTTAGGTATGTGGCCAAGTATTCCCTTCTGCAGACTTTCTTTGAGAAGTGATTTTTTCCTTGGGGGTAAAAAAAAAAAAAAAGTGAGACCTGATTACTGAAGAAAAATGAGACGTGACACAAGCAAAAGGAAGATTAAATCAAAATTATGCTAAATCCTATCTCTCAGAAGCAACTACCAATATATATATACACATATATAATTTTTAATAGACTTTTTTTTAGAGCAGTTTTAAGTTCACAGCAAAACAGAGAGGAAAGTACAGAGCCTTCCCGTGTACCCCCTGCTGCCCCACATGCCCAGTCCCCCCCTCCCGCCGTTATCAGCATCCCCCACCACAGTGGTACATTTGTTACAGTTGGTAACCTACATTGACACATCATTACACCCAGAGACCATGCTTCGCAATTGGGCTCACTCTCGGCATTGCACATTCTGTGGGTTTGAACAAAGGTATCATGGCATGTATCTACCATTATCATATCACACAGGAGAGTCTCATTGCCCTAAAAATCCTCTGCTCTCTATCTACTCATCCCTCCCCCAACCTCCAGCTCCTGGCAACTACTGATCTTTTTACTGCCTCCATCGTTCTGCCTTTTCCCGAATGTTACGCTGTTGGAATCATACAATCTTTCAGACTGGCTGCTCTCACTTCGTAATATGCATTTATGTTCCCTCCACGTCTTTTCATGACTTGATAGCTCAGTTCTTTTTAGCACTGAATAATTGTCTGGACGGACCACTGAATAATTGTCTGGATAGTTTATTTATCCATCCACCTAGTGAAGGACATCCTGGTTGCTTCCAAGTTTTGGCAATTAGGAGTAAAGCTACCATCACCACCTGCATGCAGGTTTTTGTGTGGGTATAAGTTTTCAACCCCTTTGGATAAATACCAGAGAGTATGATTGCTAGAGCATGTAGTAAGAGTAGGCTTAGTTTCTAAAGAAACCACCAAACTATCTTCCAGAGGGCCTGCACCAGTTTGCATTCCCACCAGCAATGCTCGGGAGTTCCTGTTGCTCCGCATCCTTTGCCAGCATTTGATGTTGTCACTACTGTTATAGTTCAGGTGTAACTTCCACAGCATTTTCCCATGGAAATAGCTGTATGATTCTTACCCTCTCTTGCCTCAGTTTCCTTACGTGTAAAATGAGGATAATAAGGAGTACGTACCCCTTAAGGTTGTTGTGAGGATTAAAATGTATTGGTATATGCAAAGTACTTAGAGTTGTATCTGGTACAGAGTAGGCATTGCCTATACATTTTTTTAATTTTTTTTTATCGTGGACATTTAAGTTATTTCCAGTTTTCCATACTTACAGATAACGCTGAAGTGAACGCTATTGAACATACACCTATTCACCTTACATTTGTCATCTTAGAGGTGGAAGGACATTGAACCACTTCCATTCAACAAGGACTTATTGCATGTCTACTAGACATCAGCACTGTGTGGGGCAGAGATGTAGTGGGGCCAGAAACAGGTGGAATCCTGGCCGAGAGTGTATGGGTGTTAGCTGGAAAATTCCTCTAGCTTTATGTACATTTGAAATTTGCCATATTAAAATATTGAGGGGAAAACAGGCACTATTCCTGCCCTCAAAGACCTTGTGGTCTGGGGAGGGGAGGGTGGGAACAAATTGAAAAATCACTCACACGTAAAACTTTAAAGGTGACAAGTGCTACAAAGAAGACATGCAGAGCTCTGACCTGGTCAGGGAGGGCAGGGCATCTGTAGGATGCATAGGAGTTATGACGCATAGGAGGTATTTGCCAAAGAGGGGAGGGGAGAAGAAGGGAGGGGAGAGAATTCTGGGCAAAAAGAGTTGCATGGTGGTGGGAGGGGAGCATGAAGAACACAAGGGACTGAAAGAAATGGGGATCAGAGGTGGGACAGGGCTGGCAGGGAAGGTCAGCAGGGGCTGTGCCGTGTGGGCTTGCAGGGCCCTTCTAAGAAACTCTGCTTTAACCTAAGGACAGTGAGCCAATGAAAGATTTTAAGTAGGGAACTGATGGAACAGGTTTGCTTTTGGAGATAATCCTCTTGGCTGTGAGTGGAAAATGTCCTGGAAAATGGCCACCACAGAGCACCAGAGAACCAGTTAGGAGGCTGTCACAAGAGATGATGGTAGCTCCAGGGCAGGGGTGGGACAGAGAAAGAGAGAAGTTTCTCAGGCATTTAAGAGGTAAATCAACAGGCCTCGGTAGTGGAATTGGATGTAGTTAGAAGGGAAGTGACAGAGAGAAAGGGGTCTACAGACCTCCAGGTTTCTGGCTTGTGTAAAAGGACAATGCTTCCTTCACTAAAATCCAGAATAAGGAACACTGCATGAAGACCAGGTTTGAAGGAAGTGCCTGTGAGATATTCAAGATGAGGTGCCAAGGATGCAGCTGTCACCCTGTATGTCTAGTCTGGAAATGGACATTAGTGTGGTGTATCTCCAGAACCCAGAAAAGCATGTGCCACATAGTGGGTCCTTAATAAATAACTATGGGAGGGACGGATGGGTGGATGGATGGGTGGATGGATGGTGGGTGGGTAGATGGATGGACGGATGAGTGGATGGGTGGATGGTGGGTGGATGGATGGATGGATAGATGGGGGAATGTATGGATAGATGGGGGGATGGGTGGGTAGATGGTGGGTGGATAGATGGATGGGGGGATGGAAGGGTGGGTGGATGGATGGATGGATGGAAGGATGATTAAAGCCATAGGTGTGAATGCTCTCACTTAGGAAGAAAGTATATGAGGGAGAGAGCCCAGGGCTACACCTTGAGGAACTCTGACATTTTGGAGATTGTTGCTACACCTTGCCAAGTCACCCTTCATAGAATGACTTTGACATTCTTATAGCAATAAATGAGAATAGAGGAGTGATTTTCAACTCTGATTATTCAACATCCCTAGCCATGATTTCTCCAAAGTAGTCCTGAAGGTGGTGTAAAGTTCTTTTAAAAAGAAGGCAAAAGCAAAAACAAAAGCAAGTTTAACTTCTGTAACTGCCTGCCCATCATATACAGCACAAAGAGGAGAGCTGGTCTTCTCCGGACCACCCAGTGGCTCCCCAATCCCAGTGTTACTGTGGTAATGTTGGCAATCTTGAGCAAACATGAAATCAGGTAACACATGGATCACAGTGCTAGTTGTTCTTCAAGATTAGAACTAAAACAAAGACCGTCATCTCTATCCTAGCAATAGTGGGGCCAAGCCATGTGTGTACCATCCCCTCCCCATGTCCAAGACCATTTTAGTCATTGTAGCTTATGTCCATAAATCTAGTCATACATGTTTTCATAAAGAAATGTGGATTATAGAGTTAAGTTTCAGGCCAGCAATTCCAGAAAGACTGACAAAGAGTCATTTCAGGCAACATTTCTCAGACCTGCCATCTCAGGCGCAGAGTCCCTCCTATACTAATATGCACTATGGATCTAGAAAAATGGGATAAAGAATGCAGTGTTCCCAAAACATATTTCTCCTTTTTTGCTGTCCTCACCTGCATCTAATATCTTTTGGAATAATGCTCTGTGGAACACCTGTGGGGGAAACACAGACTATATTCTGTAATTACAACTACTTGGTTCAGAGAAGTCAAAGAGGAAGCATGGAGGGTAGTAACAGAAAGGTCAGTGAGTAGGGCCCATCCCTCATTCATTCGGCAGGAGAAGTTGATGGCAAAGGTATTTTTCTCTTCCAGTAAAAGCAGTATTATGGCAAGGTCCCAAAAGACTAAAAGAAAGGGATGAGCTAGAGAATTCCCTGTATTCTCTGTGGTAAGTACTACTGTATACCTCATTCCTAACACAGAACCATCTACACACAGATGGCAGCCGCCATGGTAGTGATAGGATGGAGAAAATGGTGAGGATGATGATGATGGTGGTGATGATGATGACAGTGGTGAGGATGATGGTGATGATAATGGTAAGGATGGTGGTGATGATGATGATGATGGTCGTGATGATGATGATGATGGTGAGGATAATGATGATGGTGGGGAGGATGACGATGATGGTTGGAAGGATGATGATGATGATGGTGGGGAGGATGGTGATGGTGATGGCGACAATGATGGTGGGGAGGATGGTGGTGCTAAGGATGATGATGGTGGTAGTAGAGGATAATGGTGATAAGTATGACAATCATGGTAGTGATCAAATGGCGATGGTGGTAATGTTGAGGAGGAGGATGATGGTGATGATGATGATGGTGGTGGTCATCATTCACTACTGAGCACTTCTATTCTAGATGCTATTCCAAGCATTTCCATACATTATCTCAGTTCATCCTCACAACAACTCTGTGAGGCAGGTACTGTTATCCTCATTTTAGAAATGAAGAAAATGTCTCAAAAACCACTTTTGTGAGTATTCCAGCATGATAAGGAGATTGAAGGTACTTCACATAACTGAGGCCAGTCATTCACCGCCATCCACAAACACTCCTAAAGGCCTCTGTGTCCCCAGTTCCCGAGAGAAGGGTGGGAACCATGGTTTATTTAAGCTCCTCCTGGGAGCTTATCACTGTGTTAGACGTTTTATAGGCGTTGTATACTTTTATCCTCCCATATCCCAATAAGCGAGGTACTATTATTGTCTTTATTTTTCAGGTAAGGAAACTGAGTCTCAGTGCATTAAGAAACTTGCTCAAGGTCACACAGCTGGTACCTGGTAAAGTCAGGAGTCAAACAAGTCGTTGTGATCCTAATACCTGTGTTTTTTTTCCTGTGACCCCACACTCTCTCTGAAGATCCAGGGAGGTACCAGGTACATGCCCAATTCCTAGAGGACAGATTCTGTCATCAACTTGGGCAAAGAAAGAGCTAAGAGTGCTCACTCCCCAAGGTGAGCTGCCTCTCTGATGAGCCTCTCTGAAGGCTCATTTGCATTCCCCAGCAGAATTGTTCTGAGCATGGGCTTTGGAGACCAGCTGCCAAAGTTTGAATCTCAACTGTGCACTTATTAGTTGTGTGAGCAGGTTGCTTGACTTCCGTGCGCCCCTGTTTTCCTGTTCATAAAATGGGGCTAAGATCCCATAGGGATGTTGTAAGGATTAAACACTGAGATGCATGCACCAATCATAGAGCCTGGGCCACAGTAGGCTTAATAAACAGAAGCTGCCATGATCGCCAACCTGAAATATTTGTTGACCTAATTTGACCTAAACATGGATCAGATAGGTATATGTATAGGCCGTACAGCTTGATTTATTCACACTGAGGTAACTTGACGTGCAACCTCCCATCTCCACTTGGCAGCAAACGGGATTTTCTTAGCCATGAGCAGTCAGTTGGGTTGCACCCAAAAGAGCCCTTCCCAGGTCTCCTTCCTAGAGTCATGACAATGGGCCGAGTGTCCCAACAGCCAAGTGGTAGATCTGGGATTCAGTTCAGATCCCTCTGATCGCCAAGCCCCTACTCTTAACTACCATACCACCTGCCTTTTCCAATACTGTCCTAAGAGGTAAAGCACACCTAACAGCTAGGTTTGTAAATCCTGAAATAAATCCCCCAGGGGAATGCAGGTCGAGTAATGTAAAGGGGAACTATTTGAAGTATTGTTGGCTAGCATCCTAAGGGACCCAGAAGGTTCGTGTTGCCACTAAAGACCTGACTGGTGGAGGATTTGCTGTGTGGTCCAGCTGGGAAGATGTAAAATGTCTAAAGAGGGACCTTGAAAGTTAGTCCCCACTCCTCCTGCCTGGTTTCTCGGCTTCTTTTGATAAAGGAAAGGACGGACTGCATTTTTTCTTGCAAGGTCAGTTGTTTGTCTCTCTTTCTGCAAGACTTTGTTACAAATAAAAGGCTTCCCAGCATGCATAGAAAAATCACTCTTTCTCAGATATCCAAAATACGCAGCATTTTTAAATGAGAAAAGGAGGTTGTAATACAATATGCATAGTGTGCTCCCATTTCTAAGTATCAGTATCCAACCAAAAGAAAACTCTGAAGAAAAAGACATGCAAGTGTTGGGAGCATTATCCAGCATGGTGGGATTACACAGGACCTTTGCTTTCACTTGGTCGTTCATCAACTATTTGTTGCAGACCTACTGTGTGCCGGCCCGGGAAGCTAGAGCAGTGAACACTTTCCACGTCATGGATGTCTATAATGTTTGGATTTGTATAAGAGACACATAACTTTTGTAACCAGAAATATAATGAAGAATTGCTTCTCAAGAAGAGAGAAATCCTATTATGATTACAGCTCATCATCGAACCCAGACACGTGATCGCACTCTCCCTCTTCCCCTTCAACATTCTTGAGTCCTTCCTCTCCCTAATCCTCTCTGAATCCTACTCATGCTTTGCTCCTTCCCCTTGGGTTCCTGGGTCGCAGATTGAATCCCAAGTTAGCCACCCCAAATCCATGTGCTCCTAAAGTTCATGCCAACATCACCCAGGCCACCTCCCCCGATGCCTGCCATCTTGATATCCTCACAGAGCACCTCTCCTGATGCACCCTTCATATTTGCCACCCAGTCACTTGAAAGAGAGTGACAGACTGAGGTCTGGATTCTGATCCTACCACTTAACCAGCTCTGTACCTCAACCTTGCTGAGTTTCTGTTGCCTCACCTACAAATGCAAACACATTTCCTTGCTGGGTTGTTTATAACGATGAGAAAGTATCACGTGTAAAACTCCTGGCATGGTGCCTGGCACACGGCAGGTTCTTAATACTCGATAGCTATTATTATAATATTACTGCTCTACTCTTGCATGCTGGAAATTCTCTGAAAGTTGCACTGCCAGGGATCAAGGCTCCAGGCATGAACATATTCAGCTCTCTTCCTTTCTCTCTCTCTCTCTCTCTCTCTCGACTGTCTTTTCTCCCTTCCCTCCAAATTCCCACTGTATTCTCACTGCTTTCTCCAGATGCAGCCCTTCCCTCCCTCCCCTCCCCGTGTCTCCCCTTCGCTGTCCCTTCCCAGGGAGCCTGTGCACAAGGTCTGGAATTATGACTTCCTTCTCTGGCACCTACAGCCTTTCTCTCCCCCTTATTCCTCCTCTTGCCATCAAACACGCCTCTCAAGAGGGCAATCCTTCCCTGGAACCTGCTGCATCTCTAGCTCTTTTTCTACTACTGACTCTCCTGTCCCACCTATGATCTTGAGGAAGTGTGTTACGCCCTCTGTCTTCATTGCAAATGTCCTGCTCTGTCTTTGCCTCCTTGCTTTGCCCCTGCATGTAACTGACACGGAGCCCTCTTGCACTGACAGGCCCACCATCTTTCTCCAGCCTGTGTTCTCGCTGGTGCACCCAAAGCTCTTGGATCTCTTCCTGGAAACACTCTCACCCCTTGGCTCTCCTGGGACTGGCATACCCTGCCCATCTCTTGACCTTCTCCATTTGTTTTCAGCAGCCCCTTTCACCTATTCCTGCCCCTACCCGAGTGTCTCCTCCAATGCAGTCGGTGGTCCTCCCCTCTCTCTTGTCTCCTTTCTCACGAAGAAAGTCTCCATCCAGGTGCTTCAACAACCCCTCCCATGGCAGCAGTGGCCAAGGGGACACCTCCACATCCATGCTGCCAGGAATGGCAGCAGGTGGGACCCCTGGCCGGGGCCACATCCACCAGGAAGAAGGCTGCACCTTCCCAATCTCACAAAGACCATGGGTGGGCCGGGCTATTCCTGCTCTCTGCCGACCACCCTCCTGACAGTCCTTCCAGTACCTCAAATTCCACTTGTCGGAAAACGAGCTTGGCGGCTCCTCCCTTCTCCCCAGCCCCCACACCCCCCAACCTGTCTCTTCTGTCTGACAGTGGGGCCACCATCCAACCCCTAGAAAGAGCTTTCTCTCTCTCCTTTTTATCCCCATTTCTTCCACCCTCTTTTAGAACTTCAGCACTGAAGACTGGACGTCCGTGGGCTCTCAGCCTCTAACTCGCAGGAAGGGATCTGGCCACTGGGAGACACCCAGCAATGTCTGGAGACATTTTGGTTGTCACAGCTGGGGCAGAAGGTGCTCCTGGCATCCTACAGTGTACAGGACGCCCCCCCCAACAAAGAATTGCCTAGCCCCACCTATCAGTAGAGCTTCAGTTAGGATACCCTGCTAGTCCCTTCGCCTCTAATCCATCCCAGCTATTTTTCTGAAAAATTGTTTTAAAAAGCAAAACAACAAAACACAGGGCAGTTCATTGCTCCATCGGCAACTGAAGTCACAGTGACTCAGACACCGGCGTCATGCTGACTTGAGCCCAAGGCCCGGTTGGGCCATTTGCCAGCCTTGTGGCGCTTGGCTGTCACAGGTCCCAGAGCCCAGCTGCCTCACCTGTCACACAGGGGGATGATCAGGTGATACAGTGGGGTGATGCACTGACCGCCTGGCAGAGAGCCGGGCACACAGCACATGCTCGGCACACTTCAGAGATGTTTAAATCGGGTCTGCACTTTGTAGGTTACTGTTGTAACCCCGCCACAACTTGACCCAACCTTCCGCGCCCTGCCTCGCACCATCCGTGCGGCCCAGTTAAGCGCAGCATCCTCACGGGATACGCGCTGCCTTTCCCTAGCTCCCCACCCGCCTCCCCCCACCCCCCGCCCCCGTGTTAATTTCCTGCGCCTGCTCTCACAAGTGCCACAAATGCAGTGTCTTATTCACGTACAGTCCTGGAAGCCAAAAGCCTGAAATCAGTGAGGGTGTGTCAGCGAGGCTGGGTCCTTCTGAAGGCTCCAGGCAAGGATCCACTTCTTTGCCTTTCCAGTCTCTAGAGCTTTATTCCTCGCATTCCTTGGCTTGTGGTCCCTTCCTCCATCCTCAGAGCCAGCAGCGCAGCATCTTCCAGGCTCTGTTTCTCTCACATCACCTGTCCTCTGTCTGTCTGGAGTCAGATCCTCCCATGGGATGATACTGGGTCCACCCAATAATCCAGGCTAACCCCCCACATCTCAAGGTCCTTAACCTGATGACATCTGCAAAGTTCCCTCTGCCCCGTAAGGTAACATTCACAGGCTCCAGAGACTAGGACGTGGGTATCTTTGGCAGCCACCATGTAGCCTGGCACGTACATCTTCCATTCAGAAACGCCCTCCCCTCCAACTCTGAATTCTGCCTACCCAGCAGTGCCCATGCCCAGTAGCTCCTTGGCCAAGTAGCCTCCTATGATCCCTCCAGGCTAATGACCTCTCCTCCTCCGAGACTCTCACACTCCCGCACTCCATCAGCAGTCACTTACATGTTATGTGGAGCCACTGCCTATTTCCCATCAGACAGTTAGACCCTGTGCCTCAGACTGAACCTTGAGAAATAGCTCCATAGCATCCCCTGCGCCCCCCCCCCAACACTCAGCTCATGGCTTTGCACACAGGGGACATTTAGGCAACAGGTGCTCTGTTGATGGGTTTCATTTTCCACCTTCAAAAAGAAACTGGATTTGAGCCCATTTAAGGCTGACCAACCATTTTAAAAACACACATTGGATGGCAACTCATGTCTTCTTGATGGGGGGGCCATGTCACCCGCATCCACCTGCGAGCAAGCTCTGTTACAACATTATTTGGGAAGCAAAGGAGGTGAATCGAATTGATACTTACCTTCTTGCTTCTCTTTTCAAGGATTGTCTTTGTACCTGGAATATCTTCTGGTATATTATAAAAAAATTACAAGCCAAACCCAGGAACTTCAGGTAATATTTTAACTTTGAAAGTTCATTTCAGCTCCTCCTTGGCGTTTATATAGCACTGTGCATTTTAACCCTGTTTTTTCTCTGTTAACTAGTCAGTCCACATTCTCCAAGATGTGATATGATATCTCCACTTGACACAAAAAGATTCAAACAGGGTGGCTAAAATCTCCCAGGAGGGCAAGGGCAAAGACAGGATGCTTGTTGTCTTCTGTCAAAATTATCAGAAAGATTTAAATGCCATCAGATCTTGAGAATTATGCTTATTAAATACACAGCTACCCACAATATGGGGAGCAGGATTACCAGAAGTTACGTAATGTCCACATTTTAGAGGCAAATGATCCTTAGGGATTGTACCACTCTGGTAGCTACTGCCATAACAAGGCTTTGTAATAAACACCTACAAAACTTTAGTGGCATTCCACAATTACTGTTCACTGCTCACATGTCTGGGGTCAGCCACTAGGTGGGTACACCTGTCCTGGACAGGCTTGCCCAAGTGTCTGGCTGTTGGCTGGCCTTGATTGGTCTAGGCCGGCCTCAGCTGGAGGAGCTATGCTCCGCTCCACCTGTCTCTCATCCTCCAACAGGCTAGCCTGGCCATGTTCCCGTGGCGATGAGGAGGTACCGGAGAAAAAGCAGCCCGGTCATGGAAAGCTTTTCAATTCTCTGCTGTGTTAACATCCCATTAGCCAAAGTAGGTCACATGGCTGAGTTCAGTGTCAAAGCAGCATATGGGTGGTCCCTGCAAGGTACATGGCCAAAGACATGGTGGAAAGAGGGTGAAGTATTGGGACCACCATCATGATCAACCCCACAGACCATCTAGTCCAGCGGTCGACAGACTTTTCCTAAAGCAAAGGGCCAGATGGTCAATATTTTAGGCTTGCAGGCTATATAGCGTTTATCACACCTACTCAACTGCTGCTGTAGAGTAAAAGCAGCCAAGGACAATATGCAAATGAATGAGCATGATGGGCGTGGCTTTGTTCCAATAAAACTTTATTTATAAAGATTGGCAGTGAGCCAGATTTGGCCTGTAGACAGCACTTTGTCAACCCCTGATCTAGTCCATTCTTCTTATTTTACAGATATGAATATTGAGCCTCAGAGGCAGGTGATTATTTCAATGTCACACAGCTAGTTGATGGAAGAATCAAGACAAAACCTCAGGCCTTCTGACCCTAGCTCACTGCTTTTTCTCTTCCACTCAGCAAATAATAACTAATAATTCTAGCTGCCATTAACTGAGCACCTACTCTGTGCTAAGCACTGTGCTAAAAGCTTTCCATCACGCTCTCACTCAGTCCTTACTTGAAGAGGCAGATACCATTATTATCCTTATTTTCTAAATGAAGAAGCATCTAGAAAGAAGTAGAGCTGAGATTCTATCTAGATCGAGAGTCTGAGTTCTTATCTGCTCTACTCTACTGCTTCACTACCAGAAACTAGGCTAAGCATAGTTTTTCTGTGTTTTTAAGAAAGTTTTGTGTAAACCTTTGTACCCCCAAAGGTAAAGAACTTGTAAAAGAAAAATGTTGACATGACTCCTTTAATTAGTCCTGTTTCCCCCTCATCAGCTTCAGTTTCCTTTCCTCTCGTTTCAGATCAAGATCCACAGTTCTCAGGAAACTCAGCAGTCTTTCATGCAAGAGAAGCTGCGGGAGCATCTGGCAGAGAAGGAGAAGCTGAATGAGGACAGGCTGCAGCAAGAGGAGAAGCTAAAAGCCAGAATCAAACGGCTGATGGAAGAGAAGGCGGTAAGGTGGTCCCCGTCGTTTTCTTTACTCCTGGAAACTGATAGAATGGCCTTTTCTGAGGGCATGTACTTGGGAGGAGAAATCTCAGCAACTCCTTGTTTGATGCTATGGAAGTAAATTAATTAAATAGGTGAGTAATTTTGGAGGAATTAACATGAAGCTTGAATTCTAAAACTCAATTTGAAACAGTAAAGTTATTGAAATTCCTGGAAATGGTACCTTATTAGCTCAGATACCACAGTCGATTTACCAAGTTCGAGTCATTGCTGCCGGTCCTGGTTTGTAACCGACCGTCTCTTAAGTACGTGCAAGACCAACTTCACATTATTTTCGTCTTCTGCTCTCTCTTGATACATATCATAGGAAACAAATAGCCAAGATTGCTACTTACTTTTCTAAAAACCAAGCCAGTTACAAGATACTTTGCAGCAGCACCTCTCAAACTTAGAGGTGCCCAGGAAGCACCTGGGGAGGCTGTTAAAATGCAGATTCTGACTCGGGAAGGTCTGGGGGCAGAAACTGGCATTCTGCATTTCCAACCAGCTCCCAGCTGGGGCTGAGAGCACAGGTCTGCAGACCACATTTTCAGCAGCAAATCTTGGAGGAAGGTTTTCCCAAAGTTACCTGATAAGCACCACCTGGACACTTGTTAAAAATACAGATTCTCAGGCCCCAGCCCAGACCCACTACATCAGAATCTCTGGAGAAGGCCAGGAAACAGCATTTAATGAACCGGTTCTCATCTTTGTCCAAGAGTTGGCCCTTTTTGATATTCAGGGACTGCCATGAATTTTTAACTACTTCACTGCCACCACCCTAGATCCATGGTTCATGACTTTGGCTGCCCTTTTGTCACTTAGGAGATTAAAAGGTCCTAATAATGCCTGGCCCCTCTTCTCCCACCCCCAACCCCAGGTTCAGCTCTAATTGCGGTGAGGGTGTGGCTGGGACTGTAAGTGCTCCTGGGTGGTTCCCAATATGCAGCCATGGTTGAGAACCACGGCACGCTGTCCCGGCTCCCACCCACCTGGAGACCACAGCCCCAGATCTGCTGGACCCCCCTGCTCCCCTGAGGAGGGCTGCACCTGACACCCTCTCCACCTTTCCTCAGTCGCAGCTGCGTGACTTCTGGCTTGGACCCCCCCTCCCTGTCACACGCACCAGCTCTGCAGACCTCTCTGCCTCGTTCAGCCTCTGATTCATGCCCAGTTATCTCAAGAAATCTCTCTCCTCCTTCTACCTCTTCTTCTGTTTGCCCCTTTCTGCTTTTTATGAAGGAAAAGACTAAAAAGGGAACACTAAAAATTGCATGTGGTCCCCTGAAGGCAGTATTAACAATAGCCTTAAATCAAGGGGAGCCCGTTTTGAAGGTCAGTTCGACTTGGGAAAAGCCAGTGTCATTCAAGAGAGGAAAACAAAACCAGAAAGAGCTGGAAATCTTCAAAGTCCTCACAAAGCTCTCCACCTGCTTCCTTGCTCCTCCCTGATTACCCTCTCCCTTTCCAAATGTCTTATTTGACTTTTAATTTGGGGTTGACTTTTTCCACTGCGGGTGTGCAGTATTTCGGCCCCACTGGGCTCAATGCCAACTTGGGCACCAGCCTGGGCCTCCCAGATGCCCATTTATAACCTCGATCCTGATGCAGACAAGATCCTGAAGCCAGCCTTGCAAATCCCCTTTAAACAGAATGAACCTCAGTGCACACCACCGCACGAGGAGGGGAAAGCACTATCAGGTACCCACCCAGACGGTACCCTGCTCATGGTCATTATTATCCCATTGAGGGTCATCACTCACCAGACACTTGGTAGATCAACTTGACCCGAGGGACTCAGCTGAAAGTACTGTCCGAGACTTAACAACACAGGTCCCAATTTTATTTTTATTTTTTTAAAGATTTTATTTATTTGAGAGATAGAGCACAAACTGGGGGAGGGGCACAGGGAGAGAGAGAGAAGCAGACTCCCCGCTGAGCATTGAGCCTGACTCGGGGCTTGATCCCAGGACCCTGAGATCATGACCTGTGCCGAAGGCAGATGCTTAACTGACTGAGCCACCCAGGAGCCCTGCGGGGGTCCCAATTTTAAATGAACCTTCCTTGCACCATAAGACACCATCACCCCCACCCTTTCTAAAAATACATGTGTCAAAATTCATTAATTAAACTCCTTCTCATGAATCCTGACTCATTTGAGGACTGTTTGAAAAGTAAGAAATTCTAGGTTGCTTTATCAAGCTAATCCTTTTTTGTTATGAAATGTTAACAACGTGCACTTAACTTGTGCACACACTCATGATTTAGATCAGGGTCAGCAGACTTTTTCCATAAAGAGCCAGATAGTATTTATTTTCAGTTTCGTGGGCCACGCTGCTCTGTCATGACTGCTCAGCTCTGCTATTTGGTGCAAAAGCAGTCATAGGCAATCTACAAACAGTGAGCAAGGAAGTGTTCCAATAAAACTTGAGTTACAAAATGCAGACAGCAGGCCAGATTTGGCTGGTAGGCTATGGTTAGCCAAACCCTGGCTTAGAAAACAGGCTCTCGAGTCAAATGGACCAGGATTCGAATCCCTGCTCATGTGATTTGCTAGCAAATTTGATAGATTCCTTAGTCCCTCTAAGTCTGTTTCCTCCTCTGCAAAATAGAGATCACAGAAGAAATGACTGACCCTTATTAATGAACGGTGATCACGTGCCAAGTGGTCTGTGTTCAGCCTCTCATCTGCCCCTCACATTCACCCAATGCAGGAAGCACTATTATTGTCCCCATTGTACAGATAGGGAGACTGAAGCTTCTATCGCTTCTCACCTTCCTAGGGTCATGCACCTGGAAAGGCCCAACCTGGGGCTCTGATCTGGGCCTGCCCGCTCTGGATCCCTTGCTCCTCGCTCCCCACAGTCTCCCCCATGGGGTTGTTGTAGGAGTAAAGAGCTAGCCCGTGCAGTGCCTGGCACAGAGTCCAGATTCCTGCCATGGTAACTATGTCTATTAAACAGCAGTCATTGACTTTCAGGCTTTGGAGGAAAGCATTACTCAAGAGAAAAACAGAGCAAAAGAAGCTTTAGAAGAAGAACAGAAGAGAATCCAAGAGCTGGAGAATCGTTTAGCCTGCCAGAAGAAGGTATGCTGCTGGGGGAGACAGAGTCGGCCTGAGCCCAAATCAAGGTCACGCACCCAGGGAGGACCAACCTGGGGCTCTGAACTGAGCCTGCCCACTCCGGATCCCTTGCTCCTGGCTGCCCAGTCTCCCCCGTGGGGTTGTGGTGAGCAGCGAAGGGCTTCCGGTGTAGTTCCTGGCACAGAGTCCAGGTTCCTGCCATGGTAACTATGTCTATTAAACAGTGGCCATTGGATTGCAGGTCTGGGAGGAAAGCATTACCCAAGAGAAAAACAGAGTGAAGGAAGCATTAGAAGAAGAACAGACCAGAGTCCAAGAGCTGGAGAATCGCTTAACCCGCCAGAAGGAGGTATGCAGCTGGGGGAGACAGTCGGCTCGAGCCCAAGTCCGGCTTGCGGGCCATGTGGAAGTGAGTTCTGAACCACGGATGATGGGGGTAGAGCGTGGCAGAGCTTTCCTACCGTGATCTGTCCTTGGGAGGGTTCGGCTACTCTGGGAAGCAGTGGGGCTCAAGGAGAGAGCCCTGGAGTCGTAACTTTGACAGCCAGTTGGAAAAATTGTAAACATGCAGACATAGAACTTGAGAGACAAGTCGGCGCTGGTGACACAGCGTCTTCTGCATGGAGACTGTGTCCCAAAGCATAGACGGGAAGGAGGTACAGGGTCCTGGGACTTCAGGGCTGTGTCAGTCCTCCCAACAACATCCTAAAATCATCCAGCCTTCAGCTCCACCATCAAGGAATTTTGTACAGGCCAGGGCAGTCCAACCCAGTGGTGATGCCTTGGGCTGGCAGAAAGTTCTTCTTTTAGGTTGAGCACAAGCAAACTCTTTCTCCCAGAAGAGCATCAATCCCCCACTGGCCTCCCAGGCCCCTGCAAGGCCTGTCCACCTCCTCATCCACATAATAACCTTTTAGAGGCTTGAAAATGAGACATCTGCTCCTTTCCAGACCCGAATATGCCCTTGTTTCTCCTGGAGCCTGGCCTTGGTCCCCTCCTCTGGCCTGCTCTGTTCTCCAGAAGGCACAGATTAGCAGCTCAGTGGCTGAAAAGGGCCTGGGGACATGTTACGTTTGGCCCCTGAGTATTTTATTTTGAATTCATAACATTTACTTAAAAATCCAGATTTCCATCCTCTCCTGAAAAGTCAGAAAATCTGGCCCCATTTCCACTTGGCAGAAGTGGATGGGAGCTCAACCAAGCAGCAGGGATTTCCCACCGTCCCCACCATTCCCTGTTGCGTTCAATGCAGCCCACTTCCTTGCTGGCACCTGTCTGGCCCCTGTAGACATCTGAGTTTGCAACCCCTGCTCTGTTTTCTTCCCAAAGTGCGGCGGCCAGAATCGGCCCTGGTTCTCCAGCCATGGTGGCCCAGGGCAGGACTCTGCTCCCCTGTTGAAGATTTTGCACTTGTACTGACGCTCCCAAACCAACTTTGGGGAGTGCTCTATGACATCGTCGGCTCAAGCTTGCCTTGTGGTCACCCTTGGACCTCGGAGTCTTTTTCACATACTGTTATCATGAGCTCTTGCACCCCGAGGCAGCACAGAGGGGTGAAGAGTGCAGGCCTTGCAGCCACGTGAGAAGCAGGTGCAAATCCTGGCTGGACGACCTACGGGCCTCGGCAGCTCGCTCAGGACCCTCCTCCTCTTGGGGTGGCTGCAAGGGTCAGCGGTCATACACAGTGAAGCATTTGACCCAGAATTGCTGCTCGGTCAGTGTAGCTGTTAGAATTATCACAAGCCCTTCTCTCCCTATCAGCCCCCTCCCCATCCTCACTGCCCAGAGGGAAGTCCTCGCCCACCCACCGCTGCCAGAAAGACAAGGAGGCGGGCCGGGCAGAGCCCGTGCGGTCCCACCTGATCCAAGGAGGGAAGATGTTTATGTGCCAGGTGTCACCTGGGGTCACCTGTATGGCTGTGCTCGGCGGCCTGTGTAAACAGTGTCACGGAGGCCTGGCCCTGAGTTATCTCTCCAGGGGTGCTGACGAGGAGCAGAGTCTCCCAAGGGTTCACGGAGGCCAAATGCCACCGAGAGGTCAACAGCTCAGCTCGAGGGCCCGGGGCAGCCCTTGAATTTAGAGATGTCGAGGTCATGGGGGACTTCAGGAGAGAGATTTAAGGAAGAAGGCGTGATGGGGTCAGCCTCACTGCAGGGGAGGAACTGTGGCCGGGTCACCCCAAGCCTAGGAAAACGGCAGCCTACCTCTCCCAGCAGAACCTCTCTGTGGTTTCTTGACGGGGAAATCTGAGATAAAAAGTCCCAGGCACAGACTTTAATCAACCTCAAATGGTTCTTTGATTTTTCTTTTTATTAGGCTTTCTGCCACATTATCAGATGAATCTTTAAGGGCAACAGAATGCTAGGCCATAATGCGAGTTTTGAGGTAACATTAGAGGTAAACTCCCATTACCTGCCTGGGAACTTGGGAGCAGAGCGGCGGAGGGGGCCAGGGCCCGTGTGTGTCGAGTCGTGCAAAGACCATCTTCCCCTTAGTGCCCCTCTCGGCTGCAAAGGAGCTGCCGAGAGCAAAGTTGTGAGTATAGATGCGAGATCAGATGCAGCGGAGCTGACCCTAAGTCACTGGAAAGTGCTTGGGAGTCTCTTCCACAAATTACAGGAAACCCCGACCCCCCCCCCCAAATGTTCAAAAGCAGTGTGCTAACTCCCATGATGCTACTGTTCTGCTTTCTTTAGGGCTGCTATTGGGATTTTTTTTTTAATGACTTTTCACTACAAAATAGATATTTCAGCCAGGCTCATCTGGGCAGGCTAATCTCTGGGACCCTAGCCACGGGTTATAATGGAAACCATGTTCCAAGTTCCAAACATCTTACTGTCAAGCTGGTGCTTAGAACTCAACCCATTTGAAAGCTCACGTGCCCTTTCTTGCAGGGACTAGAAACAGGGGCCTTGTGGGCAATTTCTATCCTTTGCGATTGGTGTTAGCCATTTACTTCCTAAATAAAATTCCTTGAGCACGAGTACCAAACCACATTTTTCCCCATACGCCCTCTCCGAGCTCCACGTGTGAGGTCCACCCCCACCCCTTCTAGAAATTGGTGTTGCGGCTCATGAGTTCAATACACTGTCCGCATCTTGAAACCTGGTTCTCTTTAGGAGATTTATTTTAATAATAGGATATCCATTATTAATGAGATTCTTCTCCTTATCAGAGCGACTGCCTGGCGCAGTGATAAGAGCTCTGGCTCCAAAATAAGACAGACCCGGTTCCCTCTGCTCACGTGCTCCCTGCCGAGGGCCTCCGGATGCAGGCCATGGGCCGTCCTCTGCACAGGGCTCAAATCCTGACCTCACCTACAACAAAGTGCATGACCCCTGGGCCTTCCGCACCTTTCTGTTCCTCAGCTTCCTTGTCTACAAACTGGGGCCACTAACTCGTCCGCTAGGGTCACCGTGATAGGGTTCACTGTGTGTGACGTGCTGGCCGTGGGCCCCAGCAGGGATACTCACCACCCCCCAGCGTGGGAGCTGCTACCACTATTAGTAGTATGGCCAGAATGAGCAGTTTCCCCGCCCGAAATGCACAGGCAATCGAGAAGACTGGTCGTTGATTTTCAGGTTTTGGAGAGCAGCATGGCCCATGAGAAAAGGAAAGCAAAGGAAGCTTTAGAGACAGAGAGGAGAAGAGTTCAAGATCTGGAGAACCACTTGACCCAACAGAAGGAGGTATGAGGAGCAGAGAGATAAATGGGCCATGGCAGCCAAAACCCCTGTGGAAGGAGCTCTGAGGCCAGACAGGAGGCCATGGTTCTATGCCCCAGTGGAGAATATGGCAGGCCAGTGGGCAGGTGCTGGGTGGCACTTCCGTGGGAAGTGGCCAATGTCGAGTACAACTCACTAGTTGTATGACCTAGGGCAGGTCACTTAACCTCCAGGGCCTCAGTTGCCTCCTCTGTAAAATGGGCATGGTAACAGCCCCTGCCTGGCAGGATTAAATGAGTAATATAGACAGAGGACTTAGACCTGCACCTTGCACGTAGGTGGCCCTCTACATAAGCATTCCCCACCCAGCCACCGAAGGCAGAGAGATGCGCTCCAGGAGAGAACCCTTGGGTTGGGGTCTGGGTCAGTCCCTCAGCCAGCACCCCTCTCCTCCTCACGGAAAGGTATTTATGACACAACCCAGCACGGGCGCCGTAGAAAAACACTCGCTCCCAGCTCTGGTCTCCTGGTTTCATAGATCTTTTATAGAGACACAAACAGTTGTGGAGTAAGATGGCGTAGACCAGTACATGACAGGCTCGCATTGCAGTCCCACGAGTAAGTGCCGGAGATCCGGAGCGGATGAGAAGTGCACCCTCAGGGAGAGGGTGACAATGGTTTGGGCAGGCCCGAGCGCCATGCCTGGGGAGTGCTGGAGACGTCCACCTCTAGCCACCTCCACCAGCCACACCGGCCTGGAGCAGTCATGGAAGGCAGGCCTAAGGCTGAGAGGAGGGATGTCACTCAGGTTAACCCAAACACCCCAACCGCCCCCCCCCTCCCCGCAAGAAGTCAAAGAAGGAGTTGGAGGCCAGGGCGAGAACTCAGTGACCTGTGGTGGCAGCTCCGTGAGCTGGGCTCCAAGGCCGCAGGGGGCACCGACGTGGGCTGGCCCTCAGGGAACTCCCAGAAACAGAGTACTGACTCCATGAATTGTTCATTTCTGTTCCATTCATCCACCCACAAGTGCTTCCCGAGCGCCTAGCATGGGCCAGGCCCTATTGGGCGTTGGCGACACCACAGTGCACAGTCCTCCCAGAGCTTCCACTCTAGGCTGAGGGACAGACACCACATACCCAGGGGCACACGAGAACTCCAGGGCCACAAGCCTGCAGGGAAGATCAAAGGGGTGGGCTAGAGAGTGGCCCCAGGCAGGGAGGGCCTCTCTGAGGAGGTGACACTTGAGTGAGACCTGGAGGGGAGAAGGAGCATGAAGGGAACATCTGGGGGGGGGGGGGAGAAAATGCCACTGGGTAAAGTGGCCCAGCTGCAGGGGACAGGGACCTCCCTTAGCCGGAGGGACAGGGGCAGCGGTGTGAGGAAGGAAACAAAGCTGGAACAAGATGGAAGCCAGATGAGGGGTCCGGGGAAGAAAGCCGGAGGGAGACGCAAAGGCGGTAAAGCAGGAAAGCTTGGTAGGCGAAAAGTGCCAATTCTGGCTCAAATCCCAGCTCTGCCCCAACATGCTGTTTGACCCTGGGCAAGTGCCTTGCCGTCTCTGTGCCCCCATCTGTAACGGTGTAGTGGCAGAACCACCCTAGACATTTGTCGTGAGGAGTCAGTGTATTCATTATGAAGTACCTGCCCAGGTGAGGTCAGCGTCCAGGTGGGGTGGGGAGGATGGTGTGGGTCCAATGAGGTGGGGGGGGGGGGCAGACAGTCCAGCAAAGACCTTGGCAGTGGGACTGTGTCAGCCCGTGCAGGGAGTGAGGTCAAACTTAGCAGCTGTGCCTAGAGTGTCCCTTATACAGATGGGCCAGGAGTGGGGTCTTGAGGCGCTGGCTCCCGCCGTGGTGCGGTGGACACGGTGCCCGGCTAAGTATGGGCGTCGAAGCAGGTCTCTGCCTCCGGGGAGGGTGGGGTTTTAATCAGGATGACACATAAGTCAAGGTCCGGAAGCCGAGTGGCCATATGGTTAGGGCAGGGCGCTGGTGTCCCAGCGTGCACCGCCACTCCCCGGTGGCGTGACCTCTGTACGTTATCCGTCCCCTTACTGCCTCGGTGACAGCCACCATGTCCTCACCTGCAGAACGCAGCTTGCTGGGCAGACGTTCTGGGGGTTTGCCGATGAGATGCACAAATGCGCTCAGTGCCTGGTGCCCAGCACTCGTTGCAAGCATTTCAAGAGGAGTCAGTGTCATCATTATTTTCAACTGCGACACGCCAAGCGGCGCAGAATCCCACGGGGCACGCAGAAGGGGGCCAGCAGCCTCTTCCGACTGGCAGGGTGGGGGCTGGGCAATCTTAAGCAGACATAGCAGCAGGCAAATGCCAAGCTCGTGCAGGGAGGTGAGTCAGAGCCCAGGTGGGGCTGGAGGCCTGTGCAGAGCAGGGCAGGAGGGATGGCGACCGCAGACATATGCTCCGATGGCAGGACTGTTGGAAAGACTTTTTCTCCAGGGCCACGCAGCCCCAAAGCCTTGTCCTACCCCCCAGCACCGCATTCCCTAGGACAATTTGCAGTCATTTTTCTTTTTGCCAAATAATGTATGTTCACGCAAGAAAATATAGAAGATACAGACCAGCGAAAAGAGGAAATGTAAATTGCCATAATCCCAATCCCCCAAAATAACCGGTATTTACATTTCAGTACACATCTCTTCAGGCCCTTGTCTATGCATACATGCATATATTTAAAATATTTTTCTGTGAACTTTGTGTTTGTATGGGAGCATCACCACAAGGATTCCAAGCTGCAAATTGAGTTTTCCAACCCCCCCTGCACTGTGTACCTCCTGGGGCTTGTGTAGGTGAGGCTGGTCCTCAATCCCCACCTCCATGTCACTGGACCCGCGGGCTACATGTTCTCAGTTCCAAACGGTCCTGGACATCAATTTTTGGACCCAAGCCTTTGGAGGCTGGAGAGAGCCTGAAGCCACAGGTGTGTCAGGTCTGCTGGGACAGGAGGTGTCTCCCCTCCACTTTGCCTCTCCTGCCCCACCTCCCAAGAAGCCAGGTACTTCCCAAAGGAGGGCCCACATTCCAGTTCAGTTAGTGGCTCAGTGCCAAACGCCTTGACCCGAACACTCACCAGCACGTCACTTCCTGAACACAGCCCCGAAATCCTGAACGATGAATAACCCTCTCTTTTATGCGGTGACAAACAGACATGACCTTCAGGTTCTCGCCGCCGTGGCGGGCATGCCAAGACTCCCACCCCTCTCTCCCGTGAGCATCCTGTTCCCTGAGCCCTTATTCCCAAGCCCTGACTCACTGATCTGGGCAATTACTAATCCTGGCTTCCCTCATGGTGCCCCTTCCCTTCCTTCCTCGCGTACACTCCCTCAAACCAGTTGTCCCTGACTTCCAGATTTCAGAAAGCAGCCTCGCCTACGAGAAACACAAAGCAAAAGAGGCCATAGAGAAGGAAAAGAAGAAGGTGCAAGATCTGGAGAACCACATAACCAAGCAGAAAGAGGTAAGAGTCTCAGAGAGGAGCAGACACGGAGACGCCCAGCACGGTTAAGAGCAGGGCTCTGGAGGCAGGCGGTCTGGGTTCGAATCCCACCTCTGCCGCTTTCTGCCCATGCAATCTGAGGCAAGTGTCTTACCATCCCTGTGCCTACATTTCCCTAGTTATGAAGTCCAGATAATGCCCATAGATCAGCCCCATCGAGTGGTGAGGCTTGATTGCTCACAAGCTCATAAAACGCAGAGGAAAGTGTCTAGCACTCAGTGAATGCTCTGTGTGTCGGCTCCTTTTATTTTATTATTATTATTATTATTATTATTATTATTATTATGAGCTCATAGCTGGGATGTGGAGGGGCAGAACCAAACCCCGCACTGTCCCCCTCCTCTCCCTACTATCCTTGAACAGTGTGTGGCCTCAGCTGCTGGGGGTCACAGAGGGGATGTCAGGAGAGGGATGCCTGAATTTCCCATCACCTGGACAGCAGCGTCTCCGCCGAACTTGTCCCCGTGGGTACCACGACCTGCCCAGTCAAACCGCACTGATGATTGTTCCTGGGAGGAGCAGACAGGTTGTTGATGGGACCCTGTCTTAGGCACCTCCATGCTGTAGGACAGAATTCACTCCTCCTGGGTCCCAACAGTACAAGGGACACACACACAC
The DNA here is from genome assembly GCF_004348235.1 of Phoca vitulina. Taxonomy (NCBI): domain Eukaryota; kingdom Metazoa; phylum Chordata; class Mammalia; order Carnivora; family Phocidae; genus Phoca; species Phoca vitulina. The sequence goes on along the minus strand of NW_022589705.1, from coordinate 89,998,874 downwards.
AATGGCTAATATCGAAAAAGTCAAGGCAAGGGATTCAACACACACCCTGACAATAGGGGGTTAAATTTCAATGCAGGTAAACACAATTTCAGAGGACTTTGAAGACCAGATGGGACGAAAAAGGTCTTTGCGTCTATTCACATCAATCTTAGATCACTTTCTTTAAAACAAGATTCCCAAACATTAGCATGCATAGAATCACTTGAGGCAGGGTTGAGGGGGCGGTGTTTAAATGCCCATTTCCTGAGCCTTGCCCCCAGAGATTCGGATTCACCGTCTAGGGGGTGGACTCAGCAATCTGCATCTTTAACAAGCAGCCCCACGTGGTGCTGGTGTATTTGGAACACCGCTGCCCCAGAGAGATGGGCATCAGTAAACCACATCTGCATGACGTATCAGTCCCAGGCACGGCTTCCTAAGAGGAACCTTAACCAACTGGAGCGTGCCCAGAGAAGGCAGACCAGAGTCGGGGGGAAATGATGCAGGGCTTGTCAGCCGAGGCTGGTGCACTGAGGGAGGGCAGGCAGACACTGCGGGCCCACAGAGCCCCAGGGGCGCAATCTGTTCACACACAGCCTTGTTTCCCCAAACAATTCACCATGGATCTTCCATAAAACACTTCAGTTCGGGGCAGGAGGAAAGGAGACATTAACATTTTTAAAGTAGATTAGTGAGGACATCAAATGGATCAGGGATGAGACTAATGCCAAAAAAAACCCCACAAAAAATAAAAATAAATAAAAATAACGTGTATCAGTGAAATCAACAAACGGTCAGTTTTTACTCTAACAGTTACAGCGAAAGGGAGGGCTCAGGGGGCTGCACAATTCTCTGGATCAAAGTGAACTGATGGCTCGTGGATACTGAGCCATTCTCGGTACTCAACCCAGAGAGAATCTGTCCCAAGGATCATCAGATAGAGGACTCTGCTGTGCATTCAACACCCTCAACAGCCTCAGGGAAAACAACAGTGACATCAGAGGGCGAGGTCTCATGACTGCCCTCCAGGCAGACGGGGGGCATCACACCGGACAAGGAGAAACAGGACCCCTCCCCAGGAAATCCCCATGTACCAGGAAATACCAAGGAAGGGCAAGGTCAAAGAACCACCCAAACATAGAGTTGCTTATTCACATGCTGTTTTACTCGTATACACAGAAGAGCAATGGGCACAAAGAAAGGAGAGCGGGGAGAAGAAAAATAAATCCAGACCCGGGGGCACAGTCAACTTTGTTGTCCTGTCCTTGGGTCAAAGAGGCTGAGCGGTTGGCAAGGAGCAAAGACGCCTGGCAGTGCGTTCTGCCCTTGGGCAGCTTCGTGGCCCATCAAAGAAACCATTGGTTTGCTGTGGATTCTCGGGGACAGCTGGAGTGTTTCGCTGCAGGTGACAGGCGGCTCCGTGGGATGCCTGCCCGCGTCCCTGGTGAGCACCTTCTCTGGCCAGGGCTGCACGTGGTCTGCACTGCACTGGGATTTCTCAACAGTCACGGTGATGTGAAGGCCCCGAAATAGAATCAGATGGAGTTCAGTGGTGATACGCAGAGAACGAAGTGGCTCCCCGGTGAGGCTTACAGGAATCACATGACGAAAATGGATTTTTCTTGTTGTTTTTAAATCCGTTTCCCTTCCCAATTATAAAAGGAGCAACTATTTATAGAAAATCATTCGGAAGAAGATAAAAAACTGCCGATGATTTCCACTGAGCGGAGTTACCACTAATGACATTTTGATGGGCTTCCTCCCAGACCATCTACACGTTGATCCTTATTACAGACACCACAAACATCCATTTGTTACAAAGTGATTTACCCTGTTACACTGTGCACACTGACCTGGGTGCTGTATTTTAACTGAATACATTACCAAAATGTCTCTATGGCATGGAACATTCTTCCACGACCTGCCACGGACAGCTGACCAGGGTTTGCACTGCGTTGGGTGGACCCCAATTTATTGACCTGTCCCCTGTGGTTGGGCCCTGGGACTGTTTCTCACTTTCCACTCGAGTGAAAAAATGCTTGGCTGAACAGCCCTGCACGTCAGTCCTCGTGAATGTGTGCGGTTATGTCCTTAGGACAGATTCCCAAAAGTGGAATCGCTGGGTCACAGGGTGTAAACATGTTCAGCCTCTTGATACACGTTCCCAAATAAAAGGTCCTACCAGTTTATCCTGCCAGCAACAGAGGCTGAGAAGACGCAGCACTACATCTCATCAACTACTATTTTACAGTGGATGAAATAATGTTTGTGAAAAGCCCGCCTACAGTATGATTCCAAGTCTGTGACATTCTGGAAAAGGCAGAACTATGGAGACCGAAGACCAGGGGTTGGTGGAGGGGAGGGATGACTAGATGGAGCACAAGGATTTTCAGGGCAGTGAAATTACTCTGTACTATACTATAATGGTGGATACGTGTCATTATACATTTGTTCAAACCCGTAGAGTGTACAGCACTGAGTGAACCCTAGCATAAACTACGGACTTTTGGTAACTGTGATGTGTCAGCGCAGGTTTATCAGCTGGAACAAAGGTACCATCTGGTGCAGGATGTTGATGATCCCGCACAATGGAGGGGAGAGAGCATATAAGAGAGCTCTGTATTTTCCTCTCAATTTTGCTGTGAGCCCAAAACCGCTCTTCAAAAATAAAGTCAAGTAGGGGCGCCTGGGTGGCTCAGACAGTTAAGCATCTGCCCTCTCAGCTCAAGTCATGATCCCGGGGTCCTGGGATCAAGTGGGGAGCCTGCTTCTCCCTCTGCCCATCCCCCACCCTGCTCATGCTCTCTCTCTCTCTCTCTCTTGCTCAAATAAATAATCTTTTTAAAAAAATAAAGTCAAATAAATAAAGTTCATGAAGCCCCCACCAAAGACCAGTCACAAAGCTTACATTCTGCATGGCCTGAGGAGGGGCTCCTGGAGGAGAGTAGAATTTGGGGAGTCCAGGGCTGGAAGAGTGGATCCAGGAGGAGGGATGAGGTGTGCACGGACGTGACGAGGGGAGTCCACCTTGCCGGAGCCCAGAGGGAAGAGGGGAGGCCATCCCTCCGAAGCCAGGGAGGGATGCGGAGGAGGGTGCTGAAGGCAGATCCTGTGGCGAAGGGGTAAAGGAGCTCAGCACATTTATCCTGGAAAATAGATTTAGAGAGAGACATGACAGCCCTCCTCAAATATTTAAAGGGCTGTCTCATAAAAGAGAAATAAAACTTGCTCAGTGCACTCCAGGTGACAGAACTGAGCTCAGAGACCAGAAATCACCAGGAGACAGTCTCAGCTGGAGAGAAAAGCAAACTCTATAGTAACTGGAACCTTCCCAGGAAAGCGTGGACTTTGGGCTGAAAAAGGGACAATAACAGAATGGAGTTCACCTCCTTTCTGAAAATGGGGGGCCGGGCCAGGGGGTGGCTAGGGTAAATATTCATTCTTGAATTTCTGTTAATTTGATGTTTGCTGTTTGTCCAGGAAATAGACTTAAAAGTACAAAAAGAAGATGTTTTAAATAATAAATTAAATGACGCACTGGCCATGGTAGAAGAGACTCAGAAAACCAAGGCAGCCGAGAGCCTAAGAGCAGAGAGCCTCACCCTGAAATTAAATGAAACGTTAGCTGAACTGGAAACCGCCAAGACAAAAATGGTGAGTTGGTGCCTTCCGGGGACGGGAGAATCTTTCCCTCAATGAAGGATCCCAACGCTGGGAGAACTCACGATTTAGACCAGGGGCTCTCAGCCTGGGTGCTGCTGGTGCCCCAGGCTGGTTAACCCTTTCTTGTGCGCAGCCGTCCTTTGCATCACAGGATGCTTAACATTGCCCCAGGTCTCACCTGCTAGATGCCAGTTGCAGTCTCCCTCCAGACATGTCAACCCACAGTGTCTTCAGACTTCGCCAAATGTCCTTTGGGGGGCAAAATCACCCTCTATTGAGAAGCACTGGTCTTGAATAAAAAATGAACTGAGGCTACAATGCCCTCTCTCCAGGAGTTCTAAGATGTTGTAATACAGGGTCCTCACAGGATCAGGCTGAAGGACTGAGCAGCCCCAGACCTTAGTAATCAATGACTATTCCACAGACTTTAAGATAATGTTTTAAAATTTAGCTCGGCATTCAAGGCCCTCCACCATCAGGGCTCAATATTGCACTCATTCGTCATTCATACATTCAACCAACAGGTCTGTGGGCAAGGAAGTAATGAGGACTCATCTGGCCAAAGTACGCAAAGTGAATTTGAGAGAGACTGGAGTTGGAGAGGCCAGCTCAGGCTGTGGCAAGACAAGACATCTCAATTTAGAGGAGGCATGATCGCTAAAACAGTGTGTGTGTGTGTGTGTGTGTGTGTGTGTGTGTGTGTGAGCTTCAGGATTGGGGGCTGCGGCCCAACATGTCAGCTGGGAATAAGGAGCAGGAGTCTGATGTCATCAGGAGAGCCAAGGAAGGAGTGGTTGGAGAAGCAGGAGGGGAGCAAGGATGAGGCATCGAGAAGCCCCGAGAAGAGCCTCAGGAAGGGCAGGGCGGCTGAGGGAAAGGGTCCAGCTCACCTCTTGGTGATGATTGGGACTTTTTGCTTTTAAGAAATAGAAATTTGGGGCTCCCGGGTGGCTCAGTTGGTTAACGTCTGACTCTTGATCTCAGGTCTTGATCTCAGGGTCGTGAGTTCAAGCCCCACGTTCGGCTCCATGCTGGGTGTGGAGCCTACTTTAAAAAATGAAAAAGAAATTTTAAAAAAATACAAATTCATTCTCTTTTTCTTATAAAATTGTTCATTTGTTAATTCAACAAATACTTATTGAGCATCTAGGTCTAGATGCTATGGCAGGGATCTAGGCACTGGTGCTGTGGGTACATTGGTAAATAAGGAAAAGTAAGTTTCTGCTCTCCTGGAGCTTACATTCTAGTGGGAATGGGAAATAAAGAAACAAGATCATTCAGATGGTGATAAGCACATCGCGGAAAATGAAAGCAGAAGATGGAATAGAAAGTGTCTCGGTCTGCTCCTTTAGACAGGCAGTCAAGGAAGGGCCTCTCTGAGGGAGGTGACATTGGAGTTGAGACCTGAAACATGAGAAGGAGTCAGCCGTGCAAGGAGCTTGGGGGCGAGGAGAGTACTGTGCAGAAGGAACAGCACGTGCAAAGGCCCTGAGGTGGGTCCAAGTTCCATGCCTGTGGGTGCAAAAGGGGCATATTGCTATTGTCGTCCTTGGCATCACACCCAGCTCCCAAGATCACACTAATCATGTCCCTGTTTTCCCAGCTCATCCTGGAGGAGCGGATACAACTGGAACAGCAGACAGTGAAGGCCCTCCGGGAAGAACAGGACTCACAGAAACACGGATTTGAAACAGAAATCAGGGAATATAAGGAGCAAATCAAACAGCACTCCCAGACGATCGTGAGCCTCGAAGAAAGACTCCAAAAAGTGACTGAGCACCATAAAAAAATAGAAGGAGAGATTGCAACCTTGAAGGACAGCAATCCAGGTCGGTCCAAAGAGAAGCTGAGGAAATCTTAGCATTCGGGGCAGGTTCTGATTATCCCGTGGGTCTCAGTAGGCTGCTAATGGGCCCGAAAAGGCTGCACCTCGCTTGAACGCTCCTTTTTTCCCTGGAGGCACCATTTTCTTCCCGTTGCACAACAAGGTTAGGGGCCCTCGAGGCCCAGGTTAGAGAGAAGTCACAACAACGGGACAGGACGTCCTTTGTGCCGAGCCAGCGAGCCAGCGGAGATGCACAGACTACCAGGCCTTTCAGAGCCTTCTCTCTGCCCTCAGGAGTTTGCGACTTTGTCTAATGGCCTTTCATAACCAGCTTTAAAAAGAAATCCAAAAGCGGCTGAGAAAAGAACTAAGGGTTGTGAGCACGTACTCACCCTAAATGACCGAGGCGACGCAATGCATTGCAAAGACGCTGAGCTCTCGGAGGAGAGTTCTGGAAGTTGAGGCCTCGGGCCAGGGCTGCTCTGAGTGCCAGCAGCACCACCCCCCACACCAAGGGTGACTACCAGAAACGTCTGCGGACAGTGCCAGATTTCCCCGGGGGCGGGGGGCAAACTCACCCCTGATTGGGAACCATGGTCCTGGTCTACAGCCAGCTGACAAGCTGTCGGGACTCACGTCATGCTTTCATTCACTCGACGCTCTTTGTTGAGCGTCTGTTAGGTTCCAAGTTTATTCTAGGCATTGGGGATTCCATATGGAATCCAGGCACGGTCCCTGCAGTTCATCAAATGATGGCCCTGACAGGTGACCCAGTCGGAACAGGGCACCATGGCCCAGGCATGAGGCGGGACTCAGTCTCCCAACCCAAGTTGAGGTCAGAGGGAGCTGGGACCCGAAGAGTGACAACAAAGTAGTCACATTTAGCTCAGAATCTGCCAGAAAGCAGACATTCCATAAACACCTGATGAACGAGTAAAGGTGCGACCGAGGATGAGGATGGAAACCGGAAGGCGGTGGGCTGAGGAGTAAGTGTGAGGAGAGGACAGGACAGGACTTGTCTGGGAGGAAAGGCCGAATAGGGAGGAGGCGTGGTCCAGTGGTTGGGGCTACACTCCTCACCGGCCTCGCTGACTGGCCACCGGCAAGTTCTGTCCCTCCTGTGCCCATTTCCTCCCCTGTAAATGGGGTTCATGATCCCTGCCTCATAGAGTAGCTGGAAATATTTCATGAGCTCGTACGTGGGGGGTCCCAGCCTGTGCCACAGAACCCATGGTGGGGCTCATTAGGTGGAGAGGGCGGCAGAGTGTAGGGGGGGTGGCTAAGTTGGAAAAGACGCAGGTGTGTTTATAAGCCCAGGGGAAGGAGGGCATCAGTTGCATGCGGACTGTAATGACGTTCACGGGTCCCTCTGATTCAGCCCAGGAGGAGGTGATGCAGCGAGACCCCCCAGCGGCACCTCCGATGGAGAGCAGTGTCAAAGACGAAGTATGTGACACCTTGATGTGAGTACCCAAGGGGTGTGTGCACACCAGGCCAGAGACACCCCTCCCCACCCCCACTTCTGGCCACGTCGTCGGACCCTGAAAAAACGGAGTCGAGTTTGGGGTCTTCTCGCTGTCATTTGAGTTTCTCGATCCTCTAGCAGGTCAGGATGATGTCATGGTAAGATCTGGGTGGGTCTATGTTCAGATCCCAACTCAACCCCTTGCAGGTGTGTGGCTCTGGGCAAGTCACGTCCCATCGCTGCACCTTAGCTTAATCACTTGTGAAATAAGCTGGTACTTGTCATAGCTCAGCCTCAGATTGAACCCAGCTGGGATCCTCTGTCCTATCTCCCTATATATATATTTTTTTGCATCAAAATGAATTTTTGCTTTGAGAATTTTTAAAGAGTGTGCTTCTCCCCCTTGCTGGGACTGGTATCCCTCGGACCCACACTGAAGGAGGATCACTTTGCATTTCTACCTGGCCCCTTCCAGGCACTGGGGACATCCTGGAGACTGAGGTGAGCTGACTTGGCCTGTCTTTGTGAGTTTCAGAGGGGATCTACTGACTGCTCAGAAGGAAATCCTGTCTCAGCAGGAGGTCATCATGAGGCTAAGGAAAAACCTCACGGAAGCCCACAACCGAATGTCAGATTTGAGAGGTTTGTATGATTGCCTGTGGCTCTTGACTTCCTGACCCACTTTGAGAAAGGAAAGAACAGGCTTAAGAGTTGGAAAGCTTAGCATTAAAAATCCTGCTGACCTGCTTTCCTGGGCGGTCACAGCATTTGAGCATTTGTACCTCGGTCAGCAAGACAGATGCCTGATCAGGGGGCCACAGGGAGCATTCTCAGAGGGCTTCAGACCTCTGCCTTGAAATGCAACTTTCCTTTTGAGAAAAATGCCCTTTTGCCTTAGAGGATTTGTCTCTGGAGGCAAAGGCTGGGAGGGAGGGCACAAACCCCAGCACCCCCCAGCTCTGGGACCTAGAGCAAGGTATTCCCTCCTCACCTCCCCTTCCTCCTGTGCAAAATCACCTACAACACACCTATTTCCTGGAGCTGGCTGGACATTAGGGACCTCCTACACTAGGGACCAAAGAGCACGAACCAGTCTAGCTGAATATTCCTACTTTGCTCTTTTTCTCTCCCCGCCCCAACCCCATCCTTTTATTTCCGCCTCCCCTCTTTTGCTTCTTATAGACATTTTCTCCTTCCCAGCCCCAAAATGCACAGGCAGGTGGGAGTCAGGAGACAGAACTTGGTTTGGGGAAGTCAAGGGAGGGCGAAGAGCACTCCTCTTGTCTTGTCCCCATCTCAAACCCTGTGTACCCCCAAAACCTTCAGTGGTATTTGCTCCCCCTAGAGCTGTACTGTCAACGCCCCCAGGGCATTTATGGCTGAATTTTCCAAAGAGTGATTGTTTTCATACTAAGGTAGGAGAAAGTATAGCAGAGAGGCTAGCAGGTCCAGTTCTAGAATTAGGAGACGTTGGACCTGGTTCTGGATCTGCTACTTATTTTAGTCCCCGGAGTTTCGGCAAGCACCTTTACCTCTCCAAGCCTGTTTCTGCCTCCGTGAAGTGGGGCTGTGACCAGTAACTCACTTGGAGGGTTGCTATGAAAATCTGAGGTAATGCAAGTGTCTCTGTTTGGGTTTTGCCAACAGAGGCTGACCCTGAGACCAGAATGCTCCTGCGGGTGGTGGGTTTGAGAGGCGATCCCAGGACCAGCAGCAATGGAGGTAGACTAGAGGCAGGAGAGGGACAAAGGCAAAGAAAGCTGTGTTGTCAGTCAGGGGCAGAGCGGGCAGCTGGAGCTGAATTCTGCAGGGGGCGAACGCTGGGGAGCAGGGTACAGCCCAGCCCCCGGGTCGCCCGCCCCAGGGGTGAGGGGAACCGGGCTGTGAATTCCAGTCTCGGGTGGAGGCTGATGCACCTGGCAGACCCAGGAGCAGAGCAGACCCCAGAGGCCGGAGAAGGAACGCCCTTAGGCAAACAGATGCAGAAGCAGGCAGCCGAAGGTGGACCAGGGAGCCCCCAGAGGCCACAGGTGCAAAGGCAGGGCCCTGACAGCTTCTGGAACACCGGGGTCAGACAGGGCTTTGCTGTCGTTTGCTAAGATGCAGGCAGACCCCCTGGCTGTTACTAACGCCCCCCCAGCCCTGCCGCGAGAATTCCTGGAGCGTGGACCTGCCTCATGGTTCTTGTAGACCTGGCCGATGGGCCGTGGCCCTGGCAGAGCCCCGAGGCGGGAGACCCCCTCACCAGCTTTCCTGTCTCTCCAGGGGAGCTTAATGAAAAGCAGAAGATGGAACTGGAGCGGAACGTGGCGCTGGTCCAGCAACAAAGCAGCGAGCTGAGAGCGCTCAAGGAAAAGATGGTGCAGCTGACCGGCCTGGTGGAAAGGAAGGACAGGGAGCTGGAGGTCCTCAAGGAGGCGCTCAGGTGTGTGGGAAGGCCCTCATGGTATAGGGGGCCCAGACACACCCAAGTGCCCAGGGAGCCTCCCACGTGGAGGTCACTCGGTAAATGTTAAAAGGAGGGAGGGAGGGATGGATGGATGGATGGATGGATGGATGGATGGATGGATGGCAGGCATGTGTTTCATTACTTCACAACCTCATCATTTAAAACAGGGTTTTGCTTAGTTCTGTGCCTCGTAAACATTCCTGCCCAGTATTCCAGAGGACAGGCCTCAGCTTAAATGCCACTTCCTCCAAGGAGCCCTCTGTCACTTACCCTCACCAAACAGAGCCAAGGGCTCCTACTCTGCCTGGGGTCTCTCAGCCCCTGCACTCCGTACAACCTAACACTTCTCACACAGCCAGGCTGCTACGGCCTGTTTGCCTATCCGCCTTCCCCATAAGGCCCCCATATAGACCTTGCCTGCTGTTGACTCCCCAGCATTCACACAGTGCCTGGCACATAGGGAACTTTATAAATATTGATGGAACCAATGTATAAACTGGGGTAAAAGAAGTCAGCTTAAAATAAATGTAAGATGTCATTGTCATTCCACGGATTAGCCTGAAAAATACATGTGAGTTTGCAGTTTCATCCACAACTTGCCCTTATTTTGACATAAGAGTAATGTTTTCTCCAAGAAAGGTTGAGTAAAAGCCACATCTTGTGACTACCCTGTAGATTCATATGCCTCCTGGCTCCTGGCCAAGACAGATTCACAGAGTGGTTAGAGACACAGGCTGCCTGGATTCAAAGCCAGCCACCTCCACTTACAAGCTCCATGACCACGGGCAAATTGCTGTGGGTCTCTTTCCTTGCCTGTAAATGAGGCAAAGAGAGTCCCCAACTCATGGGATTGTTACGAGAAATAGAAGGGTTAACACGTACAAAGTGTTAGAAACAGCAGATACGCGGCAAATGCCCCAGCAAATGCCCCAGCGGGTGTCCCGCAGACCTAGTATGGGAAACAAAGGGGGACAGGTGTCTGCCGCCCTGGCCACGATTTTAGAAGTCCCCTGAAACTAAAGTCTCCAGAAATCTGCCGGCAGGAGACCTGAAGACCCGAAGGTTTCAGTTACCTATAAAAACGGAGTTCCTTTTTCTGTCCTGTCAGTGGCTCCAAAGGTCAGTGGTGGTTCCTGGAACCTCAGGCTGCCGGCCATCCTGCCGTCCAGTGACTCATCTTCTCTGCCCTAGGGCCTCCCAAGAGAAACACAGAGTCCAGCTGTACAAGGAGAAGGAACAGAAGCCCAGGAACACGGCCCAGATGTGTGACGTCTCGGTGCAAATAGAACCGGTCCACACTGACATTCTCTTGAGCGGTCAAGAGGTGAGTGCCGCCGAGGCCCGGCCACTCAGCGGGACAATGCTAAGAAAAAAGAGCCCCATGGTGCCCGTCTTTGCTTCTGAAAATATTTGCATTCTAAGTTCCAAAGATCTGACTTGCTTATGTGAAATGCGCGCAGTAAAAAGCGGTAGTCCCCGCCCTCCTCCCGAGGCCACTGGAGGTCACGGCTGTTGGCAGTTTGACACATGTGCCATCAGCCCTTTTCCTCACAGAGCCTGCCCTGCCCTCATACAGGCGCGACCCCACGGTGTGCGAAGACCAGCCTCAGCTCCAGGCCGCCCGGGTTCCATCCCGGGGTGAGACTCCTGCACCCAGAAACGCTGACCCCAGGGAGGTAATTGTATGCCGGCTCCCTTGTCTGGAAAGTAGCAGGATGACAGCCACCACCGCGTGGGGTTGTAGAGAAACAAACTTTGTTTATGCACACAAGCACACACACCCTATATATGCATGTTTATACAAGAGATCTTTTTGCAAAATAATGGTATTAAGCCATGTATATTCTGCAATGTGTTTTTTTCCCCCACTGAACACTATACATATAAAGACCCTCTTTCCTAGTAAGTATATAAAGAACCACTCTGTTCTTTTAATTGGGTGCGTAGAATTCCACTGCCTCCCTCTTGTCCACCCCGAGTCCCCTGCGGATGGACACTGAGGCTGTGTCTACTTTCACACGTTGCTATAGTTAATGTCCCTGTAGGTTTGTACATAGAACAAATTCCCCAGATGTGAAAATGCAGGGTCCAGAGGGCATCTCAAATTGTGCTTGATGGGGCCAGACTGTCTTCCCAAAGAGCCATGTACCATTTCTGCTGCGTGCCCGTCTCTCCCTGACTCCTCTTGGGGTGCCTGGCCAGAAGCCTTTGCATGTCTGGACGGCTCAGCTGCTCAGAACACAGGGAGCGTGTCTCCGAGTGAGAACAGCCTTCACCACGCTGCCCCCCAAGGTGGCACTCCCACTCTGCCCTGGGATGCTTCCCGTTGTCCGTGGAAGGCTGACTGCGGGTGCAGCGATTCCTTGAGGCCTCGGGTTTCCTGGAGCCCAGGGACATCCTTTTCCCCTTTGCTTTATGAAACTAGAGAACAGGGCATTTCAGTAATGGGCTTTGGACCTTCACTTGGAAACAGGGCCAAATGTGTCAGCCTGCCTTCCTGCTTTCTCAAAGATGCCATTCCCCTGCCAAACAGCAGTGAGCCAGGGCCGCACGCAGCTTGAACGAAAGGGCTCGAGGCCCAGCCATCTGGGCAGCACCATCGCTGTCCAGAGCGTTTCACGGAAGATGAAGGTGCCCGGGGAAGCGCCAGCGGTCCCGCACCCTGAGCTCTGCGGGGCGGGGAGCAAGTCTCGCTCCTGTCTCAGACCTGTCAGAATCCCGAGCTCTCAGTGCAGGACCCAGCCCATACTCGTTCACTCGCTCAACAACCATAGAGTGTCTGCTGCATGCCAGGCCCGGGGTGGGCGCAGAGGGGGAGGCCCAGGGCTCCTGTTCACACCAGACCCCCTCCGACTCTGCACGAGTTTGCTAGAACGGATTGTTGACTGGATGCCGAGATTATTAGTTTCCCTTATGAGGCAGGATTAACTGAAGAGGATGGGGGAGGGAGGCTGCAAGATAAAAGGAAAAAAGTATTTGTTCTTTCTCCGAATGGCTTTCCAAACTCAGGCTACTTCCTGCTTTCTAAGCCAGAGTGGGTCAGAGGGCTTCAGAGTTGTATGAGAAAGAATCTCCATCTTCTTCTCTAAATAAACAAATTCCCAGAAGAGCCATGAGTAAGGGTCACATCGGGCTCAGGCATACTCTTCAGACAGAATAAAGGCTGTCACCAAGCCTCACTGCTGTGGCTGCCCCAGCCCCAGGTCAGTAGACCCTATCCTCCTCTCCACACTCCTGCACACGTGCGTGCACACACACACACACACACACGACATTCCTGGGCAAGCATACATCCTCAAAGACAGCAAGGCCAGTGTAGAATCAACCTGGGAAGAGTGGACCAGCCATGCAGCCTATAAGCAGGCTGAAGCCCATGTCAGGCTCAAGTGAGGTCCTACTAAGTCCAGCCAGGAGTGGCACGTCCCCTTCTTTTTGCTGCTGAGCCCTGGTCCCAGCCAGAAAGCTGGAACAAGCTCCTTCCCACCCTGTTTCTAACCTCATTTCAGTCAGGCTCCGTAACTGTGGACCGTCTACTAAGCTCGGGCACAGTGCTGGGCCCTGGGAACACCACAGTCTCCAATGGAGACAAAGACTTTGCTCTCACGGAGCCCATGTGTTGCATAGAGTTCATTACTGGGCTTCAGGGGGCCCTGAACCTCCAGAATCTGCATGCAAAATTTTTAAAGATTTATTTGAGAGAGAGAGAGCAGCGGGGAGGGGCAGAGGGAGAGGAAGAGAGAGAATCCTCATGCAGGCTCCCCACTGAGTGCAGATCCCGATGCGGGGCAAGATCCCAGGACCCTGAGATCATGAGCTGAGCCGAAATCAAGAGTCAGACACTCAACCAACTGAGCCACCCAGATGCCCCTGTACACAAATTTTTGTGTGTCTGGGAATTTTTCTGAAAGATGGAACCTTGCATTCTTCTGAATCTGAAAGGTGGGCATGACCCTTAAAAGACAGAGAAGACCTCTCCTTGTCTATGCCTTTCATAAGCCCTACACTAGCTCTGTGCTCTGTGCCTGGTGGCTGCCATATTGGATGGTGCAAGAAGTGGAACCATTCCTTCATCCCGGAAAGTTCTGTTGGACAGTAGAACCTCCAGAAGTCTCGGAGGAAGGTTTTCCTTTCTCCAGACCAACCGCGAGCCAATCTATCAAATTCCCCCTAGCAAATATTGAAGAGCCATCCCTATTTCCAGTCAGGAAGAAAGTACCATGTGTTCTTATCTAAAAATGCCCCCTCCTGGAGCAGAATTTGATGTGATTATTCTGAGACAAGACCCAAATGACAACAAATGGAAACCCAAGCTTAGAAGAATATTAGAAGAAAATATAAAACACAGGGAGGGAACATAGAGGGGGGTTTTATTTATAGATATGCTAAGTAGGTAAGAGAGTTGGAAATCTTCCTAGATGTGACTTTATATTTGAAATGAAAAATTTAAATTCCTTCTGCGCTGAAGCCCCTTACAGTAGCTTCCAAGGTACTAAGTGACAGGGTCTCTGCTAGTCATGAGTTGTACATGTTTCTTGGACTATAAGAGAGAGATTCTGACCCCTGATAAAGCTGTCCTCCACACCATTCTGGCCACAGGAACAATCCTTCAGTGATCTAGGGGCCAAGTGCAAAGGGTCCCGACATGAGGAAATCATTCAGCGTCAGAAAAAGGCCTTGTCTGAACTGCGTGCGCGAATCAAGGAGCTTGAGAAGTCCTGCTCATCAAGTAAGTTCCCTCCCTGCTGGTCTCCCTCTCCCTGCTCAGAGCCCTGAGCCCCAGACTCTAGAGGTCACTCTGGGCACTGCCATCGGCCAGGACCACTGTCTTCTGTCCTGTCACTTCATAGCCAAAAGGACATTGTCATACGAGGAAAGATGGCAGGCATGATCTCAGAGTCAAGGGCAAGCCTTGATCTTAAATAAATGGGATTTCATAAAAAACTCACTACATTGTCCTTTTTCTTATTTCGCTGTGGCCTGGTGGGAACTTTGTCATGGACTAACAGTGCAAGGATCAGCTTGGGAACCTCCTAGAATACTCTGTTTAGAAGGGATAACGTTTTCAAGACACTGCACCTGTTGCTGGGGGGTGGGGGGGAGTGCTGGGCTAGGCCCCAGAAGCCAGGGTTCAAGTTCCAGCCTGGTTCCTGTGGCTGAAAGTTCACCGTCCATGTCTCGGCACTGGCTCCCGCGAGGCCCCAGCCTCCTACTATGTGTGACCTTGGACAAGCCATTTACCTGTCTAGGCCTATTTCTCACCTGCCAAGGGAGGGTGGTGGAGATCAGCACTGGCCTGCAGTAAGGTCCAGTAAACCACAGCTGTGATTTCTTTTTAAGATTTTATTTATTTATTTGAGAGAGAGAGAGAGGGCATGAACTGAGGGGTGGGGCAGGGAGAGGGAGAAGCAGACTCCCTGCTGAGAGGAGAGCCCAACTCGGGCTCAATCCCAGGACCCTGAGATCATGACCTGAGCTGAAGTCAGATGTTTAACCAACTGAGCCACCCAGGTGCCCCAGCAGCTGTGATTATTACAAGCAATAACTTCTTCCTGACCCTTTCTTTTGACTCTCATTTATTTTATAGATCATAAGGACCACCTGACTGAATCCTATCTAGACTTAAAGACGGTCAGAATGGAAAAAAATGTCCAGAAATTCTTGCACGCAAAACCTGATTTGCCAACTCTCTCAAGAATAGAGATCGGAGCGGTAACCAAAGAAAGTTTCTCTCTGCGGTGACACGTGGAGAGGGTGGGCGTGGGGGCAGACACTAGCCGGGTGCCCCAGCACGGCCTCACACGTCAGTGGCTTGGGGCCAGGCCTCCCTGGGAGGCCACGTCTGCACCACCGGCTCAAGGCTTTGGTGAACCAGCAGCCCCATGTCTGAACAGAGAGGTTGCTCTCCGTTTGTGCCCAGCGTGTTAAATCATTTCACTGACCCTGGTCCAGAGCAATCTCTGGTGGGCCCTCCTTTTCACACGATGTGTTATATCCCGCAGAAAATACTCAACAGGCTAATTTTTAACATTAAGCCATGAGTTTGCCTGAAGTTTGCTTTGCACGGCAAACTGAGAAGCGTGAACACATAAAGAGCAGCCGGAGGGTTGATTAAGAGGACGCAAGTTCTAGAGTCAGAGGGACCTGTGTCCGAATGCCAGTCCCGCCCTCCGTGTGACCTCGGGCGGGCTCTTAGACTTTCTGGGCCTCCTTTGCCCAGCTGCGCCCTGGTGAGAACCTAGAGGTGGCTGGTTTAAGTGCTTATCCCCGCGTCCGGCTCAGAGCAAACACTTAATAAATGATAGCTGTTATGATTGCTTAATAGTATTTAGATAGTGACACTCAAGAAACCCTTCCTCTCTTAAGGGAAATAGTTGTATTTGCTAGGATTTTCAGAAGTGATTTGACCGTTATGTTGAAGGTGCCCTGTACCCTAAATGGATGTTTGATGGGTGCCTGATTGACACCTGACAATGGACCGCTCGGGTCACGGTCAATCACGGGATCTGCTGGGCGTGGCTTGCTTCCACAGCTGGATCTACACCACGCAGAGGCTTTTAGACCACGGAACAAAGTCATCCTATCTGTACCAACATTCTCCTGCACCATTTTTCTGGACATTTGCTAGGGATGTGAGTCTTCAGGAATGTACTGGCTTTCTGGATAAGCCCTCATTCTCCGAGGTTGGAAGTGGAGAGACAGTCTCCAGGTGGGGAACTCAGCTGGCTCTCCTATCCTGACCTGCTTCCCAAGATTTACCTTCTCCCTAGCACCGACCCTATGCCACCACCACGACCACAGAGCAGGAGAGCCCCCAGCCCTCTCGGAAGAGCTCAATCCTCCAAGGTTGGCAATAATGCAAATTGAAAGAAGAGAAGGAGCAGGAGGAAGGCTCGCTGACATCTATTAAGTGTTTGCCATGTGCCAGGCACTGAGCTAAGCTATCATTTATCATTCAGCCAGTTATCATTCAACCCTCACAGCAGCCTTGTGCTGGAGTTACTGTCATGATCCCCATTCTACAGATAAGAAAAGTTAAGACTTCAGGCAGTCAGGTACCTCACCCAAGGTCACAGCATAATGACTGATGGACCCAGGACTGTGTCTAGCTCCCTGCTAGTCTGCAGAGAAGGACATGGGGACTATGTGATTAAACCTCATCCACCAGATTCTGCCTTAGGTGACCCTCCATCAGGAAAGGAAGGGGAACCCGGAGCGGGATACGGAAGACACCGCCCAGGGCTGGAGACGCTGAGTGGTACTTCAGGCTCTGTCATCCTCAAATCCCCTCCTTCACACTCAGCACTAGAGATGGAGAGACAAATAGCTCACGCTTATCTATCACAGTCACTTGCTGAGCCTTTATGTTTTTGTAGTCAGTTTTTTTAATCTCAGAGGTTTACAGTGGAGTGCCAGCAGATGCTATGGGCCAAGAGATGCTCGGGGTGAGCACTTAAAACCCAGTTTGCTTTTTAGGGAGATTTATTACAGTTATTTATGGTCTTCCAGACTCCCTGATCTGTCTGGTGGCTCTTCCTTGTGGTCAGTAGGGACTTTCAGCAGCCAGCTGGCTGAGAGAGTGTTACGGAGGGCACAGCTGTGAACACCACTGGGCATTGTTTCTGGAGTGGGTCTGAAGGGATGCTCGCCCAGCAGGTTCCAGCACTAGGTGAAGGTTTGGCCAGATTTGGCGACGGTATAGTTTCTGTTACCTAAAAATGAGATTCCTTTAATAAAAGGAGGAAAGCTATTTTCTCTGCCCACTCTGTGCCAGGTGCCATGCTGGGCACAAGAGATGGAATAGTGAGCAAAAGCAACACAACCTCTGTTTTTATGAAGCTTGTCCTCTAGACTGGGGTTTCTCAACCTGAGCAGTACTGATAATTTGGGCCAGGTAATTCCTTGTTTGGGGGGCCATCTGATGCACTGTGGGATGTTTAGCAGCATCCTTGCCCTCCACCCTCCGGATGCCAGTAGCACTCCCCACCTCCAGCTGCAACAACCAAAATGTATCCCGGCATTGACGAAGGTCTTGGGCATGCAGGGGAGGGTGGACAAAATCACCCTTGACCGAGAACCACTGGTCCAGAGGGAAGACAGTAAGTAACAGAGAACAAGGCAAGTGAGAGTCATGTTCTGAAGGGTGGGAGCACAGTTACCAGAAAGCAGTTGACAGAGGAATCAGACGGGCTGGTCAGGAACTGAAAGGAGAATCAACTCTCTCAAGTCATTCTTCGATAACTACGGTGTTTTATCTCCAGGATGTAGACATTCACAATGGCACGCCAAGAGAGTTTTCACTTCTTTTTTATTTCAGCCTCAGAATGGCCTTGCCAACTCAGCCATCCCAGCCATGGAAAAGTCAGGGAAAATGGATGTAGCTGAGGCTTTAGATCTCAGTGAAAAGCTGGTATGTACATACAGCACCGTCCCCTCCTATCCAAAGCTGGGTCCCCCACAGTCATCGTTAACCACCAGAGAGTGTAACTAAACATCAGCTTCGCACGCATATTTACTTGTAATAATAGCTCCGCAAGACCCATCTACTCTCCCTGCATGGGTCAGACGTTGCATAGGCCAATTCCTTGAAAAACGAGGTAGTTAGAATGAATGTTTATGTCTGTTGTCACTTTTCCTCCTGGTTCTCAAAAAGGCATAGCATAAAGGGATGTGGAGTAAATGAAAGTCCTCCTGAAAGCCCAGTGGCACTCGCTTCCAAGCATGGGTGTGTTCTTGGCAATTGTAGAAAATGAACGACACAGAATTAGATGTTGGCTTCCTCAGAGCAGCCACCAGCAGCCTTGGGCCCGGCCTCTTATCTGCCAAACGCTTTCCTTGTAGTACATGGACATGAGCAAAACGCTCGGGAGTCTGATGAACATCAAGGACATGTCCGGTCACATATCCATGAAATACCTCTCTGCAAAAGAGAGAGAGAGAGTCAACCAACTCCGACAAAGGGACCTCGATCTGGTGTTTGATAAGATCACCCAACTCAAGAACCGGCTGGAGAGAAAAGAGGAGCTTTTGAGAGGATACGAAAAAGACATAGAACAGCTCAGGTACCGCCGGTGACCCCACAGAAAGGACCAGGTGTCCGTTCTCGCGGCTGAGCCTCGGGGCAGCAGCAGACCCGGGTCCAGGGCAGCAGCAGACCCGGGTCCAGGGCAGGCAGAGAGACCTTGGGGGTGGGGGGGGGGCGGTGATGACTAGGGCCCGACAGAGGCGAGTCTGTCCGTGAGAAAGCAGCGATCGAGGTGCTCAGTGTTCGTTCTGTCTCTCTCTCCACGAACAAGCTGCACCTTGTGTGCATTTTGACTTAGGACTCACCCTATGTACTTTCCATAGCTCACCCTATTCTAGTGGCCTCAGCTCCCCTACGCCCTCCCTGGGAAATGGGGGGGGGTGTCTGGCAGCATACCCTCCTACTACACTTAGGCACCCGATGAGCTATTTATTCTGTCCTCTACGCCCCAAATCTGCTTGCCATGAAGCCACTAAGTTAGCCGCCGCCGGAAGTATTCTGAGACTCTCCCAGGTTGGGGACATGGATGAGAAAGAGGAGGGGAAAAGAGCCTGTGTCTCTCCCGTGCGCTCAGGCAGAGCAAAGTGTCGGTGCAGATGTACGAGTCGCAGGTGGCAAAGCTGGAGGACAGCATCTACAAAGAGGCAGAAGAGAAGGCTCTGCTGAAGGAGGCTCTGGAGCGCATAGAGCACCAGCTGCACCAGGAGAAGAGAATCAACAGGGCCATCCGGCAGCAGAAGGTGAGGGGTCTTGCTTGGGGCAGAACCTCGGAGGCTGCGGCCCCTTGGCTCCCTTTAGAAACAGCAAAGTGAGGGCCCGGGGCTCCGGGCAGCACAGAACACATTTACTGATGCAAAGGGAGGCGGCAGAATAGCTTTAGCATCAGACACACTTAGCTTCAGACCCTAGCTCTACCACTTACTCTGTCATCCCAGGTGGATTCCTTAACCTCTCTGAAACTCACTATCTAGCTCATGTGTATCTTTGTAAATCGTAGCTGTTGTTTGCATTTTTATTGTGCTTCTAGGTGGTAGGGATACATAGATGAACAAGCAATCTGTGAATGAAGATTTGGGTTCACTATTCTGAGTGCTTGGAACATAGGTGACATCCAATAAATATTTGATGGATGGATGAGGATAGATGGATGGATGTCCTTGAAGATCCTTAAAGGATGTCCTTTAGTGCACAACAGACAGGTAAAGAGCTGACTTCAGGCTGATTTAAGGATTTAAAGTCTCTGTCTAACGGGTGCTCAGGCTGCGTCATCCAGAGGCAGGCACCCAGCCAGCCCAGAGCATTTGGAGAGTGCTTTCCAAGTGATGACATCTACACTGAGTTGCAAAGGAGAATCGGGAGTGTGTCCACCAGAGGCATGGGCGGGTGTGCATCCCGGGCTCTGGGAACCCCGGAGGAAAGGCAGGAGGAGGAGTGATCTGCCTCCTGGCATGAACTTGGTAGTAGCATTGCCTTGAGAAACCAAGATTGGAGACTCGGGCTGGTGATCCAGCCAAAAGCCCCCTCCTCCCCTCGCCTTGTTATCTCCTCTGTCACACAGCGCAGGAGTTAGTCCTGGGTTCAGATCCCACCCCCTTCCACTTACTAACCTGTGGCCTCGTGCAAGTCCAGTCCCCTCTCTGAGCCCTGCTTCCTCACCGCGCGTGCCCTGCAGGGTTGTTGGGGAGACTGCACACGAGGCAGGTACTCTCCCTGTCCAAGCTCTCGCAGTGTGAACTCACAGGCCATGTGGTTTCGGGAGGTGAGGGACACCTAGAGGGACACTCTAAAGCATTAGCCCAGGGCCTGGCACTCGGCAGGTGGACGCTGCTCTCCTCCATGTGGCCAGAAGCCCGCACATGTGGTGGCTCAGGCAAGCTCTGCCTCAGACGCGGCCGAGGTGCGGCTGACAGCCCGGCACGCGTGACCAGCACCCAGACGAGCGCTTCGGAAGCTCCCCAACAGACCTGGGCCTGCCCCGTGGTCGACAGAGGGGCTGTCCTGTCTTCTCTGCAGTTTATACCCATAACCCCTCACTCCCGCATTCATTTCCAAACCAGACTCTCCCTCGTTCTTAACTCTTGCCGGAGGTAGAGCAGGTCCCAAGACTAAGATCAGGCAAACAAGGAAAATTACCATAACCGCTATCTCATGATCATCTATAGGCACCGGGCTCCCCCCGGGCTTTGCAGCACCGATCGGGGTTACTAATGCCTTGGTAGCTCAGCCTGGTAGCTATGATGACCCCCCTTTTAGATAAGGAAACTGAGCCTCAGAAAGTTAAGAGACTTGCCCAAGTTCACACCGTAGCTGGTAAGCAGAACCTAGACCTGGCCCCGGGACCACTGACCCTAGTTCCTGTGTTCTATGCTGGCCTCGCCCCATTCTTCACCTTGTAAATGTTAGTTTTCCTGACTTGGGCTGTGTATTTGTGCACGCATGCTCGCATGTGTATAAGTGTATAGAAGTGCGTGCGCGTATGCGCTGTATGTGTGTTTCTGTGTGTATATTTGTATGTCTGTTTGCATGTGTGTGTGTGTGTGTGTGTGTGTGTATGTGTTGCCTGAATAAGCTCTAAGGAGGTCAAGCCATAGAAGGCCATAGAAGGGTGCCCTCCTCCCCAACTAGGAGACGCTGGTCAGATAAGTTCCTTGCAGGAAGCTGCCCTCCTCCATCCTGCAAACCTTCCAGACAACAGGCTCCCCAGCTTGTAGCCCTAGAAATGAAAGCAGCCACCCTGCTCTGAGGGAGCCCCAGATGCGGGGTTTCTAGCATCCATGGCTCTGAATTAAACATCACAGGCTTCAGGCAAAGGACCATTTCCTTTCATACCAGCAAAGTCAGGGAGAGCTGGGCCAGTGACAGAGCTCTGACTTTTCCTTTGATGTGCCCTCTGGAGAGCTCACCCCTCCCTCAGGTGCCCCCCCCCACCCCGCCCTAGGACTTGGCAGGCTAGCCCCCAAAGCAGAAACACCAGACCACAGAATGGGACAGCAAAGGGCCCCAAAAAGGCCATTGTCATGTGCTGGCTAAAAATATAAGAAAACCTGAGGATTTACATAATCAGGCTCTACATGCATTATTCATGAGCTGCCTCATTCATACACAATGCAAGGGCCGTGCCAGCCTGTTGGGCACCAGACAGCCTTCTGTGCAGGAGGATCTAAAATGGCCAAGTTGACCCTGCGTCTGTGTCCCCAGAAGAGTGGGAGCTGGGAATGTTCAAATTCCAGGAAGTCACAATTTAGGGAAAGATTATGAAAAATCACAGCCACAATCACAGCAGTGCTGACGTTACTGAGCCCTTCCCGAGTGGCAGGCATCTGCTCC
Organism: Phoca vitulina; assembly: GCF_004348235.1. Lineage (NCBI taxonomy): Eukaryota > Metazoa > Chordata > Mammalia > Carnivora > Phocidae > Phoca > Phoca vitulina. The sequence continues at coordinate 89,977,144 of NW_022589705.1, read as the reverse complement.
ACACTGCACGCGCTTCATCTCTCCATCAACCCTGCAAGGAATGCTGGCACCCGGCCGCCCATTCAGAGAGGCTGACAGAGGGCAGAGGCACCCGGCTGCCCAGCAGCAGAAACGGGACTACCCCCCCTCCCCCACCCCAGGCCTGCTGCCCTCCCTGACTCCAGTCCACTTCTCCACACCTGTTGCTCTCTGCACCTCCCTTTCTAGGCGGCCGCCCCCCCATCCTCCACTCACCATCCTTCCTGGGGTTTTCATTCCAGGGCTTGGGTTTGCATTTAAGGTTTGTTATTCATATGTTGTCGGAAATTCCTGTTTGTCGGGAAATAAAAACCCATCAATTGTAAAGTTTTGCTGGATTCTAAAGGGAACTTGTATACATCTGTCTTGGCCACAGTTCCTTCCAAGGAATATATTCGTTCTTTCAATGGAAGCTCAAGGAAAATAGAATTCCTTTTTGTTTCAAGTTTTACACCTAATATTTTCACAAGGAGCCTTAATGTTTCCAGTCTCATGTATCAAAGCTCACCCATTCATAGAGAAGAGGTGGTTAAACCACTAGTTAATGAAATTACTCCCCTTGAGCTTCCCAACCAGTACCCTCCTCAAAAAAAAAAAAAAAAAAAGATGTAGTTTTTAGTTTGAATGTTTGAACATCTCTTCACCAAGCAGAACTTCCTGGAATCATACTTCCACACTCATACCTTTGGCTGTGACAATGAGACTGGATACAAAATGCGGGGAAAAGTTCAGTGCTGGGCATTCACAGAGAACCTTGAGGTTATCAGCTCTGAACTTAGGAATGCGGGGGGGGGGGGGGCGCCGCTGGCACTCCCTCCATGCGACAGGGGGACAATGACCGTGGCCCAGGCTGTGCTCAGTCTCATCCAGTTCCCCCATCCCTAGATAAGGCAGCTGTGTCTCTCAGAGTTCAGAGGCGGCCTCTGGAGTCAGACAAAGAGGGTTAAAGCCCCACCTCTGGCCCGGAGTGACCCCGAGTAAAGTGGGTCATGCCTTGTATCTCAGAGTCCTGGACAATCACCACCAAAAATGATAACGGGGGGGACCCAAGAGGGTTAAATGACATAATGCCGACAGAGCCCGGTGCCTGGCGAGCATGGTTACTCTGGGGGAGAGAAAGGACAACTTTTGGACGGGTGCGGCGAGGCCTGCGTCTCTCCCAGAGAGCCCCTGCCCGCTCACACAGGCGGCCGACCCCAAGCCGCTTTCCCGGGCCGCCTGGAGCCAGCGGCTTTTTTGTGAAGCTCTCCTTTATAGTTGGTGAATACAGCTCGGGCTACGGCCAACAAGAGCTCAGATACTTTTTGTGAATGGGTTAAAGCTGTTAGTTTCACTATGACTTTTTTAAGTGCACAGAAGCTGCCATTTGGAAGCGCGCACTCCCTTCCTGGCCCTTTCTTAGGGCTTCAAGCCTGAGACAGGCTTGAGTCTGGCTGGGGAAAGTCCCTCAGTTCTCCTGCCAATCAACCCTCCAGCCAATCAAAGCCTGGCCCAGGGGCGTGGCCACAACGTTGCCAGGTGGGGTCGGCGGGGAGCGGGGCTGGACCATCCCGGCGCTTAATTAGCTCAGCTCCGTCGTCTGGAAGGTGAGAGTAAAGGCGGCACGTCCCTCAGTGCGTTCGCTTCCAGGAGAGCACGGATACGAGCTCTTTCGCACCCAGAACTACTCAATACAAGCGCCCATACATCATCGATATCATCACTATCTTATTTAAATCACGATTTTCCAAAATTTTCTTGGGCCCAAGCATTCGCGAGATCCAGGTTTCCTCGGTGCCACTTGCGTGATTTTGACCAAGACCTAGAAATCAGTCGGTGTTGCGTAGGATGGGAACGGGGGGGCGGTACTCTGGCCCACGCAAGCATGAGAAAGTAAAATGTGGTGAGGGCGCTATAGCGGGTGGATAGGGGGTGACGACCCTTTCCGCCCTTCATCCTCTGCCCACCAATTCCAGTGCGCCCTAGTGGCTCCCAGAAACCTCGGAGGTGTGTCCCAGAACGAAACAGGACAGGTCACACTAAACGCTCTCTTGCTCCCCTAATATTTTCACTCAGGAACGTTTAGAGGATCGCGAACAGAGAAATGCAAAAGAATCAACACCTTGCAACTGTTCCTTCAAAGAGAAAGAGAGGCAGGTATGGAGAGGTCTTCTGATCTCGCAGCCAGACACAAGATAGATACAGTAGGTTCAAAGGGTAGAACCTGGTGGGGTATAGAAGCCAGCTTGTGCCCAGCCAGGAATACCCACACACCTCCACCTCCACCCCGTTCCCTCCCCCCACCCCAGCCCCTGCCCCTCCCTTGCCTGCAGTCTGAGCAAATGAACCTAAGAGACAGGCAAGCATCCAACCCACTATCCGGAGGTAAAGCCCCAGGGGGCAGGCAAGTGTAGTTTTGGCTGAACAACCACCCTAGGCACTGAGTGATCTGGGGACTTGGAGACAGGTCCTAAGAAAAGAAGAGAGGAGTGGGAGCCCCAGGAACCCCTGCCCTAAGAGGGAAATAAGTGGGTACAAGAAGGGGAGGAAAGTGGGCACAAAATGGAGCCAGGAGTGAGGAGGAAGGTGCCAACTCTAACGACCTTCTTACCTGCCAAGGGGGAAACCACACTTGACTGGGCTTTCTGGCAGACAGTGGGATCTGGAAAACCCAGAGCTCACAGTGTCCAGGAGATACAATGGATGCAATGCTCGGAAGTGTTCTGAGAATAAGGACAGTACTGGATTTTCCACTAGAGAGGACACTGTGTGATATAATGAATAACATCTCCAAGAAGAACAGCGTAGTGTTGGCTGGGCCATGTCTGAGGACAGCTCTTGAGACAGGCTGGTGTCATTACAGCCCAGGGAGTTCAGGCAAGTTCAGGAAAAGCAGGTGTGCGGGGGCCAGGATCTGTGCCCTTCAGTGTTCAGCCGTCCACTGATTGGATTTAATCCAAGATATTTTGGAGCAATGCTCAAACTGGGGTTCCCTGGAGCCCTTGGGTGCCATGGAAGAGTGTGACTCTCAACATTCCCCCTTACGCGCCCCCCCCCCACACACACACATAGACCTTGTTTCCCCAGGAAAAGTTCTCCTTTATCTGTTTCATATTCCAAGTTCCTCATGGGATTTTGCTTAAATCTGCTGGGGGAGAGGGGGGAGGAAGGGAGGTTGCTGGTTTAAAAAGTCCTGCTTTGCAATTCTCCAGGAGTTTGGTTGGTGACTGTCTTCTAAGCTTAGCTCCTCTCAGCTGAGCCTGTGATAAATGTTGAGAGGCTGCAGGCCCAGGGCCTTCTCAGTGAAAAATGCCCAGAGGGCAATTCAGTTAAATACAGGCCCCTCAGCCTTCGTAGACAGTTGCTGTAAGGGCACGTTGGCACCCTTCTGCGGGAATGGAAGAGACAAATGCCCGTGCCCTCTCCAAAAGATGGCGAGCTGGGGCCTCCCTGCTCACTCCCTCCATGACTTTTGTGAATACCCAATAGAGTTGCCAGAGCTAAGGACAAGCAAAACAAAACAGGATGCCCAGTTAAATTTGAATTTCAGATAAGCAACAAATAGTTATTCAGTATAAGTATGTCCCAAATATTGCATGAGACATACTTAGACTAAAAAAATTTCTTTCTTTCTGCTCTGGAAGTCAAATTTCACGGGGCATCCTGTATTTCATCTGGCAACCCCACCAACAACTCTTTACTGAGCACCAGCTGGAAGCCAAGAGGGCAGGCTCTGAAGAACATGTCACAAAATGGCAGCCCAGCATTTCATTTGGCTCATGGGTTTTCTTTTTTGGGGGGGCGGGGGGTCTTTTTTTAAGTAACATTTCCAAATAGGGCACTTTCACAAATACGCTGGATTTCCAGCTTCTCTGTGCAACTTGGAAGATCTGGGGCTTCTAGGCCCATAGTCCCACAACCACCATCTTCTAGGCCCCTTAGAAAAGCACTGGGCTTGTGGGTTTGCCGCCTTCCCCACCCAGCTCACTCCACCCACTGCTTTTACTTCCCCAGCCCCTGTAGGCGTCTGGCTAGCGCCTCCCGCAGAGGCTCGGGACTCTCTGAGAGACACCCTCTTCCTGACACCCCTGCACCATCCCCTGCTAGAGTGTCAGTCTGTGAGGGAGGCCCTAGCCTGCTCTCACTGTCATGTGCCCAGCGTGCCTAGGACGTGCTCTTTTTTCAGCGAACTGTCCCAAGGTGCAGGGTCTTGAGGAGACCAGGATCAGCAACAGTCATCAACCCCCAGGGGAAAGGCAAGCTCCAGATTTGCCACGATGCTGGCTCCCAAGCAGGTGCCTGCCGTCCCTGACAGGGAAGTCAACCACTGTGGCTTCATCATTCCCCGGGCTGTTGGGATGCTGGGTAAAAACCCACGTCTTCATCCTCGTCCATTGATCTGGGAGGCTCTGCTTCCACCCAAAGCTGATTTGTCCCCCAAGAGGCCTGCAATAATCCTCCAGGGACCCTTGCTTGACAAGGCTCCTCCTCTCAGATTCCTCTGGAATCTGGAGCAGAGATCCCTAAGGAGCTCGGCAGGACAGTATAGCAGCGCCTGAAAACTGGGCCCCCTTCCGCAGAAGCACATCCTCACCGCCCCCCCCATCCCTAGGAAAGCCCAACATTTCATCCAAATGGGTAACATCTGAAAGTGGAGGGGGAAAAAAAAACACTTTTCTCTGATGCAAAAGGGAAAGAAAAACATAAGCTAAATGTTGTCAATATTCCTTCTGTATTCAAGAGACGAATGTTTGTAGAGACGGTGAAGAACAAGATGCAGAATTCAAGTCCCCAGGTGAGCTAGAAGGAGAAAGAAAACAGTAGGACGTCAGCAGGAAACCCAGGTTGACAATAATACCCCCTCTGTTATGTACTGAGCATTTAGTACGTGCCAGGCACAGAGCTATGCCCTCGACAGGCATTATATCTCATTCAGTCTTCACAACAACACTAGGGCTACGTATTGTTTTAATCCTCCATTAGCAGAGGAGGTGTCTGAAGTTCAGAGACTTTACGTTATTTGTCTAGAGCCGTACAGCTAAATAAGAGAGCTGGAACTTGTTGCAGATCTGGACACCCACCCAGGTGAACCCTGCCTCTCCCCTCCTTTAGGTAATCAACCTCCAGATACTAAACCTGATACATTTCGGATGCGTTTTCTCTTGAATTACAAGGAAGCATCCTCTAGAACACTCTTTTTTAAGAGTTGGGAATCAAGACTCCGAAATTTTAAACATGTTGAAACACTGCCATTCACAATTCAGCCCTAGAACTGGAATTGACCCAACCACATTCCCACTTTGCAGAAAGTAGAGGTGAGCTCTCAGGAAGCTTGAAAGCTAAACACGTTGCAGTGAAATGAGAAACAGGAGCCATATTCGAGTTTGATAAAAGGCCACAATAATTCCGAGACAACAAAATTATCATTAAAAAAAACAAAGATATTCTAGGTAAGGGACATGTTGGGAAAATAGAAGCCTCTTCTCAACCCACACCCTTTTTCTAATTCTGGAAGGTGGTTACTACCCAGAGCAGGATGTGAAGAGGAAAGAGTGTCCTCTGAGACCTTCGCCAGCCTGCCAAGTGGGAATGAGGGGGAGGTTTGTCACTTACCCATATATCGGGTTGAGCCAGGAGCAGGCAGGAACCGCTCTGCAGGGGAGGGCTTGTCTAAGGAGCACCTAGGAATGTGAGATAACAGAGGAGATGCCAGGATGGGCCCTAGATGTTGTAGGCACCTTGTGCTTCTCTGAGCTGTGGAGCTCCCCGGAATTTCAGGCCGCCTCTGGGCATCACAGAATGTTGCAGATGGTGCTCCGGCTAAGAGCAAAGCGTGAGCTTGCCATTCTCCCAACCCCCGAGCCCGAGCTTAGAGGTTTGGTGTCTAGGACCCCCTCAGTACAGAAAGGTCTTCATGGTCCTTACGAAGTGCGGCTTGGGCGTCCCCTTTCTCTACAATGTGCCTTGAGTCCTTAGACGGAAGGAGTCGCCGTGAGCACCGTGAAAAAAACAGGACATGTAAAATCTGCTTTTGACTCTTGCCCTCTCATAAAAAGAGTCTCCATCCCTAGCAAGCCTCAGAAATGGTGCCTCCTCCCTCTTTGAGGGCCTCTGGGTTTTTGTTTTCTGTCCTTCCTAATGCCATTCAGTGATTGTATATTGATTTCTATTGCAGCTAAAAGGCATTTATAGTTGTTTGGGAGTTGTATGCTAAGGAGGAACATCTTCTAGTTAACAAGTATTTATTGATGACCTAGTCTAGGCCACAGGCCACCCTCAGCAGGGGGGTTGGAGGGGTGGACAAAAAGGTACTGTCCTGGCAGCCCTCATTCATTCCAGGAATAGTTACTGAGGACCTACAAGGTCGCAGGTACTGTCCAGGCGTTGGGGTTCAATCAGGAATTCTCAGTGGGGACAGGACCACCCCTGAGAGGGGGAAAATTATTTTTGTAATGTATAAAGCACACACATATCTGTCATATTAAAATTTCATGGGGGCGGGAGCAACTAAGAAATGGGAGTCTGAGGAGGCTCCTTAGTGCAGAACAATAATGAGAACAAGGGGGAGCAACTCAGGCTTAAAGGAGAGACACACGAAATCCCCTGCCTTTCTAGCTTCCATTCTTGGACATTTTTTTTTTTTCAGTAAATGCAGTAATGATTCAATAATTACCTTGCACATAATGCTTTGGGAACAAAGGCCAGTTGCCTGAGTTCAGGAGCAGATTTCACAAGGACTCACTCAGTCCAAGGGCCAGGAGAGGCCTCCCCAGGAGGAGCGAAGTAAACAGCCCTGAGACTGGGTGGGAACGGAAAGGACTTTCTGGAGCTTGCAGTCCCCTCAAGCAGCCACTCCAGTGTGTCCTGAGTTCATTTTCCCCTGGGTGTCGCCATTTAATGGCCCAGCTTCTATCCCTGACCTTTCTTTTTTTTTTTAAGATTTTATTTATTTATTTGAGAGAGAGAAAGTGAACGAGAGAGAGAGAGAGAGAGAGAGAGCACGAGTGGGGGGGAGGGGCAGAGGGAGAGGGAGAAGCAGACTCCCTCCTGAGCAGGGAGCCCGATGCAGGACTGGGTCCCAGGACCCTGCGATCACGACCTGAGCTGAAGGCAGATGCTTAACCAACTGAGCCACCCAGGCGCCCCTATCCCTGACCTTTCATTTCAAGGGTGAGGCGTGTGGTTCCCAGACAGAGAAGCCTAAGGCGTGGTGCTCACCTGTGGTCCCTGTTCAGTAAGGGTGCTGCAAGACTTCCCAGCCCTTCCCCCCACCTGCCCCAGTGTCCTCCTCTTCCCAGGTCATCCCTCTGCCTTCTGCTACCCCCCAACCTTGCCACTCCAAAAGTGGAGCAAAGCTTGCTTGCTCTGAGGCGCTTCCTACCCCAAGCTCCTGGCCGACCTAGGGGTCGACCTCTCTCTCCCTCCCTCCTCCTCTCTCTCTATAATTATATAGAGATGCCGGGACCAGGCACTCTTTATTTTTAACCAAATCCCTGGCTCCGACCCTGACGGCCGACTTCACAACAGGTCAGGGCACTGGAATTTGGGAACCATCCACAGCCAGCAATTTTATGGAAAATCAAAGAAAAGGGGATATAAAGGAGAGGTGGTTTGGGGGAGATTTTTTGACATTTGCTGTCTGTTTTCATTTTCACTGGGCATTCCGACCCAGATTTACTTGGTAGGCTCGTGTAGAGAAGCTAGCCCTTCTCACCCTGAAATGATTTTGGATGCAGTCTCAAATCACCTTCAAGACCCCCTGTCACCACTGGCACAGACCTCCTAAGTGGAAAGAGCTCAAGAGATGGTCCTCGCAGTCCCTGCCTTTAAAATCCACCTAGAGGGATGCCTGGGTGGCTCAATCGGTTAAGCGTCTGCCTTGGGTTCAGGTCGTGATCCCAGGGTCCTGGAATCGAGTCCCGCATTGGGCTCCTTGGTCAGTAGGGAGCCTGCTTCTCCCTCTGCCTGCCGCTTCCCCTACTTGTATTCCCCCTCTCTCTGACAAATAAATAAAATCTTAAATAAAATAAAATAAAATCCACCCAGAATCTTCTCCTGGCCCCTGAGGAAGTCAGGATGGATATTCTGATCCCTATTTGACAGATGAGGAAACCGAGAGTCATGCAGTAAGTGGCCAATCTCAAACCTGACGACCCATCAGCCCTCTCCAACCCCCCCCCCCCACCCCCAGGAGTATGCAACCTTGTGACTGGAGTCAAACACTTGCAGGAAGTAGGGCTGGATTTGGAGCCTGTTGGAAAGAAACATGCAAGTTAGGATCCCATGTACAGTACGTGCAGAAGAGTGTGAGAAGGAGATGCTCGGGTGGCAACTAAGGGAAACCTGCTCAGAAACAGGGAGGGGTGTGCTTATAGGGGGTACAGGAATCCATGTGTCATGAGAACAAAGGGCTGAAAGAGGCTTCCGCCTCTAAAGAGAACTGGTAAGCCCCAGGTCCCAGGCATCAGCTCCCTGACACACACACGCGCGCGCGCGCGCGCATGCTCGCGTATACCGTATTCCTTCTCTGGGTCTCCCTGTACCAGCTCATCTCTTCTCTCTCCAGTTATCCCACTGCAAGAGATGACCTCACCATCCCGCCGTTTAAAGGACCAGCCCAGGGAACGAGTAGCATCTCAGAGTCCATAACCCCAAATCCTGGGCGCGATCATATGCAAAGCACAGCCCGTGCCAAGTATCCAATCAACTGTGACCAGGGACAGTCACACTTGGGGCAGCTGGGAGGAGGAAGGGCAGTGCGCGGAAAAGGCCTAGACCCTAGACGGAAGACACACACAGCTCAGTAAGAGCTTTCAAGGAGAAAGAAACTCCATCACGATGAATATGCCCAGCATAAGAAGCTCCGAGTTTCAAAAGCACAAAAATGTAAAAAGGGAAACTGTTGTGTATCTGGAAGCGTGTACACCACAACAGTCATAATGCTTACCTTTGGGTAGCGGGATAATTGTGGATCATTTTAGCTTCTTCTTATGCATCCCTCTCTCTTTCTCTCCCTCCCTCCTCCTCTCTCGCTATAATTATATATATATATAATTTTTTTTACAACAAACATTTTATTTTGAGTAAAAAAAAATCATTTGAGTGGAACATTTTGGGATCTTGCCACAATTATAGAGTTTGCGCATTTGTTTTTTCTTGCTCATTGAAGGTTGGATCCAGAAAAGCCGCCCCAAAGATGGACCAAGAAAGGGAGACGCTGAAGAAAGACACATCCAGCAAATCCAGCCAGAGCCTTCTGTTTTCTAAGCCTGGTGACAGGACCTAGAAATGTCATCCCATCGGGCCTTGCGTGATCCTCCGTGAGTCACGTGGGTGACTCTTGTGTGTCAAAATACTAAGACGCTTTTATAGGACTTTAAAGGTTGTTACCCTAGTATGTTGCTTCCTAGACTGGTGTTTGCACAATGCTGCATTATGGAGCGTGCAGGGATGGAGGTTCTTTTTAGAATTACTTACAGATGTATACATACAAAGAATGTAAGTTTCAAGCCCAGGCTCCTAGGCTTGGTAGATACAATTACGTGGCGCCACATCTGAGCTGTGGCGTACCCACACATCCACCTCCGTGGAACTGCAAGAAACCCACCACTGGCAAAACCCAAGATGTGTACTGGGGCCACAGGACAGAATGGCAACCTCGGGTCTGAGGCTGAGGCCATGGTAGAGCACATTTATATCTAAGTTTATTATAATAAATTTAGCATGCCTAGTCGTCTTATCGCTTCCATCATAATGACTGACATTTATGTGGCACTCTGCAGTTTTCAAAATGCTTCTCACCTAATCCTCCCCCAAACCCTGGGAAGTAAGTAGTATTCTGATCCCCATTTTACAGATGAAGAAGATAAGGCCCAAAGAGGTTAAATTTCCTGTCTAAAATCATGCAGCTACTAAATTCAAAAATTGGGTCCAGAACCCAGTTTCTGACTCCCATCCCATCCTGCCCATTCGGCTGCTTGAGGGGTTCAGGCGCCAGCCTCCTGAGGAGGACAGACCCTAGTACCCGGTCCCGGAAGAGCACACACTGCCCAGGTGGACACACCCCTTTATCACCGTGTTTGTAGAGACCCTCATTCTTCTTGCTCCCATGTTCTGCCCTCTCCCCGTCCATCTGTCCCCTTGCCTTTCTGGTGTGGCCAGGACCGCCGAACAAAATAAGAGGAAGAGCCAGAAGTCATGAATATCGTTTATTTTTTATTTTTAAAAAGCCACAATAAAAATATTTTGCTATCTTAAAACCAAATGGATTCTTTATACTGATTAAAACTAGAAGGAGGGGCGCCTGGGTGGCTCAGTCATTAAGCAGCTGCCTTCAGCTCAGGTCATGATCCCAGGGTCCTGGGGATCACCAGGACCCCGCATCGGGCTCCCTGCTCAGCGGGGAACCTGTTTCTCCCTCTCCCACTCCCCCTGCTTGTGTTCCCTCTCTCGCTGTGTCTCTCTCGGTCAAATAAATTTAAAAGAAAAAAAATCTTTAAAACTAGAAGGAAATAGGAAAAGTTCTTGGTGTGATATTCCATTGAAGGTACATTTTACACAGGGCTAGGATCTAAAGTCAGTGAGAAAAGTGAGCATTACCTGACCTTAAAAATACTCTTGAAAACCCTGGAAAATGTCCATAAAGAACATCATGGTATTACCTATACTGTATCATATCCCCAAAGTCCAAAACAGCAAGTTTTTCTCCAGCACCAGAAAAGATCACTTAGTTAGGCAGCTGTTCAGGTAGCTGGCTCATGTTTAGAAGCCAAATCGTGTGCAAAAAGATGTTTTTGTTGGTCGAACATGTCTATTTGCAATTGCAAAAGTCAAATACAATGCCCGTGTGACTCCACTGTATTTTACATCTTCCAAGGACGTGTCAATTTTTATCCTATCAATTTCTTCTCTCCGCTCCTCGAACTAGGTATATCATTTTGACGGTGTCTCCTCAGCCACGCCCCCTTTTCCCTGAGAATGCACCACCACCCCCTCCACCAATCAGGTTTGCCCTACCTCATGCTGCTCTCTTGGCCAAACCTGATTGGCTGAACCGTACATACCCAACCCAAACCAGACCAATCAGCTTCCTCTTCTAACTCAGGCTGGGCTAACTAGCGTCTTTGCCCTTGGCATTTGAAAGCTGGCCACTGGGATGCCACCCAGGTCATTGGTGGTGCTGGAACTGAGAGTCTTGATGCGGTTCCAGGGCTGGGGTGGCCATTTCCCCACGTGTGCTTGGAAAAACAAAAGCCAGTCTTCAGAAAGAGAAGGGTGGGGTAGATACTCAACAAGAAAGATAAGAGACCAGGACTCCCAGAGAGATAGGCAGCAAATACTACAAGCCCCTTAGTCATCACCTTCCTCTACTGTATGGGCTGGCGCCCAAGCGCCTTGATTGCCCCACCTCCCCTGCAGCTAGAGCTGGCCATGTTATTCAGTTTCCGCCAATGACATGTAAGCAAAGGCCCCGGGGAGAGCTTACCTTCTGTAATAGAAAGCAAGTCTTGGGGCATCTGGGTGGCTCAGTGCATTAAGTGTTCCACTCTTGGTTTCAGCTCAGGTCATGATCTCAGAGTTCTGAGATCAGGACGGTGCTCAGCACAGAGTCTGCTTAGGATTCTTTCCCCCTCCCTCTCCTTCCCCCTGCTCTTCCCCCCACTCGCACTCTCAATCTCTCTCTCTTTCTCTCTCTCTCTCAAATAAATGAATAAGTAAAATCTTAGAAGAAGAAGAAGACGAAGAAGAAGAAGAAGAAGAAGAAGAAGAAGAAGAAGAAGAAGAAGA